>NC_135309.1:91527267-92127267 GCF_048772815.1 Callospermophilus lateralis | reverse complement strand
GCATGCAAAGTTAGACCCCACAGGCCTAGAAATTTGAGTATGCTGTCTATTCCTGTTGGGGAATTGGGATCCAGAGCTTACCTCTCCCTTGATTATCCTACCTTTTAATCTTTTTTCTATTCCCCTTTTTAGCATACTTCATACGAATATGTACAAGTAAGTGAAATTAATATGCTGGTATTTAAGGTTAGACAAATCTCATAGTATGTATTTCAGAATATGAAACAATAAGACTAGATTTATCTAGTTCTATTCGTATATAAGAAATTAGGATTCTGTTCTTCAAGTCAAATCATAACCATTGTGGTATATGTTTCAATTCTTGGTTTTGAAAAGAGAGTCCACAAGAATAGTGAAAATAACTTGGATCACTTCTTAAATCTATTTTTTAATCTCCTCTGGGTTTCCTTCAGAAACTCTTGCCTGTTGCTATTTTAGAGAAGTTGCCCAGTTTTTATAGTTCATAGTCATGCTGTATTATCTTTCTGACAAGCCTAAGAGAAACTTTTTTCACGTACATTTGTTCACTTAGTTTATTTTATGAACTATGTTATGTATATTTGGATACTCAATCATTGTTTTGATGGGGGTTTATTTTAGTACCGATCAAAAAAGAAGACAACATACAAATTTTGATCTGTACTACCTGGAACTTTAAAGTCAAGAATCATCTAAAGAACAAGTATATATAAATTTCTTCCACAAAACTTTGTAGTACTTTAGAGATATCTCTAGCTTTACTTGACAATGTAATTTGCTTTTCTGAGAGTAATTAGTATGTTTTCCTGGATCATAATCTGTTTGTGTCTTTTAATATCCTTTTTCAGAATTCTTGATGCAATTTCCAACACTAGGTTTTAAAGGGACAAATATGTTTTTTATTATTTCTGAACATGAATGTAATAAGAAGTGTATAATCTGTATATTTCTGGTTCTGTAACATTTATTTATTCACAATTTCATGATATTTAGAAACTGGCATTTATAAGTGCTACTTGATATCCAAGAACAGGCAGGACTCATTTATGAGACTTTTAAAGCCATTCTTCTTCAAAACAAAAAGTTACATTGTTCTAAGGTCATGTGAACCAAAGTCCCAGAGTTCAATTTCAGTTCAGAAGTACAAACTCAGAAGATATGAGTGGGTTTCCAATTTGGTGAATACTTAAGATTTACATTCTGAACTGCAGAACAGGGATGAGGTGAACAAAACCCTTCTGAGACTTTGAACAAACACATTTCATACACTGAGTGGCTTTGGGTTGGTAGAAAGGGCTGATAGCTTCAACTTACCCCTCCATACCACACTTTTTGACTTGAGAAAGAGATCTTTTGACTTGAGCAGGGTCTACACCTGATCAGGAAAAACAGATCAACACAAGCATTAGAATCTGTCTGCTTTGGCCAGTTCTTTTGGTCTGTTCTGATCACATGGAGGCAGTCTTCAGCAAGTGGTCAACAGGACACTTATCTCTCCCTTCTCATTTAAAGTATGGCTGTGCAAATCCTGTCTTTAGTAGCTTCCAATACCTTTCCTTTGGACCATCTTTGTACTCTCTGCCAAAGACTGACTTTGATTATTTTTCTTTTATGATTACATCAGCAATATATACATGTTCATTGTAGATAGATAACTTAGAAAATAATCACCCAAGAGCATGCAGATGTTCCTTAGCTTATGACAGAAAAATGTCCTAATAGCCCAACAAACTTTGAAAATATCATTAATTAAGTATACACATTTAATGCACCTAACCTACCAAACCTCATAGCTTAACTTAGCCCACCTTATGCATGCTGAGAACACATAAATTAGCATACGTTAGTGCAAAACCATCTAACAGAAAGCCCATTTTTAAAATGAAGTGCTGACTATCTCACGTAATTCATTGAATACTATACCAAAAATAGAAAACAGAATGGTTGTGTCAATGCACTTTTCTACCATGGATGATAAAGTAAAAAATCACAAGTCAAACCATCTAAGTTGGGTGCCCTTTGAATGTGTTTCAGTTGCTGTTTCTAAACCCTCGTTTTGTGTACTTAAAGACATACAAAACAATTTTGTTTTCAGATTTTTCACCATAAGAATTTCTCTATTATTTTAAAAATCTTTTCAAGATAATACTGAATAAGAAATATTCTCTCAATGTAATAAATGATATATTTTATGTCCAGTGTCCTTTTTTACTCATTTTTAATAATCTTTATAAATTAATCACTTATACTATTTAAAAGAATCATCCATACTAATCCTTATTTTAAGTCATTTAAGATATTTTGACATTTTTTGAAGATTTTTACAGATTGAAAAAAATATTGATTTGACCATTTTTATTTTTGCAGTTTCTCATACTATCTTTTCTACTTTTAGTCCTTCTCACTTTTACCTTGGTAGTTTTTCCCCAAATAAGTAAATTTTTGCTGAACTTTTTCTAAATTGTCTTTTCTAATCTTTGATGAAGATGGTACTGATTTGAAGTAAAGTATTAATGGATAATAATAGCATTATACCAGTTGTTCCCAAAATTTAGCATCCATAAGAATCAGCTAGGATATTTGTTATAAGATTCTAATTTGAAGGGATAGTGCAATACCTAGGAATTTGTATTTTTAACAAGCACTAGGAATGATTATGCTGAGATAGTCTATGGGCCACACTGGAATTATGTGCTCCATTTGTTAAAATTAGATGAGCGATTTCAACACATGGTGCTGGAACACTTGTATATCCATATGCAAAAAAAAAAAATGAATTTCAATCCATATCTTGCACCATATACAAAAATTAACTCAAAATGGATCATATAAAAATTAAAAATAAATGGCTCATAGACCTAAATGAAAACCTAAAACTATAAAACTTCTAGGAGAAAATATTTGTGGCTTTGGGTTATGCAAAAATTTCTTAATTATATGACACCAAAGCACAATCCATAAAATAAAAGTTGATAAATTGGATTTAATAATAACCAAAATTTTCTGCTCTTTGAAAGACATTGTCATGAGAAAAGATTTAAAAGAAAAACAAAGACTGGGATAAAATGTTTTCAAAGTACATATCTGATGAAGTATTTGTATATAAAATGTATTATTTTTGAAAAAAAAATTCTTAAATCTTAATAAATAAAACAAATAAACAAATTATGAGCAAAATACCTAAACAGACATTTCAAAGAAGACAAATGAATGACAGGTAGTCACATGAAAGAAAAGGTGTTCAAAATCACTAGTCATTAGTGAAAGGTAAATTAAAACCAATGAGATACCACTGATTACTCATAGAATTGTTGACATTTAAAAAAAGACCATACCCAGGATCAGGAAGAATTTGGAAGAACTTGAAGCCTCATACACTGCTGGAAGGAATGTAAAATGATGGAACCACTTTGGAAAATAGTTTGGCAGTCTCTTAAAATGTTAAACATATATTTCCCATAAAATCCAGTCATTTTATTCCTGGATATTTAGCCAAGAGAAATGAAAGCATATGTCTTTACAAAGACTTGTACCTACATGTTCATAGTAGTTTTATTTATAATTGCCAAAACCTGGAAACAGCACAAGTGTCCATCAACAAGAAAATGAATAGACAAGTTGTTGTATGTGCAAAAAATGGAAAGCTTTTCATCAGTAATAAGAAATGAACTACTGATACATGCAATACAAATGAATATAAAAATAATTGTGCTGAGTTAAATAAGACAAACCAAAAGAATGCATACTGCATAATTCTATTTACATAAAATTCTTTAAAAGGCAAGGAATCTATAGTGACAAAAAGCAGATCCAGCCAGGTCTGGTGACACACGCCTGTAATCCCAGCAGCTTGGGAGGCTAGGACAGAAGGATGGTGAGTTCAAAGCCAGCCTCAGCAAAAGCAAAATTCTAAGCAACTCAGTGAGACCCTGTCTCTAAATATAAAATACAAAATAGGGGGGCTGGGGTTTTAGCTCAGTGGTAGAGCACTTGCCTAGCATGTGTGAGGCACTGGGTTCAATCCTCAGCACCACATAAAAATAAATAAAAATCCATTGACAACTAAAAATATATTTTTTAAAAAAATACAAAATATAACTGTAGATGTGGCTCAGTAGTTAAGTGCCCCTGAGATCAATCCCTGGTACAATAAAAAAAGAAAAAGAAAAAAGAAAAGCAGATCCATGGTCAAACGAAGATGGGGAAAATGGTGGAAGGAAGAAATTACAAAAGTATCTTGATTATAATGATTTTTTTATATTTATATTATGATGATTTTTAGTACATAAATATATTAAAAACAAAACATAAAATTGTTTAGAAAATCTAGAAGACAGTGCTTTATGTGATATCACCTTTCTACTTCTCCCTCTACTGGGATGACTTGATTTCTTGGTTAACGATTATATCTCAGAACAAAATCCAACAGAATTTCCAGAACTTTGCGGAAGCAGAAATGATAAAATTGGTTTATCTTGTTTTGTTTTTGTTTTGATTGGGGGTGAGTTCATGGAAAATCAGTCTGCCTAAAAGAAGCTGTTTCTACTTTGACTTGGTTTCTCTAGGAATAAGACTCTGAGATAGAGTTTCCTGTGTAGGATTTTCTTATGGTATGCCATTGGGATTAACCTCTCTGCAAGAGGGGAAGTAGTGTTGGACAGAGAAGATGTGATGCAGACCTATAAGCTTCACCTAACTCCATGGGACTCTCTGGCACTGAAGAATCAGTAATATGTAGAGTTAAATCCCAATAGATGATCGATCAAGTATCTATAAAGCAGTCACATTGTTATAAGACATACAAGTAGTTATATCATACAATCTAAGTAGCAATGAGTTCAGATAAGGCTTGAACCACTGTTCAAAAGGTATTTATCACTGTCTCTCTGTCCCACTTCTCACATGTTCAGCTCCAAGCTCAGGGTCCACTCAGTGGCTCCTCAATTCTAGACTTATGTGACAGAAAATGAAGACTATGATCACATATTTCACATTCCCCTACTGAAAGCTTCAGTAGAAAAGGATCAAGTGTCTAGGAGCTCTGGTGGAAAACAAAATAGTTCTTGAATATATATGTATACATACAGACATATACACACATATATGTATATGTACATATACACATACATTTTCTTAATTCAACAAAAATCTGTTTACAGCTCTTTTATTAGTCTTTGTGCCTATGGTTGCTCGGATTCCTCTGGTGAGGAGATTGGACTGGACTTACTGACATAGTACTAGGATTTAAGTGGAAGCACTTCCTCCAAAAGAGAGGAGAGGTGACTTTCATAGGGAATTTCTGTGCATCCGTATCAAGAAGTAGATTTAATACATGCTGAGCCACAAACAAGACTAATGCTCTAGTAGAATTGCAATGCGTTAAAGCAAAGACACAAACAATAGGGCATTTTAGGGACTAAGGCAGTAAAAAGGGCACTTTGGGGACCATAGGGGCCCTTTAATGGCCATCCAAATACCATCACAGATGGGCCCTGACCCTACCTACTCATGCACAGGCCATTTTTATTTTCCCGATGAGTAAACATATCCTCATCTTTTCAAATTAAAAACCAAAAGAAATGTCAAAAATGAAAAAACATTTTAAAATTAAACTCTATTAAAGAAATGCTAGTTCAAAAAAGACATAATTGGGCTCTCTAAAACCTGGCAGCTCCCAAACGCCAACAAGTTTTTCTCTTCGCAAGTCTGTTCTCAGTCATTCCAAGAAAGGAACAGAGAAGAACAGAGCTATATCATTTTGATGACAACCCACTTCTAATCCACAGGATCATATGCCTTTGCACCCTGTTCAAAGGAAACTTGGCCTAGAAAAGAATTAGTTTCATAACAAACCAGCCATTCTGAGAATAGAGGTGAGAAGAGATCGGGCGGAAGAATCCGAGACAGTGTAGAGGAGTTGGCGAGTTTTAATTGCCAGTTCATATGCAGCTTCATGATCGTGCACAGTGACCGGAGGGACTTGGCTTCTAGTTTCTCAAACTCTCAGTTCAGGAGCAGAAAATAACAAAATCTGAAAGGTGTTTGGTCCTTCTAGAGATAGCCAAAAAATGTTTGAGTCACTGAGAGAGAGGCAAATAAAATCATTTCAAGAAAAATAGATTACTAGGGAAAGGTCAGCATCTGCAGCAGGATCTTGGTTATTCTCATCTAACATTTATTAAGTGCATAGTTTACAATACATGCCAAAGTCCCTCTCAAGTGCATGGTTATGTGGGCTAATGAAGTTTAGAGAGATATAAGCCCAAGGAAATCTGTGAAACTGGGCCATCACTAAGAAGCAAAACAATGCAAAATACATTTTTATATAAATAAAAATTCTGAGGCATGATCAAAATAATATATGTAAGACAGATGATTATGAGAAGATTTAAAGATTATGATTTTGTAAATAACAGAATTTAATGCCAAAAAAAAAAACTTGAAGAGGAACAACATTTTAAATGGCTAGGGAAATCATTCTCTCTAGAGAGTGGATTCTCTTTCCCATGAATGTGTTTGAATGGCACCGTTTCTTAAGCTTCTTCCTTTATTTCTTCTTCCCTCTCCACATTCTCTCAGTACTTACCATTTCAAGCAAGCTTCACATTCAAGAAGTTACTGCTGCTAATGAAGCAAATGGTAGTCATGAAACTCAAGCTGGAAGAAAAAGCCTGTCTTAACTAAGTTCTAATAAACCTTCTTACAGATTAAAACCAGGTAGGTAAAATGTACATAATGCTTACTTATTTTTGGTGCTTTGATGAAATAAGCAAAGAGACATGAAAAAAATTAGTACCCTTTAACCAATCCTTTTCCCTCATCACCCTATCACCCAACAGGCTACTAAATACACTAGAGAATGATTCTGGGAAACAGAAGACATGCTCCTTTGGTTCTCTTGATTTTCTCTCATTTCTGTGAATTTAATTTTCTGTGCGAGCATGTGTCTGAGCTGGGGCAGACAGATTGGTGCAGGGTTTCTTAAAAACAATTTTTTGCTCCATCAGACACAATATATTCTGCTGAAAGAGAAGAAAGCACTATACCCCAGGGGGAAAAAAAGTTTCCCCAAAAGTTTGTTCCCTCAAAACTTTACAATGAAAGGCAACGTCCCTCTTGGGTGATTTAATTTAATTGTTATGTTTTTTAACTTTGTTCTAGGGGAAATTAAGCAACCATCAGCTGCACTTCATAGACAAATACCACTTTTTGGTAGATAGAACACAAAACTAGGAATCGGAAAACCCAAAAAAGAATCCTGGCACAGCACTGGGTGATTTCATCTCCACATGCCTAAATTTCCTGTTTGCAAAATGAGATAGAGCTTCCCACTCGTCACTTCTTTCTTGGAGAGGCTGTGAGGACTAATAGTCTTCACTCTGATTTTTTTTTCCTTCCAAGAAGCAGCATAAATTTTAATGGTACAAAAGACGCATCTCCATCAGTTTGGACAGGGCAACACAGACTGATTCTGTGCTAGGTCTGATGGTTACAAATGTAGGGCATGTTATGAGCTCAGAACTCAAAGAGGCATCAGACACAGAAATAGAATACTGCACACAGAAGACGTCAAGAGACATGTGAATATATACCAAACTGAGTTAGGTCTCAAGAGGTAAAAAGCCCTGGAGGACAAATGCATGAACTCCAGATCCAGATTCTGAAACTAGACTTTTAGCTTAATGACCGCAGACATGTTACTTAATTTCTCTGTGCCCCAGTTTCTTAATCCATAAGGAGATTTAAACAATAGTACCACTTCCTAGGGATAACATACACATATATAAAGTGTTTAGAACAGTCATACAGTAAGTAGTATTGTTGCTATTATCAAGAAAAGGTACAGAGAGCAGTGTGAACTGCAGAGGACAGGAACATCACAACTGGTTTGTTGGGATTGCAAAGGTTCCATTCTTAAGTCCTAAAGGACCTAGGCAGACAAGGCCAATTTGTAGAAGGCTTTACTATGAGTTTGGATTTTATTTCATAAGGATTGAATAGTCACTGAATAATCTTAGATTAATAAATGTCACAGATTCATGAGCTGATCCATAATTAAAGGAAGTTGCTGACAAGAGTATGATGGCTTCTTAGGAAAATGGCCACAATTACTTCCCTCCCAGTTTCCACACCTCTTTATAATGTCTTTGGAGGTTTTTTCCCATCAAGAGGTAAGAATATATGTCCCTACCTACTTAAAATGGGCTAACTTTGGACTTGTGTAAATAAATGCAGCAGAGTTATAATGTGCCTGTCCCAAGCCTTTACTTTAAGAGGTCCTACGCGTTTCTGTTTTCTCTCCTGGAATCCACCCCATTATATGATCAAGCTCAAGGTAACCTAACAGAGGAGGAGAGGACACATGGAATAGAGCCAACCTATCCAACTGAGGCCAGCCAGTCCCCAGCTAACCTGATAATTGACATAGAGCCCAGCCAAGACCAACTGTCTAGTTGAACCTAGCCTAAATTTCCAACTTGCAGAATCATGAACTAAATAAAGATTGTTCTTTTAAACCACTTAAATTTTTTTGGAGAAGGTTGTTATGCAGCAATGGTTAGCTTATACACATACTATAGAATTTGAGTAATAGTTCTAAAGTATTTAATATATGCATGCACATGCCAGTGTAGAAGTAATTATTGCTTTTATTTATGGGAAAGCTTTAATTTTACAGTGAGTTTACTTAAAGTAGTCTCATGCAGGTATTGTTATTCCATTCTATGGAATTTTTATTCCATTCTGTGGAGAGCTTGGTGACATTTATAATCACACAATTTGGGAAGTGGGCTTGGAATTTGGGACTGCAGATACCTTGGAGATTGGCAGATTTGTTTTAATGGTACCGTTGTTTCCCCAGGAAAATAAGCAAAGTTGCCATTTCTTTGTTTCATTTATTTATTCAACAAATCTTTGAGAGTTTTCTGTGCACTAGGCTCGTGCTGAATCAAAGAAACTGAGTGGTAAATCTGCCAGACATAATCCTGGCCATTGTTGGTGTTGGTATGAGACAAACTGGGTTAAACAGACAATTACCTAAGAATGTGCTGAATGTTATCATATAAGAAGGACAGGGCATTCTCAGAACTTGGGTAAGCATAGAAAGCTTTCCAGAAGAAGCAACATCTAAATTTAAATCAAAGAATGGGAATTAACAAGGCAAAGAGACAGAGAAAGGTAATCCAAGTATGAAAGACTAGCAAGGCAAAGTCATGAAGGTGTTCTCACAACACATTACTCAAGTTTATAAGCTGCTCATATATGGCATGAATGGAAGAGGTAAGCTGTAGGCATTAGAGGTATTAACAGAATTTTGACCTTAGAGGACTGCCTTAATCCATTTTCTGTTGCAATAACAAATACCACAGACAGGGTAAATTACATATATATATACACATTCATACACACACACACACACACACACACACACACACACACACCACAGGTTTATTTTGGTTCTAATCCAAGATCAAGGAGCAGCATCTGGTGATGGCCTCTTTCATGGCAAATGCTCAAGGTGGTGAGAAGCATCTGTGGCAAGAGCATCATGTGGCAAGAGACAGGGAGTACTAGGGACCTAGCCAAACTGACTTTTTTAGCAGACCCAATGTCAAGATAAACCATTGACTCATTTACTCCATTAATCCATTAATCACATGAATAGATTAACCCATTCGTTAATCTATTCGAAAGCTTAGAAGGAGAGTTTTCGTAGAGATGACCAAGGCAGAGCCCTAATCACCTCTTAAAGATTCCAACTGGTCCCACAATTTAATATCTCATAATGGGGATTAAATTTTAGTTCTGAATTTTCAAGGGACCAAGCAATATTCAAACCACAGCAGGGATTTATGAATTTGGTCAGTATCTTGAAGGCAGGTGAAAGCCTGAAAACATGTTAAGCAGGTTCATGAAATTGTCAAATTTGCATTTCAGAAACATGATCCTGGCTAGAATATGAAAACAGAATTGAGGAAAGTTGGGGAATGAGTAGAGGCTGAGAGACAATTTGGGAAGCAGTGATGGTAATTCAGGTAATTCAGGATGAAGACCTGAAACAGGTTAGGTAGCAATTAAGATGACAGAAAAATGAATACAATTAAAATATGTTTAGTAGACAAACTCAAGAGGTTTGGGTACTTAATTAGATTTTGGCGGAGGGAGGGCAGCTCTAGACTGCTGTCTTGGGCAAGTAAATAGATGGTGGTGAGATATTCACTGAGGTGGGAGACACAGAAAAGGAACACTTTGGAAAAAGGAAATATTAAGTCTGGGTTAAGATCTATTAAGTGTGATGTTCTTATGAGATGTCCCAAAGAAGATGTCCAGTAGGTAGCTGAGGAAAACATGCATGTGAAGAAGAGTGGATTTAATTTCCACAGTTTCTTGAAGGATTGTGGACACTTTGACACTAAGTTGTGTCAAAGCAGTGTGAATGGACTTAACAGAGCCTCAATGTTCTCACGTGGTGTTTGGTCCTCAGGAGTCAGCAATGTGATAAGCAGCTTCTGAAGAGCTTAACCTTCACGATGATCAGGGCTGGGTTGCTACAGGAAGCAACAACAAACTCTCCTTCTAAGCTTTCAAATTTGGCAAACGCATGGAAATGGATGGTACTCAGGTGGCACAGGTTTCATGTTCTGGTACCTGGAGGATAGCAACAGTCCAGTTAGATTACCCTTGCCACGTTCTACCACATAAATTGGGATAATTTACAGTAACTCATTTCATAATATCTTGTGAGATAGAAAATACAGCACACAATGATTAGCTAAAGGGAATTAGAAAGAAGGATTAAGATAAGTTCATGATTTCTGGTTGGGAAACTTGGATACTGATGATGTTTCTAGTCAAAACTGAAAAGTCGAGAATGGAAGGGAGCTCAGCTGAGAATAGGACTTCAGTTTTGGACTGAAATTGCTGAGCAATAAGTGAGCAGGCAAAGTCTCTAAGACAGCTCTTGTTTCTCTGTAGCTGCAAATCAAGGCCCATCCCTTGGAGATAGGAAGGGAGTCAGTTTTTCACAAATATCAACCACACCCACAGCCTCTTTGTGTAGGGGGCAATTAAAAATAGACCATAGTTCAGAGTATGTTCAGTCTAATAAAATTAAGATATTACTTAAGCACTAACTCTAGCTCTGAACATCACTCCTAAGTGTGAGTTAAAAATACTTTTAAACATATTTCCAGGTTATCCATAAGAAAAAGAGCAGTATTTCTACTCACTTACCTAGAGGAAGCATATGTGTCTTCACTGATAAATGTGTTTAGATGAAAGGAGCCCAAAAAGGTTGTTATTTATTAGAAAATACCATAACTAGAGGGTCTCAGGCTATATTTTTTCTGACTACCTTTCTGACATTTTCTGTGAAGGTCGTAGAGATGACCGAGTACAAAGAAGCTCAGAGTATTTGGGATTATTTATGCAACTTCTTGTGGACATACAATTTAAGCTTGACCAGTCTGATCACTATGGAATGAGCCCTGGCCAAGTGGTAGGGATTAATCTGCCATGAGACAGTCTTCAATAAATTATTTGGTTGATTTTTTTCCCCTTTTTCTGGTTTAAAACATTTTCCTCCAATAAATAATCGAGTTGTACACTGGAAAACGAAAATGACTGACCTCCTCAGAAAGTAAAAGAAAGTCTGAAAATGGAAACCAGAGTTTTCCCTTCTAGTGCCCACTGAGTGAAAAAATGTACTTATTTATTTGAAATACCAGCAAATGGGCTCCCATGTAATGAAATATTTATTGAAATTGCTTCTTTGGCCCTCTACAGTTGCTGATAGGGTTTAACGAGAGTCAGGTAAGGAAGCCAGAGTGAAGGTACCTCTATTTATTTATTTATGATTCAAGCAGCTTCGACCATAAGGCTTACTTTGGGAAATCATACAGGCAGGGCCATACATGACTGACAATAATAGTTATTTTCCATTTTCATTGAATCGTTTGCCACAGCCAAGAAAAATCAATCTTAAGAGATTTCTATATTTACTTGGTTCTGGTTTTTAAAGCTTTTACTCTCTTAAGATATGGTTATGTTAGTTTTAATTAAAGTTCACCATGTTCAATCTTGCTCAGTAATTTTTTTCAGAATTTCATCATCAATATCTCCATTTCCTTTTTTGTTGTTGTTCTCTAGATTTTGTTTATATGTTTGTTTGTTTTCCTAGCCTTTCTATATTTTGAGAATTAGTTTTAGTTCACCAACCCAAGCTAAGGGCTTTTTCCATTCCTTCTTACTTCGATCAAGATATATCTATACAAATTAAGAACATATCTGTCCAAACTATAACTATTACCCTGTGAAAGCAATTATTTCAAAACAAATTCTTAAAATAAAACATCTGTATGAGCTATGCTCAGAAAGAATGAGAAGTGTCAAACATTCTAGAATCTCATATATACCAAATAAAGACATTGTAGGGAGAAAAAGAGCATCGCTGCTCTTCAGAGCACACTGGGTAATACCAGGGCTGTGTGAATTTTCATGAGGTCCATCATGATTTATTGAGAGAGCTTGAGAAAGTCACTAACCGGAGGTTGTAAGAAATAATCTCCAGCATTACTTAAAAAGCATTCCAGCATGTTTACTTTTGCTATTTCTGGCTTTTAGAAAGCTAATAAATTAAGAGTAACATAGAACTTTACAGCTTAAAACAGCCTTAGAGACTATCTAATCAAGGCTTCTCAATTTATGAAAAAGGAAACTGGAATCCAAAAGCATTAAGTAAATTGAGCAAAGGCATATAGCAGGCAGCAGAGGAGGAACTAGAATCCAGATCTCTTAACTCCTACTTTAGTGTTTTATAATGTTCAATAATTACACCATAATAGGTGTCTCTGTGACTCTGTGTCTGTCTGTCTCTCACACATACACACATGTATGCACACACACACACACACACACACACACACACACATATACAGAGAGGAGACATACAGAGGAAGAGAGAGCCTAGAGAAACCAACCATTTATTAGTCTAATAAATGTTTTCAAAGATGACACATGATGTGAGCAGACTGCTTACTCATGGGCTCAATATGTGTTTCCCGCAGTGTCGCGATGCCATGATGTGCTGTCCAGATTCACTCTCCAGGACTGGTCCCTTATCCCCAGCTGCTGGGAGTGTTGGCAGTCACTTCTCAGTGTAATCTCTCTTTGGGACTTCCATTGACTAAAAAGAACCCAAGGTTAAAATTCAGTAACTGGTCATTTAGTAACTGGTCATAACTAGAGTATGAAAACCTAGCTCCCTCTCCCCAATTTGAGGTCCATCCCAGATACCAAGTTCCTCATTGGATCCATTTGGTCTTTTATTGTCACTGTGTTACAATTTAAATACTCCTTCTACCCAGTCCTGTTGTCTTCCCTCCCCTACAGGTATTGATCCTAAGAACTCTATCTCTACAGATGCTGCCTCCTGAAAACCTTCATCTCAGAATTCTGCCTTCCACAGAGCCTGACCAGAAAGACATACAATATCAAGGTTAAGAGGCTAGGATTCAGACCATCTGGATTTAAATCCCAGCCACGCCACTCAAGGTGTATTCCCTTGTGCAGGTTACTCTCCCCAAATCTCCTTTTGATCAGTTTTTGAAAATAAAAATAATAAAAACTACAACATAGGTAGGTACTTATGATATAAAAAAAAATCTATGTAGAAATCATAGCGTAGTGCTTGGCACAGACTAACTGGCAATGTATCAGCCAGGATGCTAAAGGAAACAGATGGCACATTCAAAATACAGGACTATTTACAGGGATGTGGGTAAAGCTAAAGCAGCCAGTGAGGAAGGGTGAGGTGCACAGGGACCAGCTGCAGTGAGAAGCCAGTATCAGCTCTAAGTTTGACAGTTATGGATGTTAGGTTTGAATGTTACGGATCCTAGAGAGAACTGGAACTGTGAGTGAGGGGCCTCTGACAGATGCAAAGAGGAGCTCTCGCCTGCCAGACCATAGCCAGAGAGGAAGAGAATAGTGATAAATACAATGGATTCTCTCCTCTCCCCCCTCTATATTCCTGCTGATCCACCAAATACAACTCAAAACCAAGGCAACAGGTATGAGGAGAATCGACACGCAGAGACCAGCACTTCACCCCACCGCACCCATATACCCAAAGAACAGAACAGGGCAAAGCAGGGAAGAGAATAGATCTGAATTAGCTATTACTATTAGCTATAACTCCAATTTCTGTAATTCCTGGCATATCCTGTGTTTGGAGTCTTGCTATTTATAAAAATGCAAGCTAGTCCAAAATTTGATTAAAACATAGAATTGGAGTTTGTTTTTTTTAAAGTATCAATGAACTTGCTAGCATAATATCTGGCATATAGTAGGAATTTAATATATACTCATGGATTAATTGACTAATTGATTTTACCTAAATAAAGTAAAGCTTTCTTTATAGAATAACATAGAACTTAAAGAGTAACATAAAAATTCAAGTAAGCCCTTTGGGAGATATAATTTCATTTCAACATTCTCAACACACTTTCAATTCATCATAAATAATTTTAGAATTATCAGGAATTGTATTTACTGAATTCCTTAAAAGAAATCCATCGAAGAAATGCAAATTTAAATTGTTATCATTTCTCACGGAGAGAATGAAAAGTTGTAAGATTAAAATTCTATTTACAAAATGATAGAAAAATAATTCCCCCAACCAATTGTATTAAATATAATAAACAGCAATTCTTCTGATGGAAAGTCATATTTTCACCTTGATGGAGAGATTCAAGGGATATTTCTAAGAATTAAGAAAAAATTACCTCTCTCCTGAGTTTTTTGAGAAAACTCAATCACTGGATCCACACAGGGGTCTGGGGTTCAAATCTAGCTACATGGGCCTCAGTTGTGCAGTTTTAGATATGCTACTTTCTACCCTTTCTGAGTCACAACCTTCTCCTCTGCAAGATAATAATAATAATAATAATAATAATAATAATAATAAATTAAGAAGAACCTCTATCACAAAGGGTTACAAAAATGAAATGATATAACTTATTTCATGTCAAATGTACAGAAACGTTGGTATTAGTTCCCTATTCCATGCTTGTGTATACACACACAGCTACCAGGGTCATGCCTGCCCATCATCAAGGAAACCTGTGTGTTCCAATTCAAGAGTGACTTGTTACACTTCAATGGGGATAATAAAAAGTCCAGAGATCCCAGAAAAGACCAATTTTCTGATTCCAAACTCTAAACTTCCTCCAAGGTATGGAGCCCAGGCCTCCTCTATCCCTCTCAACTGGGAGAATCTGTGTAGTCTTTGAATCTCCCTAGAAAAAGGATAAAAAAGAGTTGTATTGTTCAGGGAAGATGGCCACAGATTACATGAGATCTTCAAAGTTAGTGATCAAAAGAAAGCATTCTCAGCTGTAAGAGTCAATCTATAGCACCCTCTCTAACCACACCCAAGATGCCAGCCCCTTCTCATCTGGTCCTTGAAGGAGTTAGAGGTTGCCCAGTTAAACTGTGTTCCTCATTTCCTTCCCAAGGGTAAAGAATGGAGGTTTTAACTGTGAATATTCTGATTTTACTTCCTGAAGCTTAAATAACAATTTACATAATTCAGTTTTCAGTACATGTAGTCAAATCTCAGAATCCAATGTCCCTTTTGTTGTAATTTTAGATTGTGCTGAGGCAAACCTTTTGAGTGCCTCAAGGTTTGCCTTCAAGCTTTATGCAGTGGAAATTTTAACACACAGGTTAATATTTATGAAAATCTCAATGCTATGAAGCAAATGCAATATTTTTGCATTTAAAAACTGAGGTTGTTTCATCAATAAAGTTATTCTAAGATTGTTTCATTAATAAAGTTATAAGATTTATAAGGTTAATCTAACCTGTTTTTAATAGAAGTATAGTTCACTACAAGTTTTCATACCTTAAAAAACTTATTTCATTAAAACTTTAATTCTTGGTTCTGGGTTTCTTAGGTAAAGAGAAGAAAGATTATTCTTTAACTTGATTAGTGTACTGACAATAATGTCATTTAATTACTTAACATGTATTTATACAGCAGTATTGGCCAGATACTTTTCCAAGAGCTTTCTAGATATCAGCTTATTTAATTCTCATAATAATCATACAAGATAGGGATAATATTATCACCACTTTAAAGACAGAAATTGAAACACAGGTTGGTTAAACAATGTACCCAATGTCACACAACTAGTAAGTGGCAGAGCCGTCCTTCAAATTCAAGCAAGAACAACAGCAGCCACAATAAAGAAGAGCTAATGCTTATTGAGTGCTTAGGAGGTGATAGGTTTTGCCAGGTGTTTCCCATGTAATATTTAACTTAATACTAACTAAAATAAATTATGCAGCTACTAACTTTTTAGCTCACATTACAAATGAACAAATTAGCCCAGAGAGTTGTCAGTTAGTCAGTAGCAGAATCAACAATCTTTATCTGTTGGCTCCACTGCTTTTCTCTTAATTATAATAGTATATATAAAAAAAATACATATGCCAAATAGCATGAAGGGTCAAAAAGAGAATAAACACTTCACTCTGTAATTTTCCCTTCTATTTCTCTACTAGCTAAGAGAGAGGCTGATGATGTTTGTTTCTTTGGTTTGCATCCTGGTTGAAGGCTCCCCTCTCCTCTGACGTGTTCTCCCAAGCATGCCATCTTGGGATGACTTCAGAAGAGTGTTTGGATTAATCCAATGGACTGTGCTCAGATTTCCTGTCCATGGGATGTGGGAATCAGAGGCAACAAGAAGTCACAGACACAATCTCCCAGTTCGTGCAGAGAAGCAGCTTCCTCTGCCCACATTTACTAAATCTCTAGAGGTCTTTTCTCTAGAGACTGTTGTTAATCTGGTCTCCTGGCCCTGGGGGATGAGAATCTGGGCCAAGGTATGTAACAGCAAAATAGCAGAAGTCAGCAATGCAAATAATAAAAATGCATTTCAAAGATTTGTATTTTAACAAAACTGTTTCACATGTGTTGTCTCATTTCGGCACTTCCTGTGGGAATTCTTGGAAACTGAAACTTGTTCAAAGTCATATTTGGTACTTTCAAGCTTTTATGCTTACCTTTAGCTTTATTATTATTATTATTATTATTATTATTATTATTATTATATTGCATTTCCTATAATAGTTTTAAATTGGCATTTCAACTTTTCTGTTTACTTAACAAGAGACTGATAGTTTCTCAAAACACATTTAATTCTACCAGGATCTTTTAAAAGGACAGAATAATTATCATTTTGTAACAAATATCAATAGTCTTGCCCTATATTTAGCTTGAACACCACAAACTTGGCATGTTCTAAGACATCAGTGTATGTGTGCACATGTGCTTGTATGTATGTGTATGTGGAGACAGAAAGAGATGGAACGCGAGTCCCCCATCCCCCAAAACTTATATGTTGAAGACTTCATTCCCAAAGTGATGTTATTTAAAAATGGAAATTTTAGAAAGTTATCTGTTTTCAGTGAGCTCACCTAAGGGGGGCCCTTATCATTGATTACTGCTTTTAAAGGAAGAGACACCAGAGAGCTTCTCTTTATTATTACCCACCCACCCCCCCACAGTGAAGGAGCAAAAAGAAGAAGCCATGAGAGTACACAGTAGGAAGCCAGGAACAGTATCCTTCCCCAAACCTAACTATGCTAGCACACTGATCATGGGATCCAGAACTATGAGAAAATAAATCTCTGTTGTTTACAGTACCAATGCCATGGGATTTTATTATGGCATCCCCAGCTGGCTAATGTATATAGAAATACAATATAATACATATTATATGAAGACACAACACTGATAGGTATTATGACATGCATGTATATATAAATACACATGGAAAAGTGGAAAAGAAACTTGATATTGCATTAATAATAAAATTGATCGGTGGCAGAAGTTCAGAAATGATGATCTAACATCTGAAGGTATTTTAACAACAAAAAAATTAAAAAATAAGAGAGTTTCCCAAATTGTAAGTCACTATCTGAAATGGAATAGTCTAGTTGAGACAATCTCATACATAAGCTAGAAAGGTGGTAAAAAAGGTAATGCCTGAGCAGCCATTTCAGTAGCTACAAGAGGATGGCACAGGTGGTGGAGGGAGGGGAATGCCTTTTGCTGAAAACCTCCAGTCTGAGTTGTTTAAGGTTAACATTAAGAAACTAAATGCAGGCTGTCTGTTCGGGGAGGGGGTTTGAGAGAGGCCACTCTGTGCACTTATGGATAAGTAGAAAAGAGGTCCAAGTTTGCTTTTGACGACATGGTCTTTTGTGCCTTTAATCGTGGCTGTTCTGCCACTGGAGTGCAGGGCTGGTGTGGGAGAGCAGAACCAAAATGCCTGGGCTTTAGCAAGCTTTATCTCAGTCTATTAAGCCCCCTGGTGAGTTAAACAGCTCAGTTGAGAGGCATCAGTGCCTTCTGGAACAATTAGTGTCAGTAAAGATGGGGAACAAGTCTCCATAAGCAGTACCAAGAGAAATATTTCTACAAAGCCATGGAAAATAAAGAAAGGAAGATTTGAAAAGAATAAAACAGGGGTTTTATTCAGAGAATTTTGATTTGGGTATTATAGTGCTTAAATAGGGAGTTTAAATAAGTGCCTTCGGCTCTTCCCAAAGCCTTTAATAAAATTAGTCAGCAAGAAAAGTGATGGTCCAAGCAAAGAAAGGCTAGAAAGGAAATCCATGATGTACTAACTTATCCAACTTTAACAAGGCACAGAGCCTCAAGTTTAAATTTATGAAGGATTTCCTATACCTTATCTTTGAGAGGATTTATATATATATTATCTTAAAGTTTAATAACAAAAATATCAATTCCGTTTCTACACTAGAACTCAAATTTCCAAGACAAATGTAGCCTATTGAATCTATCAAAGCTGAAGAAACTCACAGAGTAGCTGATCTTTAGAATCATTAGATAAGACTGATTGGTTTGGCTGAGAAGTCAGCCAGCACACAGAAGACTACAGATTTTCTAGGGTATAAGTCATTGTCATAGAGTGATTTAAACACAAGATGAAATGAAAACTCATACCAATATTTCTCTAATATTGTTGCTGTTTTGTTTAACATCATTCAACAATTGGATGTTTCTGCCTAGCAAAATAGAACTAGATTTCTACCTATTCAGTGAATGATTTTCTAAATTACCATGTTTATTGATATTTTCTATTGGGTTGAGATAATTAGCACAAAAATACATGGCATGTCTGGACTTTAAAAATTGAAGTTTGGTTTGTACCATGATTTTAGAGCTATTAAATCTGGAGAAGACCTGGGGCCTCTCCTCTTGAATGGACTTTTATTTTATTTGTATCAAGTAGTTGGAGAATGACGAGTAGGGCCAAACTGTAGGATGTTTTCAGTAACACTTATCTAGTGTTAACTATGTAGCAGGCATGGACCTAAATATTTTGCATTTCATGTCCAAAGTCCTTTAGTCAGAATTCTAAAATACAAAAATTTTAGTTTTCGTTTGGAAGATCTACCCAGTAGTAAGAGAGGTGTGTTAAAGTCACCCAGTATTATTGTGTTATAGTCTATTTGATTCTTGAAGGTGAAAAAGGTTTGTTTGATGTACATAAGGAAAACTTTCATAAACCATATTTTTTGTAACTGAATAGAGAGCAAAATTTATCCAAACTCATTCAGCAACAAAACCTAATCTGATTTTTAGCTGCAGAAAGTGTTAATTTGAATTAGTGATTAGTGTCACAGATTACTTTGGGATATTAATGTTATATATAGTATATTACACAAGTATAAATTAACTGTATGTGGCTTATGGCATGGTATACAGTAACTTTATATAGTAAATATAAAGTGAACGTCCCATATTGTCTTTCTAAAATCACCAAAATTATAGATTTCAAAACTCAAGTATTTCAAATAAAGAAATTGTTTGTTTCAAAATACTCTAAAGCACTTTTTAAAACATCTTACAGAAGAAAAAATTGAGATAAAGAAAATGTGAATACATTGCTTAAGGCAGCATATCTGGCAACTAAGTGATGGATCTGAGATTTAAACCCAGGTAAAATGGCTCCAAAGCCCATGCTCTTAATCACTGCCCCCATTATATCACTTTCATTGATCTGCTAAATAAATCTTCCTGTGTTCTTATTATATGAAGATGAGAAAGAGAGAATGTGAAAATACAAATTTTCTTTAGTTATGATTAGCAGCTTCCTGTTTTTATCAGTCTGGATGCAACTATGAAAATGGAGTCTCCTCCAAATTATTCACTGAAGGGAATTCAAAATGGGCAACTGGTTACAAAAGCATAAGAAGAATTAAAAGGCCTGGTAGGAGACAATGAGGCAACCCCAAAATTAGCAAGACTCAGAAAGCTATCACTACCTTTAGGTCTCAAATAAGAAACAGAGGAGATGGCTTTACCAGAGGCTGGGATCCAAGACCATCAGGAGTCGACCCTGTGGACTGAAGTACTGTCCTAAAAAGCAGCACTCTCTGCCTTGGAGATAATGCTCAAAGCAGGAAAGATGAGGAAAGACATCCTAGATTCACGCCTTCTCTCCTTTAGCCTCCTAAGCCACCTCTATTATACAAATCTAGCGAGAAGCCAATTAGTAGTAAAACCTGGAAACATAGGGGTAAGTCCTCTATGCCATAAAGCAGAGCCGAGTAAAAGAGCCAAAAATTTGAATTTGAGGATCAGATGATCAAATGGTCACGTGATTATTTCCCAAGGTTGAGAGTGAAAGCATTGGATAACAGACCAATATCAATCTGAAAAGATTTGACAAGAGCTTACAAGACAAACCCTAGCCAAATGGGTCTACCATATGTAGTTATTAAAATTTATTCATTAAGGACCTTTTATATGCCAGCTATGATCTAAAAGAATATAAGCCTCCAAAGGTCAGAAAGCATGTTTTGTTTATTTACAAAAACCACAATTTTCTTTTAGGAAAGGCAGTAGAATATAACAGACACTGGTATGGCAGTATGTATAAACGTGGAAGTATAACCAATGTGATCCTGCAATTTGTACACATGGTAAAAATAAAAATTCATACCCCATTTGAATCAAATGTATGATATATGATATGTCAAGATCATTGTAATGTTGTGAGCAACCAATAAAAAAATTTAATTCAAGCAACATAAATGAAAGGTGTAATTGAACTTCAGTACAAAGAGCCAATTGTTCACAAGATGGGAAGAGCACTGTCATGGTAGCATGTACAAAAAAATGACTCAGACATTTTAGTCAAGAGCAAATTCCATGAGTCAACAAGATATAGACATGATTTTATCAGAAAAAAAAAATTGGTTGAATCTGGGGGTAGGGATACTAGGATGATATTCCTATCCTAAAACTTACTGGTCAGATCAACTTGGAATGATTTTGAACTTCCAGCCATTCCCCTGTGAGAAAAGTAAATCAACTAAATCATGCACAGAAGAGAGGTGGAGTGGTATATATCCTCAAAATCATGTATGAATAACAACTGAAAAACCTACAAGTTTTTGAACTGAAGGATAAGAAGTTAGGAAGGTATATAAACACACTGCTCAAAGAATTTGAGGAGCAAGTAGTGGGTGTGACCTACCTGCTCCACTTGAAAGAAACATGGCCTCCAACTGAGTCCTGCATCCTAGATACCCATGCAGTGTCTGTGCTTTATATAACATAGAATTCCAATTGCAGGTGTCTGGAATAGTCGTTGACAGTCAACCCTTAAGCCAACCACTTATCCGCACCTGGAGTAAAAAGGTAAGTTGGCCCCGATTCTCCTTAAATGGGGACTTGGACTGGAAAACACTGAAAGACTGAACCAGTTAGTAATAGAAGCCAAAGTTAAAAAAAAAAAAAAAGCCAGCAGTGTGTCCATGGCAAACAGAGACCATGTGTAAACTAAAAGAATGAAGAAACAAGACTCTTCATAAGTAGAGAATATTCAGCTGCAGAAAGAAGAAAATAGCTAACTTCAGAGGGGCAGCCAAGGTGCTAAGAAAGTGAGGGAGAAAGTGTCTGGAGAAATTCTAGATAGGGCAGAGGGGTTGGAGGGGAAGGGAGTGTGCATGGGGTTAGAAATGATAGTTGAATGTGATTATCATTATTACCCAAAGTACATGCATGAAGACACAAATTGGTATGAATATACTTTGTATCCAGAGATATGAAAAATTCTGCTCTATATGTATAATAAGAATTGTAATGCATTCCACTGTCATGTTTAAATAAAAATTTTTAAAAAAGAAAAAAAAAGTATGGGGAGAAAAAAGTGTCTGGAGAGTCAGTTCTGTTCCTGCTAACTTCTCTCCTTTGGTCCCATTCCATATGGATCCTTATAATAAGTTCCTTGTTTCTTAAGGTCATATTTATGAGTTTCTGCTCTTGATATATATACATACATACTAAAACAAACAGCTTTGAGAATAAATGGATTTAAACAGTTTTGATTAGTCTTGAGATGTAAAAAACAATTGGTAGAAACTCCAGAGATTCCAACTCTTTCAAATAGTCCATTATATGTGAAATGGGCTGCAGAACTTAGTCACAGAGAGGCCCAAGCACACGCTGCCAGTCACACGGTTGGAATTTAAGCCCAGGATATGCAGCTGTGAATGAACTACCTCCAAGGCCCTTTGGGGCCCTCAGACCACATCCTCTGATTATAGGTGCAAACTCTATAACTTCAAGTAATAGAGATGATTTTCATAATCTAAGAAAGGCCTAGGCTTCTCAAAAAGAATTCTGTCTTTTGTTTTTCTTTTACAATACTTTTCTGCCCAAAGCTTTGTCATCTTGAGCTTCTTTTCTTTCAAATATGAAGTGACAAGCCCAACTACAGTTTTTAAGTTCAGTAAATAATGTTTTAAGAATTTGAGGTTTTAAGAAAAGAAACAGGTCATTTTGGCACCAATTTTTTTCCATTAATTTTTAAATTCATGTGTATTTTTTATTAAATTCAGTTCATATGATTTTGATTTATTTACACTTAGCTCCCTAACATGTGTGGTTAGCAATTTGATGACTATGCACCTTCTAATTAGTCTGTCTCAAAACCAGAAATTCATGTGTTTCCAACACCACCAAAGTGAAATCCAGCTGACACAAATTTGGATACAAATCGAAGAAGCCATAAAATTAAAGACTGTTCTAAACTTGGCGATAAAAGTTCTCTTGTTCCCAAAAAGTTACAGACAAAACAAGTTCCAAGTATAAAGTATTTTACAAACTTTTTATGCAAACATGTGCTGCACAGATAAATAGCAGTGGGACAGATGCCTCTTCTATTGCTCTGCTGCCATGATTACCAGAGCTTGTGATTATTGCTTCCTGTGGGGTTGTGATTGCATACCCAAAGAACTGGGGACCCTAGTCAAGAAAGCCAGTCAACCCGGTTGTTAGGCAGAGTGTGAACCAAACCACTCAGACAGAATGATTCTCATTCATAGAATTAGATAATGTTGAGTGTGGTGGTAACTTTGGAAATCGTCTTAGCCAATACTTCACTCTACCAATGTGTTTTAAATGGTTGTTTTGACATTCCCTGTACATAACCTTTAAAATTCAGAAGACATTGGTCCAGGCATGCATTTAATTATAAAACTTAAGGCACATATGGAGCAGAGAAAATTTTCTAGGGAAACCTAGAGAATTATGTTTTATGGATGCTTCTTTCTACTTATTCCTGAGACCTACAACATGGAAATGGATTTCCCCCTTTAAATATGTTAAAAAGAGTGATAGCACTACGAGGTATGTAAAATTCACATTAATTTGTCCTTATTGTATAAAATGTACATCTCATATACAATTTATGTTGATAAAAATTCTAAACTTTCAATATGTATACACATGCCAACTTTCTGCGAGCCAACATTGCATAAATCATATTCAAAACAAATACCAAAAATATATGACTTACATAATTAAACACTTATGTATTAAATTTACATATGGGGATAATCTTTCCAATTTAAAGATATTGAGCCATGCTTGGGTCCATGTATTCAACAATGGTTGGAGAAAAAACTCCTTATCCAGAAGTTCTTTTCTTAATGAGTTCTAAAAACGTTTAGGCCATTGCCCTCAAGTCACTTTGAGTACCCTTAAAGTTAGAAATACAGGCCTAAGATGGATCTTCCTATTGCTCTTTCTCCCAGCAGTGTCAGATTATCCCACCATATTTATAAGCTCTTGTCTTTTATTATTACATTTCTACTAATTAATGGGTTGGAAGATGGCTCATCTAACATGGACAGGCATTACCCAGACCACCACTCCTCCAAAATTCTCTTCCACTATTATTTTACTCATCATCCCTCTGAGATATCTTCTCTGTAATCACCATGTAGCAGTGAGGAAGCACAGATCTTCAAAGATTCAATGGTTCCTAATAACTCATCTTTTTTTCCTGTCATTTAAAAATGTATTTCATAAATTCAAATCCTCCTTTTTAAGAAATTTCTTATTTCCCCAAAACTACTGCTGCTTTCCTTTCATCCACCCCATATACTCAAGTTTTACCTGTTACATAAACCCTTCCCTGAGCCCTAGGTGATCTATCCTAACTTTGAACCTCTGCCATACATACTCTATACCACCCTGTCTAGACCACCATTATACATAAGCTTAGGTTCATTTGAATTGTTTCTTTATGTTGCTCCTATCCTCCAAGATATACTATAGATCCCTAAGAGGAAATAATTACCCTTTATATTATTTTCCTATTCTCACAGTGACCAGTAGACTGCAGAACCCAAAGTAGGTGTAAATACAAGTCAGTTAGTAATTGGATAAATGTTAAAGTTTCTTTCTGTTTTACAAATGATAATAAAGCAATATTTCTGCCACAAGCTATCACGGGCTTGTTTCTTCTAAAATTACCTTTTAATTTATAAAAATACTTATCTATAAGAAATGTACCTATAACATTTATAAAAAGTAAAAAGCTTTGCAATAAAAACCATCCTTTCTAATCACAAATTTGTTGAGCTAACAAGCTTTTAAGGTACTGATCTTCACCTTCCAGGAACTCACATTCTCCGGAGAAAAAAGAAAGTCAATAAATCAAGATAAAATGTAAAAAGCACTTCCAAAGAGACAAGTTCCACCACATCAAAGGCCAGAGAAGAACCCCCAGAGATTTTTTAATCAAACTCTACGATCTAGTGATTGTACACATTCTGAGTCACTTTTTCATTTGTCCTACTATATAAAACCAGAGTACTTTAAAACAATAAGATTTATGATTTATAATGAGATTCACAGCAAAACAGGCAATAGAGATAAGAAGTAATTTAGGAAAAAAACAATGGATATCATATTTGGAGAAAGTAAATTCAGACAAATATAAGATATGAAGGTACATTCATGAAAATGTAGTTTTCTATTCAAAATAAAAGCCACACTCACCTGAAGCATCTGTCTACTTTAATCATGTTATTTACTGTGGTTTTGCTTGTTCATGCCTGTGCAATTCCTTGTACATATGCCTGGGGACTGGCATAGGTTCAGCTGGCTTCTATTCAGGACTATCTTTTGGTAAAAATTAGTGTAAGATGGAAATACTGTCTTTGCTTATTTGCAATCTTAATGTTACATGACAATGTCAAGATCTCACTGCAGATCAGTGTATACATCAAACGTGTATCTTATAACTCTTTGAACTTATTGTGAATACTCTTTTTCACATCTTCCTTTCACATTTCAGGATCTTATTATCCTTATGTTTGTATAAAAATATGATAATTAGATTTCATTTTCTTCCAGAATCAGTGGAATAGACCTCTGATATTACTTGTTTGAAATAAGTATATCTGATAAGTCATGGCTGGCAGCAGAAGAAACAGTAAGGCTTACATATTTGGAAAAGAAATTTGAAACAGTAACCTCAATAAAGAGTGGCCCAAGGTGGAAATAGAAACAAATAGGAGATCTAGAGGAAAAAAATGTGTGTCATGTCCTCTTGAGTTTTCTAAATGATCATTGACAGTTGAAACAAAAATTATTACACTCCCTAATGTGGGTTTAAGTATATAAAAATACTTAAGACAATTATATTATAAATGGAGGAAGAAGGAATTTAAAGGTAGTAACAGTGAGTGATAACACCCAGTCAACCACCCAACCACACAGATAGGCAATCAATACTCTATATTGTTCTATATTGCTAAGCTATGGTGTTCAATACATTTAGTGTTTTAAACACCTTTTTAATTATGGAATTTTCAATTCACAATAGGCTTACTGAGACATAGACCCATCAAAAGTCAAGCAGTATCTATAATCCAGAAGTACTTGAAATGATAAAAAAAAAACAGTAGACTATAACAAGTTATGTGTATATAATGCAATACCAAAACAACCATCAAAAGCATCTGTACAGAGAGAAACTCTAAAAAAAAAAAAAAGTAGATAAATCAACATGGTATTATTTTTAAAAAATCTTCAAATAACTCACAGGAAGCCAAGAAAAAAAGAGAAAAGTGAAAAAAAAAGAAAAGAAAAGTCAAACAAAACAAAAATAAAATAAATTTAACCACTAACAAATGAATGATTTCATATAATGCAAATTAGCTACATATACCAACTAAATGAGACTGGTAAAGTAGATTTAAAAACACATTCAAACTATATGTTGTCTTAAAGAAACTCAAAGCAAGCATAGTGTTATAGATAAGTTGAAATAAAAGATAAAATAAGATACACAGACATTAGTCAAAGGAAAGTAGGAGTAGCTACTTAATATCATATAAAGTAGACTTTAGAGCAAAGAAAATTATTAGAGGACATTATAGAATGATAAAGCAGTTCTAAATGCATATGCAGAATATGTGAAGCAAAACCCAGTGCAACCAAAAGGAGAAATATGTACATCCCCAAATATAGTTTAACATACCACCTGAAACAACTGAAGGGACTAGGCAGAAAGTCAGCAAGGACATACCATACTTGATCTTAGTCAGAAGCCAACAAGTGATCAGAAAGGATAAAGAAAGATTCAACAACACCAACCAACAGAATCTAATAGACATTTGTTGAACAGTTCACCCAATTACACACATTGCGTCAAGTGCTTATGGATCAGAGATGCTCCTTGATTTATGATGGGGTTACTCCCAATAAAGCAACTGTAAATTGAGAATAGTGATTACATGGCTGACTGGGAAGCTGTGGCTCACTGTTGCAGCCTAGCATCCCAAAAGGGCATTGTACCAGCTGGGGTTAGCCTAGGAAAATATAACAATGCACAGTATCATTTGTACTGAATGTGTATCACTTTCACAACATTGTAAAATTGAAAACAAAAATGTAAGTCAAACCATCCTAAGTCCTCACAGTCAGCCCTCTTTATCTGTGGATTTTGCTTTCACAGATTCAACCAACTGAAGATTGAAAATATTCAGGAAAAAAATGCACCTGTAGTTAGCATGAATATGCTATGTTTCTTGCCATTATTTTTTTAAGCAATATACCACAACAACTATTTATATGATATTCACAAATTACATTAGATATTATGAAAAATCTAAAGATGATTTAAAGTATGCAAGAGAATATATGTAGGTTTTATGAAAATACTGTGTGATATTGCTTAGGAGACTTGAGCATCAGTGGATTTGGATATTCATGTCCAGGAGTCAATACCCTGTAGCTATCAAAATCAACTGTAGGGCTGGGGTTGTGGCTCAGCCATAGAGCGCTCACCTAGCATGTGTGAGGCCCTGGGTTTGATCCTCACCACCACATATAAATAAATAAAATAAAGGTATTGTGTCCATCAACAACTAAAACACACACACACACACACAAATTTAAAGTCAACTATATATATCAACGTAGACCACATCCTGACCTATAAAAGAAACTTCAACAAATTGAACAATGTATTATCATACAATAATGTGCTCAAAGTAGAAATCTACAACAGAAAGATAACAGGAAAATCTCCAAGCACTCTGAAACTAAACAACACACTTTCTAGCAATTCATGGGTCAAATAGGAAGCCTCAAGGGAAATTAAAAATGCATTAATCTGTATAACAATGAAAATACAATATATCTAAATTTGTGGGTACAGCTAAAGCAGTGCTAAAAGGAAAATTTATGGCACTCAACATAATTAAGTCTCAAACAATAATCTAAGTCAATACATCAAGAATCTAAAAAAAGAAGAGCAAAATTAACCCAAATCAAGAAAAGGAAAAAAAAAATAAGAAAAATAAGCAGGAAAGCAACAGAGCAAACCAATGAAGCAAAGAGTTGTTTCTCACAAAATTTCAATAAAATTAGCAACTCTAGGAATAGTGGTGAAAAATGGAAAAAGGCACAAATTATCAAGCATGAAATGGGATATCACTACAGATTCTGAAATCATCAAAAAAATTATATGAGAATACTATGAACAACTCTACACACACCGTTTTGACAATTTAGATAAAATAGCCCAATTCTTCACAAAATAAAATCTAGTACAATTTGTCCATGATTAAAGACATAATTTGAATAGTTCTAAAATTTTTAATGAAATTGAAATTGCAATTTTAAAAATACCTCTGACCAGTTCTCTAGGCCCACATTGTTCACTGATGAATTCTGCCAATGTCTAAAACAGAACTATTACATGGTGATACAAGCCAAATAGTGGAGCAGAAAAGTGCTGGACCTTCCTTTCCTCAATGAACACACCAATTCAACAACAATTCATGAACAAATTCTCTTTGTGAGAAATGCAGAAACTAACTGAAAACTTCTACATTCCACACAAACAATAAACCACACTCATCAAAAGTTAGGGAGATTTGGGTAACTTCTTACCAGAATCCATATGCCTGGCCAAACACTACACAATTTCTAAGAGACCCACCAGCTCACAGCTTCTATGAGAGAAGAATTGGTCTGCAGGTCCAATGCCCCAATTTCAGTGGGAGCTACCCAATGAACTAACATCTTTTTTGCCTATTGTGGTCTCAGATAGGTCCTCAAAATCCAGCTGCCTGAAGGAGAACAGAGACTGCAACTTGGGCTAGTAATCATATATGCTTAGCACAGATGAAGCATACAACACACACACACATCCCTTCCAATTTCTCCCTGGGAAAAGAATGGGTTGATTTTTATATATACACATATATTGCCTGACTTTTCCAGGGGCTCCCCCAAAACTGACTTCTTTCATGCCTATTCTAATAAATTTATGGGAGGGAGTTCAATTAGATATGCCTTACCAGAAATGCTAAAGGAAGTTATTCTCCTTGAAATTAATTGATACTAAACAGCAAAATTATTTATTATTATTATAGTATAAGATAGTATAAAACTCATCGTTAAAGGTGCACATATAGAAAAATATAAAATAGTTTGAGTCTTTGTATTTAATTAAACTTGTTATTACTAGCTTAAAAAGACTAATACAAGATATTTTGTGTAATCCCTATTGCAACCACAAAGAAAATGGCTATATCGATTACACAAAAGAAGAATCAAAACATCAACAACCCAATGAAGATATGAAGAGAGGAAAATATGGACAAAAGAACTACAAGACTAACAGAAAACATCTAATAGCATAGCAATAATAAATCCTCTCTCATCAATAATTAACTTAAATATAAATTGATTAAACTCCTCAACCAAAAGACATAAAGATACCAGATGGATGTTTTTAAGTGACCAAACTGTAGGCTGCCTACAAGAAACTCTAAAAATATTCAAAAAAGTAGGAACAAATGAAAGTTCTTTACACATGTAAACTGAAAGCTAAGCAATGGAAAAGGATATTCCATGCAAATGGTAGCCTAAAAGGGAGTGGCTTTACTTATATCAGACAGACAATATATACTTTGAGTTAAAAATGGTTCC
Source organism: Callospermophilus lateralis (assembly GCF_048772815.1). NCBI lineage: Eukaryota > Metazoa > Chordata > Mammalia > Rodentia > Sciuridae > Callospermophilus > Callospermophilus lateralis. The sequence continues at coordinate 92,097,446 of NC_135309.1, read as the reverse complement.
AAGGGACACAGAAGTACAAAAACAATTTTTTTTTTTTAAATTGTGTGTGTGCTTGTGTGCCCAACATCAGAGCGCTAAATGTGTAAATTGAACATTGACAAAACCGATAGGAAAAATAAATAGCAATATAATAATAGTAGGAAATTTCAATATCCCAATTTCAATAATGGATGGAATATCTAGAAACAAGACTAATAAGAAAACAAAAGACTTTAACATTACAAGCCAAATGGACCAGAGATGCATACACAACATTTCACCCAACAGCAGAGGAATACACATTCCTTTTAAGTGCACAGTAAAAATTCTCCAGAATAAATCACAAAAAATTAACAAATTTAAGAAGTTTGAAATCATAGTAAGCATCTTTTTTTAACATAGTGAAAGAAAACTAATAATAAACAGTAGAAAACTAGAAAATTCACAAATACATGGAATTAAACAATACACTCTTGAATAACCATGGAATAAATAAAGAACTAACAGGGGAATTAGAAAATATTTTGAGACAAAGAAAAACAAACTACAATATACCAATACTCATGGTATGCTGCAAAAGCAGGACTAAGAGAGTAGTTTATTGTGGAAAATGCCTACATTAAGAAGAAGAAAAACTTTAATAAACTAGATTTATGTGCCAAGGAACTAGAATAGTGAAGAACAAACTAAATCTAAACATACCAGAAGAATAGAAATAAAAATCACAGGAAAAATTTTAAAATAGATAACAGAAAAGCAATTTAAAGTCAAAAAATTAATAGCTGGTTTTCTGAAAAGATAAACAAAATTGACAAATCTTTTCTACACTAAGAAAAAAAATTCAATCAATAAGATCATGAATAAAGGAATAGACATAACTTTGTTGCCACAAAAATACAAAGGATCATAAGAGACCACTATGAACAATATACAACACCAAATGGTAATTTAGAAGCACATTTCAATGATCGTATACTTTGACCAAATGGGATGTAGCCCTAGGATTCAAGGATGGTTCAGCATATGAAAGTCAGTTAATGTGTGGCTTATCACATTAATATGATAAAGGATAAAACTATGCTTTTCTCAATAGCTGCAGAAAATGCTTTTGATAAAATATAATTCTCTTTCATAATAAAAAAATGCTCAAAAAAGTAGGAACAAATGGAAAGTTCTTTACATAATAAAGCCTACATGTCCACAGTTAAAATCACACTTGATGATAAAAACTGAAACTTTTCCCCCCCAGATCAGGAGTAAGAATTTCTCACCTAGTCAAAAATAGTACTGGGAGAGCTATTTGGCAACAAAAATAAATAAATGGTATCCAAGTTGGAAAGGAGGAAGAAAACTTGTCTCTGTTTACAGATAATGTGATATTATCGGGAGAGAATCCTAAAAACTCCATTTTAAAAATATCTGTTATAGCTAGATGCTGTGATACACACCTGCTACTGGGCAGGCTGAACTGAGGTAAGAGGTTCAAGACAAAACTCAGCAACATAGCAAAACCTGTCTAAATAAATAAATAAACATACTAATAAACTCAGTGAAGTTACAAGATGCAAGTTCAACATCAACAAATTCAACAAATATCACTTGTATTTCTATACATTAACAATGAATTTTCTGAAAATGAAGTTAGAAAAACAATCCCATTTTCAATAATAAAAGAATAAAATGCTCAAAAATAAATTTAAGCAAAAAGATAAAAGATTTACATACTAAAAACTACAAAGCACTGATGAAAAAAATTAAAGGGTCACACAAGTGGAAAGACACTACTGTTCATATACTAAAAGACTTAATATCATTTAAATGTCAATACCTCCAAAGAAATATACAAATTCAGTGCCACCAGTCAAATCCCCAATGGCACTTTTTACAGAAATAGAAAAGCAATCTGAAATTCATATGGAACCCCAAAAGATTGCAATAACCAAGTGATTTTGAGCATGAAACAAAGCTGAAGATATCACAATTACTGGTTTGAAAATGTATTACAAAGCCACAGTAATTAATACAGTATGCATTTTTAATGTATATACAAATATACTGCAGTGAAACCCACAATTCTGTATAAATAATATGCACCACTTTTTAAAAAAAAAAAAAGCATAAAAAACACTATGGTAATGGCATAACAACCAACATATCATACAAAACAATGGAAAAAATAAAGAATCAAGAAATAAATTGATACATATCTGGCTAACTGATCTTCAACCAGGGTACTAACAATGCACAGTAGGGAAAGGATAGTCACTTTAACAAATGGTATTGGAAAATGGGATATTCATATGCAAATTTTATTGGGTCATTATCCTACATCATACACAAATACAAGTCCAAAGTGAATTGAAGACTTAAATCTAAGACCAGAAACTGTTAAAATTCTTAGAAGAAAACATGGGGAAAGCTTTGTAACATTATTCTTTGCAATGCAATCATATATACAATCCCAAAAGTGCAGAGAAAATGCAATGAAAAATCATTCAGCCTTAAAAAAAGGAAACTCTAACCGGGCATGGTGGCGCTCACCTGTAATCCCAGTGGCTCAGGAGGCTGAAAGGGGAGAATTGCAAATTCAAAGCCAGCCTCATCAAAAGTGAGGCTCTAAGCAACTCGGTGAGACCCTGTCTCTAAATAAAATAAAAGTAGGGCTGAGGAAGTGGCTCAGTGGCTGAGTGCCCCTGAGTTCAATTTCCAGTGAAGGAAGGAAGGAAGGAAGGAAGGAAGGAAGGAAGGAAGGAAGGAAGGAAGGAAGGAAGGAGGGAGGGAGGGAGGGGAGGGAGGGAGGAGGGAGGGAGGGAGGGAGGAAGGAAGGAAGGTTAATATTTGCAACTACATGGTTGAGCCTATAAAAAAAAAAGTTAATTAAACCAGTCACAGAGGGCAATTACTTCCTGATCCAGTTCTATGAGAATAATAATCTAAAATAGTCAAATTTATAGAATCAGAGAGTGGCATGGTGGTTGCCAGGAGATGGGAGATTGAGGAGTTACTAATCAACAGACCTAAAGTCTTAAAAGAAAGATGAGTAAATCATAATATTTACTTTAAAAATTTTTTCTTGTGGTTAAAAAATACAGTATTATACATTTAAAATTTTAAAAGGGTAAATTTCATGTTAAGTGTTCATATCACCCAAAAGAGAAAAATTTTCAAAAAGCATCCAAGATATTTTTAAGAGGCTAGAAAAGAATCATTGACTCCAAATGTGCAGTCTCTTCTGGAAAATAAGAAGATTGAACACTTCTTGATTTATTGTATGAAGCTAGTATTGTTCTGATAACAAAACCAGACAAGGGCAATATAAAACAAAGGAAACTACAGACAAACATTCTCATGACTACAGAATTATGATGAATGGATAAAAGAATTATGTACTATGATCAAGTAGGGTTTATTCCAGAGATGCAAGGAAGGTCCAAAATTTACAAGACAATCAATGTAATCTAACGTTATCAAACTAAGGAAAAAGCTGCATGGTCATATCAACTAATGAAGAAAAAGCATTTGACAAAATTTAACACTCATTTGTAATAACTATCAGGAAAACAGGAATCTAGAGGAACTTCCTCAACTTGAAATGGGCATCTATTAAAAAAAAATGAAGCAAACATTCTTAATGGTAAAAAAAAAAAAAAAAAAAAAACCAGAATAATTCCCCCTTAACATTGGGAACAAGGCAAGAGTGCCTGCTTTCACCATGTTGCTCATCACAGCACTGGAAATTCTACTCAGTATATTAAGGCAGAAAAGGAAATAAAAAGCATATAGATTTGAAAGAAAAAAATTAAAATGGCCTTATTTGCAAATAACATGAGTATCCTTGTAGAAAATCTCAAGAAATCTTCAAAAAGACAATCAATAAGTAAATTCAGAAAGGTTATAGGAGACCAGATAAAAATAGAAAAATCAATTTCATTTGTTTATATTAGTAATAAACATATGGATGATGAAATCAGAAAGATAATGTGTGTGTTTTAGATATGATGTGTTCCTCAAAGTTTCACATGCCAGAAAGCTCAGTCCCCAAGGTACAATATTGAAAGTTGGTGGACTTTTGAGAAGCAGGACCTAGTGGGAGGTGATTGAGTCTTGACCACCCTCATGAAGGGATTAATGCTGGTCTCGTGGGGTGGATTAGTTGTCTCAAGAGTGGATTAATTCCCACAATGCAGATTGTTATCAAATAGTGAAACTGGCTCCCCCACCCCGGGGCTCTCATTTCTTCTCTCACTATGTGACCTCTCTCACATATGATTCCACCATATGATGCTATTCACCAGGAAATTCTCAACAGAAGTCAGTGCTGGAACAATATTCTTTTTTTTTTTTTTTATTGGTTGTTCAAAACATTACAAAGCTCTTGACATATCATATTTCACACATTAGATTCAAGTGGGTTATGAACTCCCATTTTTACCCCAAATACAGATTGCAGAATCACATCAGTTACACATCCACAATTTTACATAATGCCCTATTAAGTGACTGTTGTATTCTGCTACCTTTCCTATCCTCTACTATCCCCCCTCCCCTCCCCTCCCATCTTCTCTCTCTACCCCATCTACTATAATTCATTTCTCTCCTTGTTTATTTTCCCTTTTCCCTCACAACCTCTTATCTGTAATTTTGTATAGTAATGAGGGTCTCCCTCCATTTCCATGCAATTTCCCTTTTCTCTCCCTTTCCCTCCCACCTCATGTCTCTGTTTAATGTTAATCTTTTCTTCCTGCTCTTCCTCCCTGCTCTGGAACAATATTCTTGGACTTCAGAATTTGGAGCTGAAGCAAACCTCTATTCTATTTTTTAAATGTATTTTTTAAACATTTTTTATTATTTTTTATTTATTTATTTTTTCTAATTATTTATACATGTCAGCAGAATGCATTTCATTTCCTTGTATACAAATGGAGCACAACTTTTCACTTCTCTGGTAGTACATGATGCAGAGTCACACCATTTGTCCAGTGATACATGTACCTATGGTAATGAGGTCCATCACATTCCACCATTTTACTTACCCCATGCCCCTTTCCTCCCCACCTCCCGTTTGCTCAATCCAAAGTTCCTCCATTCTTACCACCACCACCACCACCCGATTATGGGTCAGCATCCACTTAGCAGAGAGAACATTCACCCTTCTGTTTTTGAGGGATTGGCTTACTTCACTTAGCATGATATTCTCCATGCCATCCATTTACCTGCAAATTCCATAATTTTATTCTCCTTTAATGCTGAGTAATATTCCATTGTGTATATGCACCACAATTTCTTTTATCCATTCATCTATTAAATGTCATCTAGATTTTTTTTCATGGTTTAGCTATTATGAATTGAGTTGCTATAAACATTAATGTAGCTGTGTCCCTGTGTTATGCTCATTTTAAGACGTCTGGGTATAGACTGAGTAGTGGGATAGCTGGGTCAAAAGATGGTTCCATTTCAAGTTTTCTAAGGTATCTCCATACTGCTTTCCATAGTGGTTGCACAAGTTTGCAGTCCTACCAGCAATGTGTGAGTGTACCTTTATCTCCACATCCTTGCCAACACTTAATATGGCTCAAACTCTTGATAATTGCCATTCTGACTTAACCTCAGTGGCTGAGGAGTTTGAAACAGGAGGATCTCAAGCTTGAGATCAGCCTCAGCAATTTAACAAGGGCCTAGGCAACTTAGTGAGACTCCGTCTTAAAAAAAAAAAAAAAAAAAAAATGGTGAGTCCCACTCCTACAGTGAGAGTTTTTAAGGCAAAGACTGCATGTATCCACCCCGAAGACTGAGATCGTACTCCTTACGGTAAACTTTTATTATTTATAAAGTGTCCAGCTTTGGGTATGTTTTTATAACACAAAATGGACTAAAACACAATACTATTGACAGTTGCTAAAAGAAAAATATTTAGGTGTAAATCTAACAAACTATGTCCAAGAATAGTATGCTTAAAGTGACACAATATTTACCAAAGAACATCTAAATAAGTGGAGAGGCATTCCATGTCAAGGCTTCATTCAGGAAAGTCACTGCTTAGGTAGACTAGAATACTTCATTTCCATTAAATTATGCATCAATTTAAATATGATTTTTTAAAGAAGCAAAGATGAATTCAGTCTAATATGCTTTACATTTATAAAATAATGCCAAAATTTTCATACTCATATATATACAATGATTTGTATGTGTGTATGCGTACACTGGATGGATAGATAGATAGATAGGTAGGTAGATAGTTAGACACACTGTATACATACATATGCTGTACAATTGGTTTAAATGTTTTGGTTAAGTTGAGTCATTATTTTTGACTGGCCACTTTAATTTAAAATGTGAACCCACAGTAGACTGAGAAGTGTTAAACAGAGAACAGATACTAATTGACTCATTGTTTGAAGTAATTGAGTTAGGAGTTAACTAACCTAATCAATTCAGTCAAACAGACATTCTGACTGTGCTGCTGGAGGTATGTTTTAATTTTGTTTTTAGAGTCATAGAAATTGTGGATACTGGCATTTTTTTTCAATAATTACATTTTTTAAAGATAATAAGTAATAAGTTGGAAGGTTTTTGTTGTTGTTGTTTGACCTTTTAGCAATATGCTTGGACTTAAGGAATAAAGTAAGAAATGCCTGTGTGCTGTTTCTTGTTTTTTCTTCCTACAGATTAAATACTAAACTCCATCTTTATGCTCAGGCTTTCATTATTCATATGTAAATCCTGCTACACTTCCTATCTGGTCTCTGCCTCTAATTAATGTTCCCTCCAATTCTTTCTGAGAACCGCACTTCTTAAAATAATACATTTCCCCATCTTCACTCCCAACTTCATTATGATTCAGTACTGTCAATTTTTTTAGCCCTTCACGATCTATCCAATCCCACTATTGAATCTTTGTTTCCTGCAATTCATGCCCCCCACACACACACTTCATAGCTAGCAAGTGTCTTCACATACCCCTGTGATTACCCAAGTCTATCTTCATGTCTAGTATTTTCGTGCCTGAAAATATTCCCTTACCAATTTTGCCACGTTCTGTGTCAACCTTCCTCTAATTCTCATGCTCTATTTAAGGCCACCATCTTTCAGCAGTCATTCTGACTTCTCAGTCCACAGTCCACAGTCCACTGTGATTTCATCAAAGTTAGGCTAAGTTTTGCTCAGAATCAGACTCAATCAATAATGTGGTTCTTCATTGTTCTTTTATTCATTCATTCACTCATCTTCTCTACAAAAATATGCTGAGCACTTATGCATGTTAAGCTCTACTAATTATAGTAATTATCTCACATCCCTTTGTTTCCATTCATGATTATATATTTGGTAAATAAAATGGATAATGCATTATTACCTTCATTTCCAGGCTCCTCAATACCCATATGGTTGACATAACCTCACCATTAATGTCACCAATATCAAATATCAATTGACCCACTTCTACCTATGGTCAGTACTCTCCTTGGCACTGGAAACTCAAAGATGTAAGATATAGCACTAAAATCACAGTTTACATGGAAAGGAAAGTAGCAGTGAATGGCAGGCACTATGTTAGAGCTCAGAAGAAGGAGCAATCACAGAGAACATGACAGAGATGATAAGGCTTTTGATGTTTTATGTTTTTGTAGTGGATCTTGTGGCGATCCACACAAATCTCTTTTTGAGGGCTAATGCACCCATTTCAGGCATGGAAATATCAACATCGACTGCTCCAATCTTCACTGGGAAGTGATTCCCACTACAGTGAACTGCCTGTGCAAGGCTACAGTCTTCCCCAAGGGACAACCCACAGCAAGTCATTAGCCTATGCAGAAAATAAGGCTTAGGCTCCTTTGTCTCAGTTTGAGTCAATTCTGAAGGACCAGTCACCTGGAGTTCCTGGGGTCAGCTGAGACCTCACCTGTGACTGCACTGCTATCCAGCTTCTCACTCTTCCCAGGGTGGCCTGTCTTGCTACTTCCCAAGGTTACTTTCCAAGACTACTCTTCAGTTAATCTTCGTCATGCCAACTCCCCATCTCATAGGCTGGTTCCAGGAAGACTAATCTATATTTATGCTTTTGAAGGAAGGATTTAGTTATCCATAATATTAGTTGTCTGTGAAACCTACTACATAAGTAGTAGTTATTAGCTGAAATAAGGTCAGGTTATGGTTCAGAACACTACCAAAAAGATAAAGTCAGAAGAAATTTTTTATCTCCATACTTGCCAATATATGACATATGTATACATGATATCATAGATATGTGATAAAGATGATATACATGTACTGTGTGATATAAAATACACAAGTGATGTATATCACATACCAAAAACAATGTATGTTGTGTATCATAAGATAGAGGATATATAACACATATCACATTTGATATATCATATATGGTGATATAATATATATGCTGACATGTGGTAAACATTGAATTAACAGATGTTTTGTTCTGCTATGCTTGCCCTCATAAGTTGTCACATGAAGGACAAAAAAAAAAATAACACTTTTCACCTTAAGAACAGGATACTCTAGAAGACATAGAAGATCAGGTTGAAACATCCAGCCTACCCAATAAAAGAATGTGGATCTATGGATGTCAAATTCTACTAGTACAAAAATCAGCTAAACCATTCATCCTCATGGATAAAAGTAAGGAGCCGAGGGACAAATCGGGAGTGCTTCTCTAATTCTGTTTATTCCTAGAAAACATGGAACCAAGAGAACTAGGAAGAGAGTTCCCCGACCATTACATACTTACAAACATGAATCTTTGTCAAATCGGAAGTAAAGGCTTTTGCTGAGATGGAGGATGGGATGGAAATTCTGCTGTAGGAAATGTGATGGGGAGTCAGCAAAAGAATTGTGAGCAGCCATAAAATTAGAAAGCATGACTCTGTACAGATCCAGTCAGAATAGTTTTGTGATTTTCAATAGCAACATTCAACAACCCAGCTGTGTGATGAAAGAAATAACATTGCAAGGATGACCCTGGGTGGAGAAATTCTCTTTCCTTGGCTGATTCCTTGTGCATGTCCATAGATTTGAATATATATGACAAAGTGTCAACTAATTGGATATATTAGTGTGTTGAATCATAAGTCTTGTCCTCCTACCATAGAGGTGGGAGAGCAAAGTGATGAAGAGCAAAAACTCTAGTAATCCTAGGTTTGAGTCCAGACCCTACTCCAATTAGCAGTTGTTTGGGGGAACATTATTTAACTGTGCTGTATGCAACAGTGTATATACAATAACACATGATTCTTATATTGTGAGAATTCAATAAGATAGTGCATAAAGAATTTTTTTCCTTTTTTATTGGTTGTTCAAAACATTACAAAGCTCTTGACATGTCATATTTCATACATTAGATTCAAGTGGGTTATGAACTCCCATTTTTACCCCAAATACAGATTGCAGAATCACATCAGTTACACATCCACAATTTTACATAATGCCATATTAGTAACTGTTGTATTCTGCTACCTTTCCTATCCTCTACTATCCCCCGTCCCCTTCCCTCCCATCTTCTCTCTCTACCCCATCTACTGTAATTCATTTCTCTCCTTGGTGCATAAAGAATTTTAACACAGTGCTCATAAGTGTGGAATAAGTGTTAGATAATAATAAATGGAGAGGAAGAGAATTAGGCACAGGAATAAGTGTTACTTATTTTATAGTTTATGAAAATTAACTCAGATTATAAAACTAGCACTTATCACAATTCATAATTAAATACAGTTCACCTAATTGTTGTTTGTTGCAAATAAGACCATGCAATCCATAAGGGCAGAGACTTTCTTTCCTTTGGACAATTATTGTCCAAATATAGTACCCAACACATTGCAGGCATAAATTAATTAATCATCTTACTAGTGAGGTAGGATAGTGATCACAGAAGTACTTTATTAAGGAACTTAAACTTATGTTTCCAGATGACTCTGCAAGTTATCATATTATTTTAAAAAAATAAACAACCTATACAATGGATCTGAATTCCTGTATTTCGATGCCTCTACTTCCCCCAACCAAAAGATAAGCTGTACTCCTGTTAGTACTGTTAACCATGCATCTGTTTAGTGGCCTCTCTCTTCTGGTCCTGAAGAAATGCCATCTTTTATTGGCCTGATTAAATGAATGACAGCTTTCAGTGTTTGTGTGTTTGTGTATGTTTGTGTTTTCTTATCACCATGACAGTTTTCCATTGTCAACCAGAACTATCCCCTCTTCCTGTGCACATTCCCTGCCACTATCCCTAATTCCTACCCATAATCACCACTGTGATTTCCCTCTACAATCTGACATCTCTATTATTTTTTTTTTAATCCATCTGTAACCTTCACTACACAATGTATCCAGTAACACAGAAAGTGGCCATCTTTCGCATTTGTCCTGAACTTGTGATTAAAGTATGTTGAGAAATATTTATTAGGTTAAGTTACCACATTTAAAGCCAAACTCTCTCAAAAGTAGTTTTCAGGAAGAAAAAAAAAAATCTGAAAGGATAACTAGATGCCAGGTGGGTAAAAATAGCTGACATTGGAGACGGTATGTGTTCTGTTAATTGACATGGTTATGTCAGAGTTTTCAGCTTTTCAGGCTCATTTTTCCTTTTTGAATACATAAGAAACAACTAGAGGCCTTCACATCTGCTTTTGCAAACTGTTGTTTACTTTCCAGTAAACAGCTTCTTTAATTTAACATTGGTTGACTGGGAGAAATATTTATTTTCTTATCTCTCTTTCTAGTAAATAATAGATATCACCTAAAAATGGCTGAGGCAGCCCTAAAGGCTTTGTGATTCAAACACTGAATGACAATCTGTCTCCTCTGTGCACAGGGAGTTGTTCCCTTGAATCCTCCATAAGAGCCCAGCTTTGAGACTATTCAGCTGGTGGAATTTAGATCACATTTGCTATGAATATCCAGCTATTTTTCTTTCCAGTTTGTTTCTTCAATTCAGCCTTAGGATGCATCTTAATCTACAGTAACTTCTGTATAGGAGTTAAGTATGATGAATTTCAAAAATAGGATTAAGGAAATGCTTTTTAAAAGTAATTAATGTCATTACCTGAAATAACTATGTTAAATGATTTATTGATTTTTATGCCAAAAATCAAATCTTTAATGATACAAGAGAGGGTAATGATACAAGAGAGGGTAATTGTCAAACTATTGATTAATGATTAACTTCAACTGCAACCAAACTTTTTAAAAATTTGGAACATTACATTACATTTGTAAAACTTGATTTTGGATGATTTAAGCTCATATATCCTCATGAGTAATGTGATTTAATCATTGACTGATGGAAAAGAAATAAATAAAGTCACTACAGCACAGATTTGCAAGTCACAGAAACAAAGTGAAGATTCTTTTGGAATTATGTAAATAAACTCAATCTCATATGGAAATAGACCAGGCAGGAAACACATATCCACCAGAAAAACAGCTATATAGACATAAAAAGTAATCAGCATCAACATGTCAAAAACAAGCCACCATAAAGCATGGTAAAGTTATCTAGAGACAATTCATAAGCCAAGCTTGCAATTACAGTTGCAATAATCCCAGCAACTCTGCAGGCTGAGGTAAGAGATTACAAGTTCAAGGCCAGCCTCAGAAATTTATCTAGAGACAATTCAAGTATATGTTCTTTGTGGAAAGGATGCTGATTCCCGAAAATACCATGAAGACTTGAATTAGCTTTATTGCTTCCTTTTGAAGAACAATTATGAACTCTAAGATTCAAACTATAATTCTGTTATTGTTTCATGTCCTTGTGATCTTATTTATACTGTAGATTCTGCCATAAGTAAGTAAAATAGTCTTCTAAGAGACTGCTGGAGTATTATTAACCCAGTTATAGCAGGAATTGCCCCATGGAGTCCTAGTAGTTTCAATGAGTTTAAGCAATTTCCAAAGTACTAAGTGAAAAGGGTATTGTTTTGTTTTGTTACAACAATAAACATTATCTGATGGGTTAAATAAGTCTTCATGCAATGTCTACCAGGTGCCAAGCACCGTTACTAGATACTTGGAAAGATAGTCAGGAACATTTCATTTTTAATAATAAGGGAAGGGAAGAAATGAACAGAAATAACATTAGAACCTGGTAGAATATAAACATATTATATTGGGGCTTTAAAATCATAGAAACAAACAAGAATGGTGCATTTCATTCCAGATTCATTTGAGGGTTAAATTTGGTTTCAACTGAGGAAAAAGCTTATTTACTATCAGTAATTATTTTAAAGCGTTTCTCTTGTTATAATAAAAATGAATGTCATCCAGAAGATATTATTGACACGAATAAATGATTAAAATCAACCAAAACCTGAGGCAAGCAACTTCTTTTGGCTTGGATCCTGGAGACTCCTGAAGCTGATCTAAAAATGCTTGTCCAGTCTGCAGTAGTACTGCCAGGTTACTTTGGCTGGTAGAACTTGAATCAACTTCTGGCGAACTGACCTGGATATCCTGAAGTAACCCAAAATGCCCCTGACCATCCGTGAAAGCCCACTTATGATCCTCAACTCCCAACACAAAAGCCTCTGAGCCCGCATGCAGTGACCATCATCAGAGCCATGCGTATCCTCTTTGGAAGGCTGAGCCCTTCACCTACCTGCACTTTGAATATTATCACACTTTAAAAGTTTATTTTACTCAGAATTTTTTGAATCATATAAAAATGACTTTTATAAATATGTAAGCAATAATGCAATGTTGAAAATCAAAAATTTTAAGTTTGACCTACTACCCATCCCTAACTATACTATGTCCTCCTTCCTCCCCACCTTTTTTCCCTAGACAGTTATCACAATAATACTCAGAAGAGTCGTTTCTGCATACGTTTTAAAAATAGAATTTAAATTGGAAAAAAAAATTGAATTTGAGAGACTCAGTTGCCTGATATGCCAATTAAAACCAACAACTAAATTTTTTAAAAGATCCAAAAGCCTTCTCCTCTTCTTTTCCTAAATGCTTAGTTTGCAGCCTTTACTGTAATCCAATATTTGCTTTTCTGATCCAAACATCAATACTTAATATTTATCACCAGAATGCCAAATTAGATGGCCTGGCCACCTCCTCCTTAACAAGAAAAAAAGATCTAAGCACTGGCCAGGCTTTGATGAAACAGGGAGTGAACTGAAGGGAGCCTCCTTCCGCCAACACAGCAGCAATGTGTTTTCTGTCTCAACTGAACTTCCACAAATTTGTAATTTATTTGGAAGAATATGTTGCAGATAAGCAAAAAAAGGCATCTGGAAGCTTTCTTGCCAAATGGTAACTTTCTGGAAGGTTCCTCATTTAGAAGTAATTTCTGGAAAATTTCTTGATTAATACAAATCCGTGAACAAACTTAAAAATGATGGCTTTGTTATTGCTTTGGCACAATATGTTAACAACACTGTGAGTGCTGCCAAAACTCTGAGAGTTCTTTCATGCGGATTATGGTCTTGTTTACATATCCAGCTGTACTGAGGCCTTGTCCATGGTGGTAACCTAACAATGTTCCCAGTGGGGGTGCCCATTAGGGGAGGGGAGACTAACTGAAGTTTAGTTTGTTTAAATTGAGCAAGAATGCACAGCGGCACTCAGATCTTTGGGGAATGTGTTGGAAGCATACCCTTTCTGGGATCTGTTTTCGCTTATTTAAGGGGGATGTTTGCATTGCTCAAAAATTGCAATACACAAACTTGCCATACAAAATGCCTTCCAAATGTTTACTGTGGTCTACACAGAAGTGAGTTGAAAACACAAATAACATTAGATTGAAGTAAAAAGCTAAGTAAAAAAGTAATTGCTGGCCTCAGTCATTTTTGTTAATTAAAAACAAACCATTTTCTGTTCACGTATGTGTTTGCATATATGTATCACTTAAATCTGAGAGCTAGGATAAAATGAAGAACATGAATTTGGCATTGTGAAAAATTGGTTTCCAATCAAAGGTACTGGTACAAATATTTTTTTTAGCTAACTTTTATTGGTGCATTATAATTATACATAATAGTGGAATTCATTGTGACATATTCATACATGTCAAAATATTTTCTTTTTGATGGTTTGCACAGATTTGTATGTATGGATTTCGTTGAAATTTTATTTTATAGGCTCTAAAAGTAAAATAATATACTTTTTTCAAAAAAAAACTGTATTGTGAGAAACAATACAATTATAATTTCTCGCATTTTGACAAAAATTTTGACAAGGTTTTATTTCCTGCATGTGTTTACAAAAAAGTAAAACAGACATATGAATTACCTCTACAATTCTGACATTTATGCAGTGTGTAAATGAAAAGAGTCCATTCCAAAGAAACTTTCACTTTTCCTGATTTAATCCTTTATGAGTAACAAAAAATCAGAAGTAGACCAAGAAGTCCGCAGGCCACTGCTGCTTCCTTAGCCTAACTCTGTTACATAAAAGCTTCTCACAAAGTGCTTCCTGTCTGATACCAGCTGAGAGACTACAGTCCTTCTGTCATGCTAACAAATGCAGTAAGGTTTAAGTTGACCTACTGGATATCATTTAGGTCACAATAAAATTGTTCCTGGAAAACTCAGGATTCACACAGTTCTTATTGCTTCAAATTGCATCATGTCACTTTAATCAAAGCAATTTTCAACAGAGGAATTATTTTTTAGTTTATTCAAAAAGTGAAACTCCAATGAATATTTTCCCCACAAAAGTCATGATTTTCACTTCTAAAAAAACTATTCAATACATAACTTTATATATATTTGTAGTAGATATTAGAAGATAAGAATTTTAATTAAATATACTGTTCTCTTGTTCTAGCATAGAACTCATTAATATGCAAGAAGAAAAAATATAAAGGTGCCCATTTTCTATGGAAATTCAGAGTCAGTTTTGCTCTGTGTGTTCCTATTTAGTATTCCCATGCAAACAGCATATTCTGTAGCTCTTTTTGCAAAGGTACAAGGTATTATCCACACTGCTACCAAGCTCGAAGGTTGGTGGTAGAAAGCAGAGGGATGATTTTACAATCTTTGATTTACAGAAACATCTTTCTGTTTTTCCTAGCAATGGATTTTACACTCCTACATTTAAACAAAAATCAGTCTCATATCTTAACATAGCTTTCAAATTAATATTAACTAGTAGAAGGCAAAATAATAAATCTAAGGGGAAAAAAACACAGTAGTATTGTGCTACCTTGGTTTTTACATCAATTCTTTTACTTAGAGCTATATGTCTTTGAATGACTTATACTTCCTTTCTGTGTCTCAGTTTCCTTGTTTATAAAAATAAACCTAATAATGGTAACTTTTTCTATTGGCTTGTTTTAGGACTAAATGAAATAAATGGTTGATACTGGAAACAAGTGCCTAGTACTCAGGAAGCCCTGAATAAATGGTACTGTACTAGATGAATTGGATATTCGTTTTAGTTGAGTTAAATTAAATTAAAGTTTTAAAATTCTTTTTCATGTTCTACATGCTTTAAAACAGCTGATAGAGGCATATTTTAAGAATATCAAAGACCTTGTTGACACGGTATTGCTAAAAGTATCTCATAATTGTTCTGATAATATCAGACAGCCAAACCCAGAAATATTTAGAAACTATTAATCTATGAATGACAAGCCTGACTAAAACACTTAGAAGCAAGCTTTTTGATATACTATTTTAAAAATTCTCCTAGGGAAAACATTGTGAGGTTAAAACAGAACAAGGAATAGATTGTGACATATTCTTATGGACCTATAAATAATACTTATAAAAGTAGGTTTAATCTCCAAATATTTTCAGAACATTGTGAACTGTTCTTCACTGTGAACTTTTTTCTTGCACTCAAAGTTTATAGTATATCTTCTATTAATAACTTGATTCTTAAATTTTGTATTAAATATACTCATTAAATTCATTTTTAAGAATACTAAAAATAGCTAGAAGAAACTGTCAAATGTGTCTATACTCTGAATACTGAATTTCCTTAAAATATTGTCCAGTCAAGTTTGAGTGAACTAGTACCAGCATGGGCATCTGGGCCATTTCTTTGCTACATTTTCAGGGCTATCTTGGTGGAGACGAGGCCAGTTTCCTAAATGGGGTAGAGGTAGAGAGCTGTGAGAATGCCACACTATCATCCTGGGCTGCTTAAATACAATTATTCCTCAATCCTGTTTATTATTCTTGTTTGCTTCCCAAGGAGATAGAGGAAATAGGGTATGACGGAAAAAAAGAACCTCTTTAAAAAACATTTTAATGTTTATATTTTAATGATGGAAAAAATAAGATAGATGTTTCAGTTTTCTAAAGATAAACTTATAGAATTTCTTTATTGTCTCACTGGGGTAAACCAGTTAATGAGACACACAGGATGTTTTTCTATACCTGTTAGATTATAGTCATGTGGGCTTTCAAATAATTCTAATTTTATTCAAACTGGCACCCCATATTTGGCGATGAACTGATCAGATTATGAGATCTTCTGATGGGAACTAAGGAATTTGGGGGGTAATAAGTAACAGTGCATGTTTGAGAATTATTGGGGACAAACCTTTCTCCTGAAATTAAAAGTTTACCCTCCAACATCGATCAGCAAGCCTTTGTTATTTTACAAATATTTAACGAAATTGATATTTTTTTTAAAAAAATGGCCCTTTCTCTGTGCTATCATTTCACTTTTATTTTGTAGGTAGGGAAAGCAATTTATTGAATCTTTAGAATTCAAACTCATTTTGGAGGAAAAAAAGAAAGTATTCTTTACCATAGTAGTGAATCATTCTTAGCTGAAGGCGGCCTTTGTTCTCAGCCACCAGTTAGACTGCACTTTCATAGCCCTGTGCTCCTACCAGAGTCTCTTGATATATTCACATAAATGATGGAGGATGCATGAGACGTGAAGGTGACATGTGCAGTCTCCAGGAGGAAGCTGATGCCCTGGTTGCTCGCTAAGGAGCCATCCTGGCGTTAGCTGCATATGCAGCCATCCGGCTGCCCTCCCAGCTGGAAGGAAGGTGTTAAGCAGCAGCTGTCAGCAGAAAGCAACAGGAAAGGGGGTGATGTCTCTGCAATTCACAGAAATAAAAATTGTTAATGAAAATCCCCAGTAACCTATGCCAATAGCTGCATTCTTTCCGAGACTTCTGACTTAACTGCTTGAAACTTCTTTCGCCTCCTGGCTTATCAGTTTCGGGGCAATGTATTACTCAGCCACCGCCTGTGAAGTGAACCAGAACAATTTGAGGTTAATTCACCTCTCCCAGCAATCATAAAAGTTTGTTCGTTCATAGATTCAACAATGAAATTTTTACTGATTAGTCCAAGTCAAGAATCTGCACTTTCGTCATTTCAAAATGATTTAATTACCTTTTTCTAATGCAGTATATATGCCCCATTTGCCAAGACAAAAGAGCTATTATTCAAAGGGAAAAAAAATATTGCTGTAGCAAGCACAGTAACTTTTAATGTTTTCACTGCTGATCTGTCAAAATGTGAACATTCCCACCCCCTGGAAAAAAAGAAAGTATGGAACTATAGTATAACCTTCACTTTTATAGTAAGAGGTTTCTAGAATATGACAAAGAAAACAGCAATTTCAGCCAGGTCATAATTTAGTATAAAATAAAACAAGACATTTAAACTCGAGGAAGAAAAAAATTCTGAGAGTGGTAGAACTATCAAACTATGTGTGCAATTTCCTTGTGCTCAAATTGCATTTTCTCCCTTCAGTGTTATACGGAGCAGGGTCTTGCCCTCTAGATTAGAGACTTTTGCATTAGAGGAAACTAGGTTATGTCTTCCACTGTCAGAGACAGAAATTATGAGCTGGAGTGCATTTTAGCCAGTCACTCTGAAAAATGTTAGCCCAAGGGGGTAATAATTAGAACTGTTTTTGTCAGGTGACTGCATTTTAAGCAGTGATGCGTCTAAGAATCTAGCTGAGGGGTTTAATATAAATATAAATATTTTTTTCAGTCAGCATTGTGGCTTGATTTTTTTTTTTTGCTTTGCTTTTTATTTCAAAAGTAAGCACTTTTCAGGAATTATCAGCTAAAATGTCCTATAGTTTAGCATGATAGTGACCTGATAATATAATAGCCAGCAGAAAATGATACTCAAGCAGTCTGAGAAGTTAATGCATAAAACTATAAACTAGCTCATTATGAGATCATTGTGCATTTATGGATACAAACAACTAATCTGTTTAGATTGCTTATAGGATTCTAAGCACAAACACAAAATAATTTTACTTCCAAATTATTATTTTGCTTATTTAAGTAGTTATTTAGTGTAATTTAATATCATTGTTCACATAAACATAAGTAAAATAGTTAATAATGTAATATATGGGCTTTTGGGTTGCTTCAAGGTAGTTTAGCATCTCTGGGGTTCAGATTCCTACAGTCAGATAGGTAACCTAAGAGTCCTGTTATTATTTATTAAGTTGTCCAAATATGAAAATATCCTTTTTGACAAAAATGGATCATTTTAATATTTGTACTCATTACAATAGCAATATGGAAAGATGGGGATGAATGGAAATAATCTCATTTCCTTTGGCTTATAAAATTTAATAAAAACTATTCTTTTGTTCCTACAATAATCCTATCTTTACAAATAAATGAATCACTTTGGATTATGAGCTCTTGGAACAAAAGACCATGTTTTCTGTAGGTTCTTAAGAATAACACAAGAACTTCCCATCAGAGTGTAAATAATGAATAACTACAAAATTAAAAAGTTTCCTGAAAATTACCTTTGTTATTTTATATCACATGAAACAATAAATATAGATGACCCAAAAGTAACTAATTTGGTGAGACTATTCTATTTTATATAACATGGATAGTTAGAATTTTTAAACACTATTCTAAAAAGAGATCAATTACATATCATTATTGGGATTCATTATAACCAATTATAAGCATTACAACTTATCAGAAACATGATAGTCCAAAGAATAAGCTTATGTAGTATGAATGCATTTCTCTACTGTGGAATCTTGCTGTGCATATCCATACTGTTATCTCCCAGTTGAAACTTCAAATTGCTAAAACTGTCTACTTTAAACTCTCTATCAAGGCTTATTCTCCCTTCTCAATGGATCTTGCCATCCTCTCCACTTTCCCAAGAAGTCGTGTGGGTATAAGAGGATGAGGTTAGGTCATCATGGTAACAGGAGAAAGGTCTCTGGCTTGTGTACGGAGGTTCTTCTATTCTGGAGCCTTGTTCTAATCCCAGGTTTCTGGCATTCTACTGATTCTTTTAATTATAGGAAACTCAAGAATTTATAGAATCCTTAAATATGGGCCATAGGCAGCCAGAGGCATTATTTAGCCTGTCTAGGAAACTAGACATTTCTTTTAATTATTTTTAATTTATCAATCTGTGTTTCCATATTAGTGTTATACCATGAAAAACACAAGACTTCTTCAAGGAATTAGAAATTTTCCTATAACAAGGAGTAACTTTAACCTAATCCTCTCTCCAGGAACCCCATAATTTTAATTGGATTTTCTACTACCCTTCACTTAACTCCAACCCAAAGGATTTGAATCTCTGAAGTACAAACATAAGGACAATATTACTTGACCTCTTGCCATTCACATCTTTTCTGTCTTCCCCTTTCTCAGACTCAACTAATTTCCTTTCCCTTCGGTCATTAGCTATCACCATGTTATGTCTCCTCCTCCTCTTCCCTGGATTAACTGTGGTGAAAGCGGTTCAAGAAGGGGCTGAGGTTGTGGCTCAGTGGTAGAGCGCTTGCCTTGCAGTTTGATCCTCAGCACCACATAAAAATAAATAAATAAAATAAAGGTATAAAAATTTTATTTAAAAAAAAAGAGTTTCAAGGAAGTCAACCAGATTATCAAGGAGAGAAAGGCAATGAATGGGATGTGCATTGGCTCTCAGCTTCTCCTGGCTAAGTTATCTACTCTTTTTTGTACTCAGGGGCAGGAAGCCAGCAAAGCTGTATTTCCCAGACTCACTTGATTTTCTGCTAAATTTCTCCACTGGAAGGCACTAGCAAGAAACTGAAGAAACAAAGATTCCATTCCCCACCCAACCTGCTAATGGTAGTTGCAGTAGCAACAATAGTGATTCCAAAGTCTACTGTTTACTCGAGTTCAGCCTCAGCAGTCTTAGTTGCACATGAACTCTAGACAACACCATTTTTTTCCTTTGACCTCCAGGTCTAGAGCTTATAGTTGTTTAATATAGGTACTGCTTTCTGGATAATCCTACCTAAATTAGTGCCCCCAGCCCTTTCAATCTTTGAATTAATTCTTTGTATTAACTCTTCAAGTGGGTTCTGTTTGATTAAAATACTGATTGATATAGGAAATATATCAATCATTTAATCTCTATTATACTTAAACAAAGTGTACCTATTAAAATATTCTTTGTTTTTGCTTCTTTTTGAACTCTGCTTGAAAAGCATTTGAGGTAGGCTTCTAAAGTAATATTTATTAACTGCCTAAAGAGAAGTTTATAGCTGTGCACAGTGGTGCATGCCTGTAATCTCAGTAACTTGGGAGGCTGAGGCAGAAGGATCCCAAATTCAAAGCCAATTTCAGCAATTAGCAAGGTCCTAAGCTGCTTAGTGAGACCTTGCCTCAAAATAGTAAATAAAAATGTCTAGGAATGTGTCTCAGTGGCAAAGTGCTCCTGGGTTCAATCCCCTTTATGAAAATAAATAAAGAGAAGTGTTACTTTTTTGAGGTATTCCACCAAAGAGCACAAAACAAGAAAGAGTAATCATAATGCAATTTTTGCCATATGTTTCTGCAAATCATGACTGCCTACACTCTTTATAAATTGTCTTTGGGTTTAGACAGGACTGTCAAGTACATTCCTAGAGTCTGGTTGCTTTCTCACCTCTCTCAGGTACCTCACCATTCTGCATCATATATAGAAATGAGAATTAAAAGTTTTATCTTTCTTTTCCTACTTTATCTAATACCACATGTGCTGCAATTCTCTTCCAGATTCCTAAAAACTTGACAACTGAACAAGTGTGGTCCACAGTGCCAGGATTCCATGAGTCACCCACAGTAGTAGAGGAATGCTGTCGTCCAAGGACTCCAATGACACAAATGCATGTGTGCACACACACAAGTGCACACGTTCAATTACCCATTTGTTTTCCTTTTGAGCCAGTGGCCTGTTAGTGGAGGAAACAGTTTACTTTTTTAAAATCTTTATATCTGTGGGTATGTGAATAACCTTTGGTATTTTCATATACTTCAAACCATAGAATTGTAGAGATTTTTAAAAGCATTAGAAATAATATTATTCTACCTCCTCATTTACAGATCATTATCTCTTCCATAGGACATCATTCCTATCATGTTTTTTCTTATCTTCCCAAATGGTCTATAAACTCATTGAAGGAAGTGTCTGTGATTTTTTTTTTCTTTCTGAACATCCTCTGTGCCTAGCACAGTGCCTAAAAACACAGGAATCATTCAACAAATGCTGATGAAAGAAGTAGCTGGGTTAGTGAATGAGTTAACAGGTTTGTAAATTAATGAATCATTAAGAAACTAAATATCTTATTCAAGAATACACAGCTATAAGTAGGCTAACAAAGTGGGGGGAGGACATAAAATCTTACATATCCTGATTCCAGTTCATTTTTCTTTTACTTACTGTGTTCTGAGTGAACATTTTTAATGCTTCCTCATGAAACATATAGGTTTAGTCTTTTCACCTTTAGAGCAATGTAGAGGTGTGGATGAAAGAAAGAGAGATGCCATTCTCTTCTGTCAGGGGAAAAAGAAAAAAGAAAAGACTCAGTACCCAGATTCAGGGCTCAGCTTCTAGATTCAGAAGCAACTGTAAAGCCCTCCAAACCAACTGCAGAAGAGAAAACCTAGACACACACAGTAGGGAAGCACCCCTGAGCACTGCACTTCACAAGCTCAATTTCCACTGTGGCCACTCTGTGCCCATTTTTGGAAAGGATAGCACTTATAAATAACCGAATGCTCTGAATTTTTCCAAGGTAAAAATAAATTTAGTGTGTGTCTACACTATCATTGTCTTTCTCCAGGAACAGTTCATCTCACTTATACAAATTGTGAATAAGAACAAAACACCATAAGATGTGAAACTGCTCTTTCAGACCTAAATGCTATAGAAACATTACTGATTTTGATGTACAATATTTCAGAACAATATATCAAAGAGTTTCTCAACTTGTATCATTTTTAAGCCTAAAGATGAAAAATGTAAAATTATGAGAGCAAACAAATGCATTTAAAAGATATATACAACTGAAATTCTGTTACCAAAAACAACACCTTGGTTTTTATTTTAAATCCAATCACAAATAACAAACCACCTTATCTAAAACCCAAAGCAAAACTGTATACACATATTTAACACAGAAATTTTGGTAGAAAATTAGCACATCATAATGCTTACGGGAAGAGCCTGATATGCCACCATTTGGTTACATATTTCAGTTTCTCCAGATATGTGATGAAGTAGAAATGTGACATTTGATATTATCACTGACGGTTAATTCTGTGAACATTTTAATATTTTTTAGACATCCCAAGATTTATATTTTTCCCTCTTCAAGTGAAAGTGAGAATTTAAATACCAAGTCCTTCCTTTCTTTTGAAAAAAATAAATGCTATAATACACCTCCCAAGGTTAATCTGTGTCCTTGCACCTCCATGGCAAGAATGTTTTTTATTGCTTGCCATATCTAAAATTGCTTAGTCCCTACTCTCTTGGGCTCATCATTTTTCAAACAAACTCCCAAGTTTCATCAGAAGAGAACTCATTACTCTAGAAGCAAAGTGAATGACTACTAACTTATGATCCAGGAATATGATACATGTCATTCTTCACCAGACAAGTAGATCTTATGTTTTAGGTTGAAGAAATAATCTTGCAGCAAGCAAGCATTGTTGATACACTATAAACTTTGGATGATTCTTTGACAAACTTAAAATAGTCTGTTCTGGAAGTTGTATCATTCATGAAGTCTCATTCCTTACCACTTGAGTTGCAATGGATTGACTTCCAAATAGTCTACATTCACAGCCTCAGTTTTCTTGGCACCTGTTAATTCTCAGCCTATTGATGTCTATTCTAGAGGAGAGCAAAACCTTGTTCTGTAACCCCTCTTCACTCAGGAAAGGTTTTCCCTGGAATTCCATCCCTGATACTCTCCTCCCTGGAAATCTCAACTATCCCAAGTTTCACAGGCATCTTATGGCTAAACATTTGCAAACCTCCATATTTAGCCCTAGCCTCCTTTTTCTGACCCAAGGATGTATTTTTCACTGCTTAGTCAATATCTCCAAAAGTTTATTCTGAAAAGACCACAATCAAACTTACCCCCAAACCTGCTATTCCTCCTGAGTAAATGTTATCTTATACCTAATAGCATCCCTATCCACCCAGTCAAACAAGCTACAAGTATAAATTGTATTTAAGTCTCCCTTGCCTTCAGACACAATATCAAGTAGCTGCAATCAAATCTACCTGTGAAAAATCTCTTGCATCCTTTTCACCCTTTCTGTCTTGTGTGAGTCAAACCTTCATCACTGCTTGATCCGACTACTCCAAGAGTTTCATTACTTCCAACCTTCCCTACACACTTTTTACCAAAATTATTTTTCAACATGTTATCTATCATATCTTTTCCTATTCAAAATCTTGTCTTTCCACTACATTAAAAAAAAAAAAAGGTGAAACCTGATATAAAGCCTTTCAGAATCTGATTTAATTGTGACCTTTCTGCCACATCTCCTACCACATAGCACCTATAGCCAACTCTAGCCTGGACATGTAAGGAAATACACATACACCACTTCCAGGCAGGAGCATTTATTCAACAAAATGAATTCACCAGTGCTCTCTTCTTAGCCCAACAATCACAGAGGAGACTCCTAGTAAATACAGTAGAGGAGGTCCCTGAGACACTACACAACAAACACTTGCTAAAGGGCATACTTGTAGCCAACTTTGGGTAAGTAAAATATTAAATTATATGAGACATGAGGATCGTGAGTTCAAACCCAGCCTCACCAATGGCAAGGCACTAAGCAACTCAGTGAGAACCTGTCTCTAAATAAGTTACAAAATAGGGCTGGAGATATAGCTCAGTGGTGGAGTGCCCCTGAGTTCAATCCCTGGTACCCAAGATAAATAAATAAGAAATAGATAAACTATAATTATGTTGAGCAGCTGACATGGGGGAATTGTGTTGCTGATGCATAACACTTACCTTACACTAAGTGTACTTATCCGTCAATAAGACTTATGCTGTTAGGCTTTGCATGATTTCTATGTGAGTTGTGTTGGTTGCCATTTGAAACTGTGTTTTTTTGTGATATTTTCAGTTCAGTGAAATAGTATACACCTGAGAAGTTTTAATTTTCAACAATCAAAGAACATGGTGCCTACCATTATGTTCAGTTCAATTGCTTCTTCTCATTGAAAGGCATTGTAAATGCTGCCTGTTCCTAAATTCTCACTTTTTCCTGACTCCTCATAGCAGTTTCTTATCATTTTTGCTGCCCCTCCTCATCTATAGCTATTTGTTCATTTCTTTTTGCACTAGCCACATATTCGAACTAAATTGTAAGCTTCTTCAGGTCAGGATATGTACCTGACTCACTTTTTAAATCATCCTCAGCACCTCACACAAAGTACAAGACCTTCCTTGTCTATGTTCAATAAATGTGAATTGAATGAACTCAGTCATAGAAAGTAATAAATGGATTTTTAAAAATGCACCATCTCTCTGGAAATCCACAGTGCTCACATTTTGCGTTATGGGCTCATTTTAGAGTGATTGGATGCCTTTTATTGGCTAATGTCTGCCATGTGGTAATGTCTTCATTTGCTGAGTTGATGTTCCAAATCTTACAATTCTTAGTCATAATTATTAGTTTTTCCCCTGAATTTTGTGCTTCATTGAGGTTTTAAAGGATAAAATTAACCTCCCAGCTTTTCCTCCATAAATTTATAATTTCATTGTGATTTCATTGCTGTATTGGCTTCCGTTTCAGAGGTTTGTCCAAAGTTGAGGTGATTATGTGTCTGTTGTTTTTCCCTTCTCACAAATGCAGTTATTTCCTTACACTCCAACTTGCCCAAGTGAATAGCAATATAGTGAAAACACAATGAGGAATTATAAATATTATTTACTTAGAAAAGATAAATTTTAAGGGAAGTGGAACATTTTTTACCTATGTTAAAATTATGTCAGAATTTATAAAAAATAAAGACTCATTCCCATAATATTCTTCCCTGCTTTGGCATCTGTTTACCTGGACATAAGTCAATGTTTTCTGCAGAACACAACAGTGCAAAATGTGCTTTAACAAGTTCTTAAGGGATATCTTAAGCATAAAATTTGTTTAGCTATTCAACAATATGGAAATTTGATTATTTAAACATGAATTAGAAACACATCGTTCAAATTTCACTGAAATTATACATGATTACATAGATTAAAAATACATTTGGGAATTTATCACTTTTCCATATTTGGTAAAGCTATCACCAACATTAAATTCACAAATTACTCCACATAATTACTTATAAATAGGCACCTGTAAGTACTTTATAGGTGGAGAAAACCACTCACCTAGGGGGTCAGAATACAATGTCTGACTACAAGAGTAAACTTGAATGAGTCACAAAACATTTTGAGATCCTTCAGGGGAAAAATAGAATTTTAATTTTTTACCTCACCTCAGCTTATCCTTTGTAAACTTAACTTCATAAAAGCTTTCTTTTCTATTTGCCTTTGAGTTTTTCCAATTCTAATACCGGGACCATTCAACATGTATCCCTTCTTCAAATTGTGAAATCAGTCAGGCTTACCTGAGAAGTAAAAGGCCCTGAGCCAGTACCCCAGTACTTCAGTGTCAAGCAGGCTTTCCTCAAGTATTGTGATAACTGATTTTGCCCCTCTGCCTTTAATAAAGTCCATGCCTCATATTTGGCTTTAGTAATACTATCCCATTGTTCTCAAGTCTCTACTGTCCATTAGGCTACCTGGGCGATTAGTTTTCTTTTCTTTCTTTTTCTTTACTTAGTACTTTAAAATATTTATTGGTACAATTTTTCATTGGTTCTTGTTAGTTATACATAGTATTAGAATTTATTTTGACAGGGGCTAAGGCTGTAGCTCAGTGGTAGAGAACTTGCCTAGTAGCATGGGTGAGGCACTGGGTTTGATCCTCAGCACTACATAAAAAAATAAATAAGTAAAATAAGGTTACAAATTTTTCAAAAAGAATTCATTTTGACATTATTATAAAAACATGGAATATAATTTGCTCTAATTCAGTTCCGTTTCCCTCTCCTTTTCCCTCCCCCTGTGCCCTTCTCTCTAGATTACTGATTTTTCTGTTATTTACTTATAGTTATGTTTTTAATTAGTGTCTTGTGGATATACCTAATGGTGAGAGTCACTGCAGCATATTCATATATGTACATAGGAAAGTTAGGTCAGATTAATTCCACTGTTCTTCCCTTATACCGTACCTCCTCCCTACCCTTAATCCCCTTCCTCTACTTCATTGATCTTTCTTCTGGTTTGATGGACTCTTCCCCCTTTTTTTAAATTCCTCCTCCCTATTTTCAATTGGCTTCCAAAAATCAGAGAAAACATTTCAATTTTGACTTTCTGGGTCTGGCTTATTTCTCTTAGAATGATAGTCTCCAGTTCCATCCTTTTGCTGGCAAATGCCACAATTTCATTCTTCTTTATGGCCAAATAAGATTCCATTTACCTGTTGAAAGGCACCTAGGTTGGTTCAATAGCTGGGCTAATATGAATTATGCTACTACAAAACATTGATGTGGTTACATACTTACAGTATACTGATCCAAGGAGCAGGATAGCTGTGTCAAATGGTTGTACCATTCCTAGTTTTTTGAGGAATCTCCATACTGTTTTCCAGAGTGGTTGTATGACTTTGCAGTAACAATGTATGAGTGTACCTTTTCTCCCCACACCCTTTCCAACATATATTATCATTTTTATTTTTATTATTGCCATTCTGACTAGAGTCAGAAAAAAATCTTCATGTAGTTTTGTTTTATATTTCCTTAATTGCTAGAAATGTTGAAGATTTTTTAAATGTTATTATATTTTTATACCTTTATTTATTTATTTATATGCAGTGCTGAGGATCAAACCCAGTGCCTCACACATGCTAAACAAGACAACTGAGCTACAACCCCAGCCCTGAACATTTTTTCATATATTTTTTGGCCATTTGTTTAAGAAGCATCGTTCAGTTCTGTCCCCCATGTGGGTTTTTTTTTAAAGTTTTTTGGGGTTCTTTACATATCTGGATAATAATGCCCTATCTGAGTAGCAGGTAGCAAAGATTTTCTCCCATTCTGCCGGCTCTCTCTTCATACTTTTAATTGTTTTGTTATTGTGCAGAAGCTGGGCAAGTGGTTTTCAAAGTGTGTCCCACAAACCAGAAGGACCAGCATCTTCTGGGAACTTATAAGAGATGCAAATTCCTGTGTTTCAACGCAGACCTACTAAATCTGAAGCTCTAGAGATGCAGTTCATCACTCAGGGATTCACAGTGTACAAGTGCTTTCTCTAGATGTGTAGTAAAATTTGAGAACTGTGGGTTAGTTCTTTAGCTGTAGTTCCTTCTATTTCTTAGGTATTCCCTGCTCTCAGCTACCCTATCATCAAGATCTTTTCTAATTGTCACTTGGGAAGTAGAGAGGTTATAGGAGAGTTTCTTTTTTCTTTCCTTTTAATAAATTTTATTGTGTATATTTGAGGTTTACAACATGATATTATGGGACATATAAAGAGAGTAAAACGTTTACTAGAGTGAAGCAAATTAACATATCCATCATCTCACAGTTATTGTGTGTATGTGACAAGAGTAGCTAAAATCTACTTATTTAACAAAATAAGTATTTCCTAATACAATGCAATTCTATTACTATAGTCTTCACGTTGTGCTAGTCTCAGAAGTGCATGACATTCAGGAGAATGAAAAAGGTTGAAAAGGTAATTGTAGTCTGCTTTGCAATGCAATATGCTGTGGTGGTTTTTAGTAAATGCAGCTGTAAGTGAAAAAAAGGGGAGAGAGTTGTCAAAAGAAAAATTTAAGAAATTTTGCTTAAAGTGATGACTGTATACTTGCCCTACTCCAGACATTTTTAGAGGGACATCAATTAAAAAAAAAATAGAAAACTTTTTTGGTTGCTAAACTGTTCCATTGAATTTGACACCACAGAGGCTAGGCCATACCAAGATGAAATATTCACATTTTACAAGGAAATACCCTGCCTGGTTCAGTGTGTCTTAGGACAGGAACATGATGGGACAGACAGAGAAGAATCACCTCCATCCCCTCTGCCTCTCCAAGCTATTGTTCTCTCAGTAACTCCCACTCAGTTCACCTTTTACCCTCCCCTCACCCCTGGTTCCTTCTCCTTGATATGTAAACCTATGACCATCATCATGCAGCTATCCAATATGTACTACACCTTAAATGGACTCTTCCATTCACATACAAGGTTTTATGGAAGGGAATCTCAACTTCTCCCCTTTGCTTATTCCTCAGTGCAGGTTCACACCCTTTCCCTTCATGGAAAGGAAGTTCTTTCACCATCTGCATCAATTAACCACTTAAAAAATCCAATAGACAGTTTTTAGTCTTCACCTTACTTGATCTTTCTGGAGTGTAGAATTAGTACCCAATCCTTCTTTGAAACCCTTTCCTCTGGCAATTTCCATGACATGGAAATCTCTGTTTCTCCCTTCCCTCTCTCCAACATTCTTTTTAAGTTCTGAAACTTCCCAAAGTCTATCCTTCTCTCTTTTGTTTTCACCCTGGGTACACTCCTCAAATGAAGTTACCATCTTCTACCATCTGTCCTCTGTCTCCCCAACCTAAATTGCCTGTAGTGCCATTGTGATCTTCAGACTCTAAAGTCTAATTTCCCAGTAAATTATATTCATCTGAAAATGCCAAAGGATGCAGACTTTTCAGCTTTCCTCTAAAACTGTATTCAGCCTACAACATCCATCTCCTATTCACTGTGAAACTTGGTCTTTATTTATGTTTATCCTTTTTGTCCTTCTCCTTTAACCCAACATCAAATTGGTTAATAAAGAATTTTATTCTCTCCATCCCTGCTGTTTCTGCCAATCCTGATGTACATGATCTCTTGCCTGAATTATTATAATAGCCTCATAACTTGTTTCTGCCCCATCACATGGCTGGAACTGATATAACATATAGAAGAGAGCAAATCAAACTACATAAAATTTCTCAATAGTTTCCCATCAAAGACAAGATAGATTTTACTGTCTCTTAAGTGCATTCAGATTTCTCATAATTTGGTATTTGCATACCCATCTAACCTGATTTTTATCTACATTTGCTCCTTCTTGAAGTTTTCAATCATCCTACTAATTCTCTAAACATACAATGTTTTTTCAACATCTTATGTTTGTTATCATGAACCACTGTCCATCACTTCACTCACAATCTTATAATTATCTGTTTGTGTCTTTCTCCTCAAGCAACTCCTTGATATCTCGGGACTATCTCTTCATTTTTGTATCTCCAGCATATACCACATTGTCCAGCAGGTAGAGGTGGTCAGTAAATGATTCTTCAACAGGTGAGTGACTGAACCAATGCCACTCATTCTGTTTAAAATGACTATTCACTGTGCATATAAAAAACACCTTCTCATTCTCAACTCTCAACTCTCAACTTAAAGTTTTCCTCAAGAGAAATTTCTCTGGTTTCCTCAGGCCAAATAAGGATCCCTTCCCTGTGACTCTATATACACCTCAATTGTAGAAGTTAACACATTTTATTTAAATGTGGTTTGGTTTTTTATTTGATTTTTGCACATTTGATTCTTTAAGCAATTCTAATTAATATAGCTAGGCAAAGAAACTTCAAATACTGTAAGAAAAATTTTCTCTAAACTATCTTACTAAGGAGTTTCTTGATTCTTGGTAGAGAATAATTAAAAGTTATCCTCAAAATTTCAGTATATGTACACAAGCATGTGTACTCACATACCCAACACACACACACACACACACACACACACACACACACACACACATATATATATATACACACACACATACATACATATATATTCATATATAACATATATATGTATTATTGTATGGGGTCTTTATTCAACTAAGCATTTCAACTTTTTTATAAGTGTGAAACTTAATAGCATTCAAATGTTGTTATAAATAGGTACCTGAGTTACTGGCAAAAATGACTATTAAACTAGTAAGAGAAAAAAAGAAAAAATGAACCATAAAGAATTGACTAGTCAGAATGGTCATTTCTTAATCCTTACTACACATATTATATGTTTCACAAGCATGGTTGCTTTTCTATATTTGTTTCCAATGAATGGCAGTAAAGGGAAATAAAACTGTAACAACCTACCTCTCCAACCTGTTCCTACTTCCATCTTCTTATGAAAATGGGCAGAAATAACATTACAGAAAATAATATTATTATCTATTTTTAGAGAAAAATTGTGTAAGTTTATTTAACATGAAGCTAAACATGTTTCCTTTTGCCTAGTAAATGATAGAAACATCTATAAATTGAATAAATTAAATCATTTTACAATGCCAACTGCATATTACCATTGTTTGATAAAAAGCTTTTTTTTCCCATTACCTCATTACTCTGACTACTAGCATTCTGAAAATATGACCATACAATTTGCCATTGATTGGAATTTAACCATTAGCCTATGCAGGTAGTTAACTGAAAAGTTCTGTAAGAACATATCGAAGGTATCTTACCAAACTAGGAAAGAACACAGGATATACAACAAATCACATACAGATTGTTGTGCTGGTGGATGCTAATATGTCACCCACTCATGGCAATGCCTGTCCACCCTAAAGGAGCTTACAATTTAGAGTGGGAGTAACTCTTTGGGGCTGTTATACAAGACAGGTGGATAAAGCAGTCAAGTCACCTAAGTAGCTCAACCAGGAGACCAGGGAAGACTTCACAGCATCACAGCCAGACCATGTAAACAAAAGTGACTTCCTCTTGTAGGGAAGCCGGTGGGATGTGAATAAGTCAAGCACAAGGGCACTTCAGGCTGAGTCAATCACTTAAACAAATGCAAAGAGGCTGGAATTCCCTGATTCTGGCTTAAGGAAAGTCAAGGTTCCTTTCTGACCCTTTGTTCACTGAACATAATATTACTTCTGCATAGGTGCCAGATGATTAGCAGTTGAACATGTGGAGAGGAGAGGAGGAAAGAAATCTGAGTGAATATCAGTGAAAGCTAGGACTAGAAGCCAAGGCCTTGGGACTTTGTTTCAACTCTGACACTCACCAAGCATGTGTAACCAGGTCATTTAGCACCTCCAAGTCTCAGGTTTCTTAAACTCTTGCAGTGAGGGAACTAGACCAGAGGAGCCTCAAAGGTCCCTTCCAGCTCTAAACATACACAACAGACTAATTACCTGGGTTCTCTACCTTTCCATGTCTATTATTCATTAGCATCTCCACAGGAGCAATAAAAGGAAGTGAAATTTAAACCAGCTAATTTTGCAGCTTATCAGCTCTGGGAAAAGATTTGATGGACCAGGAAACTGAGGGCTATCTGTTGACTTCAATTACTAACATATTACCACCACACACAGTCATGACTTTTTGTGTTGAAATTTCTTTTGTAGCATCTATGAAGTTTGTTTTTATAATTCCCTTTTTATAAATCCAGAGACTCAGAGGTCAACACACCATATTTGAATATTGAATGCTAAATACTACAAGATTTAATAGAATTTATTAGAATTATCTTGGTTTAAAATTTATGTTCTGTTCACATTAGATCAACTGTTGTTTCCCATCAAAGCTACTAAAATTTGACTGTTAAAATGGATGGAAAATAGTATTTGTAACATCAGAGTCACAGATAATAACCATCATCTTTTCAAGATCAATAATCATACCAACAACTAATATTCATATCTCACATAGCACAGACACTATGCTAAGTGCTTTTATGCTTGATTCTTTTTATGTTGCTGTAACAGAATATCTGAGACTCTGTAACTTATAAAGGACAGAAAGGTATTTCTCTCATTTCTGGAATCTGGGCCGTCTAAGATCAAGGCACCGTCATCTGATGAGGGTCACCTTGCTGTCAAAAAGAGAGTGGACAAGAGGGTACCAAACTGCCCATTAATAACAGCATCAATCACCCCCATGTGGGTAGAGCTTCCACAGTCTAAGTATCTCTCAATGTTCCTTTCTCCTAATACTATTTCAATACCAATTAAATTTCAAAATGCATTTTGTAGAGGGCGAACATTCAAACCATAGGAAATATTAAGAATTATATCTTATTGTCCCCTGTACACTAGAAAGAAATTCCATGAAGACAGGGATTTCTAACCATTTTTTTTCACTGCCAATCCCACCCCACTCCCAGGTTCTGAGAGCAGTGTTTGTATTGTTTGGACAGTCAAATTCCAGTGCCCACACTATTTGCCATCATACTTTGATTCATGACTAATAGCTTGTGTTGCACCCTCTGTGGGAAGGTACGTAAGGGAGGCTCTAAAATCTGCCCACAAAATTTATCACCTGACATTTATCACTTGTCAGGTGATAAATGACAAGTTCCCCAACCACTGGGTGCTTCTATTTCTTTCTCTATAAAATGGGCATAATACTAGCACTACCACATAAAGTGGTGGGAATTCATATTTTTTTGCAATATAACAAACCACACAAAACAATAATTTGAATAACAGCCATTTGTTTTTGCTCACAAATCTGAAATTTGAAGAGGACTTGGCAGAATAGGCTCATTTCTGCTCCACCCAGCATTAGGAGGAACGGGCCAAGAAAGGGCAGAATAATCCACATATAAGCCAGCCCATTCTTGTGGCAGCGATTTGGTGCCAGTTGTTGGCTGGGAGTGGCCTAAGTTCTTCTCTGCATATCCTTGACTTCCTCACAGCATTCAGGCTGGGTTCCAACAGAGAGCATCGTGGAAGGAAAACCAGGCAGAAACTGTCTCTCTCCTTTTGACTTAGCTTTAGTCAAAAGTGTAACTTTAGTCTCAGTGTAACTTTGCCACTCTCCATTAGTCAAAACAATTATAAAAGCCCACTTGGCTTCAAGGGGAAGAGAGACTCATCCTCTTGTTCAGGGTGTGACAAAGTTGTATAAGAGCATATCAAAAGGGAATATTCTTGTGATCATTTTTGAACCACAGGAGCTGCTACAACTTCAGTCCCTGAATCTGGTTTTCCTCAAAGGAAATTTGTATCTAACTAAAGAATGATTGGAATGTCCAGCTATTCTGTGATTAGGTTAAACTGCCCTCGCTAGTGATGTGGGATAGAAGGATATTGTTCTCCCTTTGGTCACATAATGTGTGAAGGTTGATATCGGGATTTCCTGTGCCCCTTGATAGATACGTAGGGAATTCCGAGGCACCGGGACACGGAAACTGGAAGGAAACCAATCCACATATCAAATTGGAAGAGGGGAACATAACCAGAAAATGAACATTGATCAGCAAAGGAAAATGAAGAATTTATTGAGGGCCTGTTGCAATAGGTTCTTTGCTAGAGTTATAAAATCTTCCTATAACCTGTTTTCCTCAGTTGCCTATTCACTAAACAAAAACCCAAATTTTTAACCCATTTAAAGTTTGGAAATTTCACAAAGTACCATCCCCTTATTTAATCCTCCCAGAAAGGTTATCAGTATCATTCTTCAAATAGTATTCTATGATCTGTTTTAAAACTGGCTTCCCTTGGGGTGATAGGATGACTTCAGCTACAAATGAGATAAAAATGTTCTCAGAGAAAGTGTTTCTGGTCTAGTATTCAAAATAGTCTGGTTGGGCTGGCTCAGATCACAAACTCCCCACACACCAATGATTGTGTGCAAGGAATATGACATTGAACCAAAAAATGGCAGCATACAGTTTGGATATTTGTATCATTTATACTTCTCTAGTTTGTAGTGAAGTTAAACACAATAAGCTCTATGTCACCTCTTATTTATTCTTTTTTGCTCTAGGAAATAGTTATTTGTTTCTAATATTTTTTCTTCTCCAAATCAATTCCTTATCTGTAACAAAGTATCTTTTCTCATTCACCTCTGTGAAATTCTGAAGCATCAGAAAGAAGGATGTTTTTACAAAATGGTTCCATTTACAAGTAATTCTATAGCCAAGCCCCCGAGGATCATGATGCAATGAAGTTTTAGTATAATATTCTTATGGACACAATAATTCAGGCATTGTAGCCCATATCATGGGATCCTTGGTTTAATGAGAGTTTTGCTGCAAGGCATCCAATATCCATTCGGTGCACTTAAGAAAATCAGGTAAAACAGGTGTTTCCTCAATTAACAATTTAGATTTGTGCTATACAAAAAATAAGTGAACCAAAATAGAAGATAATATTTCTAGCAAAACATACCACTACTCTACATTTCCTGTTTTCCCAAAGACCTTGAATGTATCATTCCATGTACACATTTTTTAAGTAATTAATTTAATGCATGCTTTGCAAAGAAAAATACAAAAAAAAATGAAATCTTTATTCATAGCAATCTCACATTAACCAGCATGTGTTTAATCATAAAAATCTGTCAAGCAATAAAGTACAATTTTTAGCTTCTAATTTAACATAAGTAATATGATTAACTGAAGTTTCCGGAAAATCTTGCTTAAATATTTTAAAGTAAGTAGTGTCCATGTTTACAAATATTTTTAATTATTTTAGTTCTTAAGTTAGCTCACTGGAAGCTTTCTTTAACTTTAGATTTGTACATAAATGGAATCTACTGGTCCTTATCCTACTTATAATTCTTTGTGTGTTGCTCTCAGAAGACTAGCATCTATTCTAATGCACTATCCAAGATATTGTCATTATGAAGTAAAATTTAATTCCATTCCCAACTGCCTCATTTAAACAAATTATGGGAAAACCAGTTCCTTGGGGTTCTTTTTCCCTACATATCACAACTTTAAAAGAAAATCTGAATTGTATCTGTAGTTCATAATAGTTTATCTAACAACATTTCAAAACATCTTCCTAGAAGTTCTAGGGAAAAAAGACAAAAAACATCACAGTAGCTGGAGGAGACACAGAGCTGGCACATTATCACCTGGGCATGATTTGCTCTGGTTTCCATGCACTATACCAGCTCTCTCCATGACTTTAGTAAACCAAATCTGGGACCCAAATCAAAATGTACCAGCTTTCCTTACTTATATAAATCTATGAAACTTCAAAGGTAGATTTGTTTATGATTTAGGGGACTTAATTTATCTCCCAAACCAGGCTACTTTTGAGAATAAAATGGAATATTTTTGAAAATTAAGCCTGCTGAACAAATACAAAGCTGGAACATTCCCGAGTCAACTGGGACCTAGGGTCACCCTATTTATACACAACAATGTCTTCTTCTAAGAGAATTTAAGATCAGAATGGCAGTTGTTCACTGAAAACTTCACAAAATTATACATTGACTTGACTTTTTCCTTTTATTAAGAAATTCTGCAATCTTATTGGCATAAGGTCCCAGTCTTTGCGCTTGACTTATTTAGCTTCCTCACAAAGCTATGGTAGATTCTCCCCAATTTCTGATACACTTACCAGAGCACTGGTAAAATAGTTGACAAATATAATCAGGTATTCGCAAACTCTGGACAGACAATAATCACAACCAAACCCTTTCTGAGTGCATTGTAATATAATGTTCTAAACATGTGGGAATCTCAATGAATCTGTCTATGATGGGGTGCTTGCCATATAAATGGCATTTCCCTGAGCTAAATTCTCTCCCCCAGTTCTGCTCAGAGTTACCTACTTCCACCTGAGCCCCAGTAGGCTCAGAGTTCCCTCATCTACCAGGCTTATAGTTGGTTATATACTTACACTGGAGTTCTCTGATGACTGGGTTGTTGTTGTTAAATTACATGAACCACTCCAAAGGAAATCAGATCTTGGGATAGCTCCAAAGGCAGGTTATTTTCCTTTCATTCCCAATTGAGTCAGAAAAATTTATTCATTTACTAGTCAGAAAATAAACTTGATGTATGTTCCTCAGGAGATCCATGTGCTGTACCTTTTTATGGCAAAATGCCACATGTACATCAGAAAGGAATACTGTGTCACGTGGCCACGCCACAGCTGCTTGAGCCACAATTCACTCAGAGCTTGTAAGGTAGGCAAGGCTGAGTCCAGAAACCACCACAGAAAACAGGCCCAGAGGGAAATGCTTCCATGTTCCAGGTTGTGCCTCTCCTTCTGGTTTCACTACATGCTGGGGGCCTTGGGCTGTGGAAACTGACATTCCGTAGCAAGAGTTGGAGGGGGCTGGAGACATAGACACAGTGTTCATGGCATTCTGCCTGCTTTTAAGCTCCCAGACCACAATCCTAGGTCCTCTGCCATTTCCGGTACCAGCTCATCTCCATTTTCTCCCCATTCTTCCTGATGGTTTTTAACTGTAGGCAATATAGTCTCCTTCCTGACTAAAACTGGGTGAGAAGCCGCTATTCCTTGTTCAACCATAATCATTTCCACTGAAGAAATGATTGGATTGCTTGATGACCAGCCTTCT
This sequence comes from Callospermophilus lateralis, assembly GCF_048772815.1. NCBI lineage: Eukaryota > Metazoa > Chordata > Mammalia > Rodentia > Sciuridae > Callospermophilus > Callospermophilus lateralis. The sequence goes on along the minus strand of NC_135309.1, from coordinate 92,060,875 downwards.
GTGGTCCAAAACACAAATAACTGCTTTAGCAGATGGGAAATTCCCCTCTGAGTAAATGGTTATCAAAATCAAGCCTGGCCCTAATATATATCTTTTAGTTTCAAACTATCTGAATATCTGATGTCTCCAATAACATATATGCTTTGAATCATTGACGGTTCAGGAATTAGTTAAATGACACTAAAGGAAAATGTTGGCAATTAAAGTATGAGGGGAATTAAGATTTCATTCCTCTTACTGGAAAAAAATCACCATTATTCGAAGCTTACCAAAAAAAAAGACTTTTATGGGCATATTTTAGCCTACCATGCTGTAATCAAGCATTTTTATGGATCCCATTTATATTAATAAGGCAGTAAAGGAAGAAGCTTCAGATAAAAAGCCTAAGTCTCAGAAGCCTGAGAACCAATGACAAGACGAAAGAGGAGCCAGTGACTTCTGATTTTGCCACCTAGATTGTATTTATCCTGCTGCCATATTCTGTTTGCTGTTTCTTGGGTCAATGTGGGAACACTGACCAGTCTCAAAAAATAGGAGTCCATGGCCCACTATGCGAAAGCTATTAACATATCCACACTTGGCTCTGAGATATGCTTTCAAAAATTTAGATCTGCCAAACCCCATCTAAGTTATTCTTTATAAAAGTGCTCTTTTATTAACACCTTCCTCCCTGTTGTGGCTAAAAATGTTCACAATATTCTCCAGGGTCTCTGTAGATGGAGATATTGAGTTTCTGGCCAAGAACAGAAATGGGAAAGTCTGGAATGTTTGGAACTTCTGATTCAACCTTCAGTGGTGTATTTCTTTTAGTCAAAGCCTTTGTCATAAGTAGCTTGTCTGGTTAAGTATGATGTATGTGGCTGGACTGAAATTGGCTGAATAAGGTATGCCATTTGTTGCTCTGGAAAGTTTCTTTTCCTAATAAATAAAGAAATAATGTCATGTAAGAGAAGGTGGAAATCGAGGCAAGTATCAGTTGAATGGGGAGGGAAAAAGTTATTTTTCCATGTTGGGAGCTAATAAAGTGTATCTAAGAGGAATGGTTTTCACATAGAAGGGCAGGACTCAAATAGGTGAATATTGTCAGCATTTTCAATGAAACCAATTGGCTAAGAGAAGCTGTCAAATAGGTGTGAAATGAGCTAAAATTACGAGTGATACACTTTCTTTTAAGGTACTTTGCTTTGTTCCTTACAGTGCCTTGCAGCAAAAAATTTAATTTAAATACTGAAAATGGAATGCAGCTATATTGATTTAAATTCACTAAGCAAGTCTTAGAATCTATTTCCTGTTTCCTGCATAAGCACAGAAGTGTGTGCGAGTGTATGTATGTGCTCGCGTGTGAGTGCCGTCAGCTTTTCTACTATTTATGAGTGAGTCACAGTTTATTAGAACCCACCACAATGTATATTAGCATAAAACACATAACTTGAATTGTCAGTTTATAAAATTTTCAGAATGTATGATTATAGTTCTGTTCTTACTGTAAATTTTTACATAGCTCTGATGATTTATCCTACCTGGTGAAACATTGGGCTCCTATTAGACCTTGGCTGTTTTTTATTGGGGTTTTTCTTGTGTATGTGTGTGTGTTTGTATGGTTAGGTTGTAATTTTTTTTTTTTTTTTTTTGGTTACCATTTTATCACATAAATTTTATTCCTGAAACCTATGCCAAAGGCAGGGCTATAGACAAAAGAATGGATGGAAGAGTGTGCAAAAATTCACGTGGTTCAATTCAGCAGATACCAATACATAGATAATTCACCATAAGCTATGACTAAAAATATTTGAAATGTTTACGGGCTACATAATATATATGTTTGACATATTAAAGGAGACTTCTATCAGCTGCTCAGTAACCATTCCAGAAAAATGCCTTAAAAGAACTCAAGCAAAATCACAGCCCCTCATCTGCAGTGCTGTTTCTAATTTGAAGGCAAATTCATCTCTGACATACAGCAGATTCTGTGCAGGTGGAAGCAAGCCCCTCTCTGCTCCTCTCTCTGCCAGTCAAATTATGTCATCAGTGAAGGATCACTGGTTTTTAATGATACGGTGGCCTCCATACTGAGAAGCAGTCCTAGCAGAGCAGTATGCATAGCCAATAAAATGGCTGTCACCAAATTACAATTGACACTTAACATCACTAAATCTGCAGTGTAATTCCTTGTGACAGTTGTGTAGGTATATTAGAAGAAAATAATTTACTTCAAACCCAGCATGTTAGACACATTTTCCTGAGCGTAATTCATGTCACATTTACAGTAGCCAAAGCAAGCAGTCTCGAGGCAACCTTAATCGGGGAAGAGATCATAGATACTAACATGTTCATTGAAGTATGATTATTTATGCATGCAATAAACAAAGCTAGAGCAGTTGTTCATTGTAGGTTTTAATTGTTATTGGGGGTTTTAATTGTTATTGGGTTTTAAATGAATATTAGCCTCTTTTGCTGTAGGGAATTTAAAAAAAAACTATTTTTTAAAAGCCACATTTTATACAGAAAACAGGCATCAGCTAAACTCTTTTTTTTTTTTTTTTTTAGGATTAAATGGACATTTGTGTAGCCTCACCCCTACTCCAGCTCCATGTTATGTTTGGACTTAAAATTCTATGTCAGTCTATTGCCACATGACAAATGCAGGGACATCCAACTTCCAAAATGCAAGTAAACTAAAAAACCAGCCCTAGTATTTCTGTTCTCTCTGAGTAATAACATTGGGGAACAAAGGTTTGAAAGGCAGACTGTTTCTTCTGGAATACTATTTGGATACATTCATCCACAGCAGATCTGCAGAAAGATCCTTCCCTGGCCTTATAAGCATATATAAATATGTGACAGAGTTAAAGGTCTCTGCTCTTCAGAATGAAGTGGTTTGAATGTCTGGTGAAATGGGACTGCAAAAAATTCATTCCAACTTTGTCTCTAGGCAATTCACCTTTGGCCCAGTGATGATATGAGTCTTTCTGCTGATGGGGGAGATATAATAAGTCAGCTCAGGCAGACTTGAGAAGGCAGGGGCCTATTTGTTAGCAGAATGAGGCAGGTGTACTCTTCTATGGGAGATTAGCTCATCCCAGCATGATAATTACCTCACAGGAAGCCCTCAAGGTTACACATCAAGTGCAGGAGCTGCAGATCCAGTCCTGGAAATGGGCATGCCTGTATCGTTAACTAATCTTAATTTAGAAACTCCAAATTTAAAAACACAAATCAGTGAGTGATAATTTCCCTGTCCTTTCATTAAGACATTAAAACGTCTCCAGCAAGTGCAAGCTCACTAAAGAACCACAGGCTCGATTACAGCTCAGCTGCGAGGCCAGGGAATTAACCTTTGTCTACGTTTCCTAGTTGATTTTCTTATCAAAGTGGGAAACTGCAAACAAAAAGTAAGAGAACCCACATTTGTCTGACTGAGATCCTTTAGGCTGTATGTGCCATTTGCTTGATCTGATAGCTCAGAGAATAATTTTGAGTGAATTGCAGGTTTTCCAAACCTGAATCACAGCATTTGAGCTGTGTCAACAAAGAGCAAAAAGGGGAAAGGGCCACTGGGAATTATTCAGGTCATTTCTATAAAGTTTAGGAACACAGATGGCTCTTCCTACACCATCACGACATTGAGGTGGCCACATCTCGAGCTACTATGTGCTTTTGCCCAACTTAACAGAGCTGTGACACCGCTGCAAGCTGTGGGCAAAAGCTAGAACCTCTTTGGTTTTCTAGGTCAGTGAGGATGACCTGTGGAATTCTTCAGTGTCACTGGTCCCCAGAGCACACTCCTGACAGCACAAGCAGGAAAGGCAGCAGCTGTCTGACTGCCTGGCCAGGGTTGCCAGGGTTTATCATTAAAGCACCAGGTTGTGGGGGATGCACCCAGACGAGGCAAAAATAGAAGCAATAGAGAGGCAGGGGTAATACAATTAGGAATCAAGTAGTTTCAGCAATTCTTCAATTAGAGGTATATCGAGCAAAGCTGTTTCTAAGAATTTCTTAAGCAGGGGCACAAATGTATCAGAGCTTTACTGGAAATAAATATTGAATTCTTAAGATACAGAAATAAAAAGTATTTCACACACAAATACTAGAGCTTTCTGGAAATATGAATATTAGTATAATAATCCTGAAAAAGATAAATATGAAAAGATTTAATTTTTCTTGTTAATAAATTATTTTAGTTTTGTATGTAGTATCTTTCCATAGGAAATACCAGTTGCATACTCTGAAATGACATTAAATTGATTGTGCATTGAGGCCAAAACAAATCCTATTGCTTCTTATATGATAATGACAAGAACAAGCAGTGTGACAACCTCTAGAACAAAGTCTCATGGACTGAATTTGGACTCCCTAAATGGTGGATCCTTGTAAAAACAAAATATCCTTTTTCCTAGGACCTATCCTATTTAAGGACACTCTGCCAGGACAGTTAGGATTTCCAATCCAGAGGTTCCTACCTCCTTGTCAGGACCCTGTACCAACCCTCTATTCTCTACCCCACCACACCAGCACACCTCACAACAACCAGTGCAAGAAATTACTTCAAAAAAATAAATGCAAAAACTCCTTCTGCAGCAGAAGCCATCTACAGAAATTCCCCCCAAACTATTCACTAACTGCTGATGTCAGGAAGCAGCATGAAATCCTGAACACACTTATCAGAAAGTAATTTAATCTCTATTTTCAAAATATGCAGTTGTATTATTCTTATATGGACTTAACATAGAAAAATACCTCTACCCAGAGGGGTAGGTTAAGTGAGGGCAGGAGGCATTGAATCTCTTAGTGTTCAGATAGTTCCAAACCAGGTCAAATAATTCCCATTGCCAAAACAAGTCTGATTTGTCACAGAACATATGGCTTGTTGCCTCTTTATTAGGAACAGCTGATTGGAAGAAATTATTTTCCAAATTACCAAATTTAGAATAATTCTGTTAGAAGAGACTTGTAAGATTTCTCTTAGAAATAATCTCTGCTTTTTTAAAGAATGTTTTTTATCTGCTATAGGGAAGAGACTTTCATGTACATACATATACTACAATCACACATTCACACACAAAAACACCCTGGTTTATTTTAGTATTTACTCTACCTACCCTCACCCAATCTTCGCCCTTAGAAAATGTGATTCCATTCCCAGGCCTTGTTAAGACTCCTCTATCACAGTAACACTCAGTCTCAATTTTTAAAATGAACACGTCTTTCTGAAATTACATGTTGAATATCAAACAAAGGCCATTTTAATGTTTTCAAGGCCAGAGCAATATCATGGATAAGTCTGAAAAGGATGAAAGTCAAATCATGAACTGTGTATGGCTTTGATAACCAAATAATTTCAGTGATTAAGACAGAGAAGTGTGCTCTGGAATCACATTTGCACGATAAGAAGCACCACTTATTTGGTGGGGGGGGGGGAGTTCTTTTCCATTGACATAAGATATCAGAAAAAGAAAAAAGAAAACGCTCATTATAAAAACAGCCCTTCTTGATGCTTAAGAATAATTTTTCAAATGAAGAATATGGGAAGTTCCAATTCCACATGAAAAAGCTATCCTATATTTTATAAAGGCACAATTATATTATAAACTAAATTTTAATTTACAACCACTGATGGAAACATATGACATCAATTGATCTTTAATACATTATTTTTCTGTTCCAAGAGGAAGATCTGGGGAGAATTACTTTTACTACATGTCTGGATATTTTAACTTTATGAAATGATCATACAAAATGAACAACTTATCCCCTTTGAGTTCAAAGTATTATCAGTAAAAGAGGCAACAATGTTTTTATTATCTATATTCTCCTTTTTAGTCCTATGTCATATATTATATAATCTATATTCAAACAAATTATGGGATTCAAGCATCTATATTTTTAGTATTTTTGCATTCAATTTTACAGAAAATGCAACATAATACTATAATATTTAAAATACTTTAGTTTACTTTCTGAAAGAGATTAAAGAGCACTTTTTAAAGTAAATAATTATACTTGATGTAAACAAAGAAATGCATTTTATTTAATAGCTTAAAATACTTAAACAGAATATTTAATTTACCAAGTCATTCAAGCTATACTATATAAATATTTCCATAAATTAACTTCACCTACTTATAAATAAGCAATTTCAAGGCAGTTGACCTCCTTCTTATAAGAGCCCTTAAGATTAAGGTTCCAATTGTCTGTTGCTATAAGACAAACTAGTACCAAAACCTTATAACTCAACATTTTATCATTTTTCATGATTTTGTGGATCAGAATTAGAACAGGACCTATATTGGTCTTCTGCTTCAGGTGTCAACTGGAGTCACTTGGTGATATTCAGCTTGAAATTGAGCTGGTCTGATTCCTCATCCACAGACACAGAGCCTGGGATGGGATGGCTAATGTAGATGAGGATTGCTCAACACTGGCCTCTCTCCTTATTGTCTCTCCACAAGGCTAGCTTGGGCCCCCTCGCTGCAGGGCAGGGTTGGGGTAGTCAGATTTCCCACATAGTAGAGCAGAGCTCCACGAGTGAGTATTTCAAGAGGCAGGAAGTACACTCTTCAAATCTTTAAGGCCTAGACCCAGAAACTGGCACCCCACTTTCATTGTGTTTTTCTGGTCAAAGCCGTCACAGAGCTCACCCAAATTAAAGATGAGGAGACACAGACCTACCACTTAATAGAAAGAATGTCAAAGATGTTGTGACCATCTTCAATGAACTATAAAATATTTTATTTTGGAATTGTCTGTTTATAAAATTTCCTCAAAGAGTGTAGTCTTCACCCATATTCTTATTGGAAATTAACAATTCTCAGGACCAGTTTTAGCATATTCAATAGAGAATAACAAATGAAGTCTGAGAAAAGTCTTAATATAGAAAAAATCATGTGTCACATGGATATATGGTCTACAATGATCAAATTTAAGGTCAGCCAAATAGAAAACAAGTGAAACTGAATTCAAAAATTCAAGAGAAACTATTTCTACTCCAAGGATGAGAAAAAAAGCTCACCAGAAAGCTGAAGTGGAAAGGTCACCTATTTATTAACTGACTTCCATACCACCACAAAACCCTTAGGGATAAAAACAGGACCCTTTGGTAGGACATGAGAAAAAGAAATAGCAATCATCAAAGTGGGTAAGAAGAAACCAGCTGAAATTATGAAAACAAATTTAAAGGAATACTGTGAGCTGACATGAAAGTCTAGAAAGTCTGGGAGCCCAAGATAGAAGGGGAGTCTACACACATGAGGAAGCTCTTTTTCATACCAAATGCACATAAAAATGATTGGAGCAAGGCAGGAGACCATTCTTGGTGAAGTCAAGGCACAAAACCCATCACCTTCTCCAATAGAAAGTAAAAGTTACAAGCATTTAAAATAGAGGCAAAAAACTCTTCCCTCCCTCTGGGTCCCAGCAACAAAGCCCTAATGTAATCCCACTGCTGGTTAATTAAACTTCCCATGGTAATGTTCTGATTGAAGAAGAGACATGCCCACCTGTTAAGTACAAAATACTGTTTACCTCGCTATATGCTTTGTTACAGACTATATTCGGCATTCAATTTTTTTTAAAGACACATACAAAAAATAAAAAGGACAAAAGCAAAGAAAACTCACTGTCAAACAGTAAAGTTGTCAACTGAACCAGACCTAGAGATGACCTAAATGTTGGAACTACTGGAAAAGAACTTTAAAACAACGTTATTATTATGTTAAAGGATCTAATGGAAAAGATGGGCAGTATCTATGAATAAATGGCAAATTTCAGCAGAGATACAATTATCTTTATAAAGAGCCAATTAGAAAAAGGTGTCAAAAACATATATTGAAGAAAAGACAGCCTTTTTCAGAAATGATGCTGAGAAAACTGGATAACCATATGTAGAAGAATGGAACTAGGTCCCTTCTCCCACCCTGCATAAAAGTTAAACTAAAATGTACCAAAGACCTAAAAATTAGAGCAGAAATCTTGCAACTGCTAGCAGAAAACAGGATCAACACTCCAACATATAGGTGCAGGTACCAACTTCCTCAATAAGACCCCTAAAGCTCAAGGAAAAAAAAAACTAGGAATTGATATTTTTTTCCTAAAAAAAAATTAAAAACTAGGAATGTATATTTAGAATATACCACTCAAAAATAAAACCAAGGATCAATAAATGGGATGCCGTCAAATTAAAAGCTTCTGCAAAGAAAAGGAAAAAATTAAGAGTGTGAAAGGAGAATCTGAAGAGTGGGAGAAAATCTTTGCCAGCTTATCCTTTCACAGGGGATTAATATACAGAATATATAAAAACTAAAAAACTTAACACCAAAAGCCCAAATGACCCAATCAATAAATGTGCAAAAGAACTGAACAGACTTTTCTCAAAAGAAGAAACACCAATGGCCAACAAATATATGAATAAAAGAAAAAGTTCAACATCTATAGCAATCAGGGAATTGTAAATCAAAACTACATTAAGATTTCATCTTACTCCAGTTATAATGGCAATTATCAAGAACACAAATAATAATGAATGCAGGCCAGGATGTGAGGAAAAGGTACACTGATACCCTTTTGGTGAGACTGCAAATTAGTACAACTACTCTGGAAACCAGTGTGGAGATTCCTAAAAAAAAAAAAAAAAAAAAAGGAATGGAACCAACATATGACCCAGATATTCCACTCTTTGTTATTTATCCAAAAGAACTAAGATCAGCATAGTATAGTGATACAGCCACATCAATATTTATAGAAGCACAATTCACAATAGCCAAATTATGGAATCAGTCCAGATGCCCATCAATAGATGAATGGATCAAGAAAATGTGGTTTGTGAATATAATAGAGTTTTACTCAACCATAAAGAAGAATAAAAAATGGAATTTGATGGTCAATGAATGAAAATGGAGAACATCATGCTAAGTGAAATAAGCCATACTCAGAAAATCAGGGGTCAAATGTTTTCTTTCATATGTGGAAGTTAGAGCAAAATGAGGGAAAGAAGGTGGTGGGGGAGTATTGAGTCATAATTCCAAAATTAATCATAAATATGTAGGGGGGATCAGTGGAGCAGAAGGTAGAGAACAATAGGGAGGTAGGGAGGACCGGAAAGAGGAGGAAATATGGAATGAATTTGGATCTTGTTATATTCATATATAAATGTACCAATGGGAATTTCACCTTTATGTGTATTTAGAAAATACCACTCAAAATGAAGCAGTATAAGGGGGCTGGGGCTGTAGTTCAGTGGTCGAGCACTTGCCCAACATGTGTGAGGCACTGCGTTCAATCCTCAGCATCACATAAAAAAAAAATAAATAAGTAAAACAAAAATATTTGTCCATCTACAACTAAAATTTAAAAAAATAAAATAAAGCAGTAAAAGGAAAATCAGTAGACTAGAGAAACAGGAATTGGGAAAGGAAGGAGGGAAGAGAAGAGAGAATGGGGACTGAATTCAAATTCTTTGCATGTATGATTCTGTGAAAATGAAACCAGCCACTATGTATAACTAAGTGCTCTGATTTTAAAAATGAGGGTAGGGATAAATTTAAAAGCCTTCAGGGGAAAAAATATGGAAACAGAGAATATGCTTGATAGATGTATGGGCAAACTAGACACAGGACAAAAATCAGTGAACCTGAAGGCAGATCGGTATGAATGACCCAAATTCAAAAACAATGAGAAAAAAAAAAAAGGAGAGTGAAAAGTGTAACAGGACATCCAAGATCTGTGAGAAAATATCAGAGTATAATATCCAAGTTATTGGAGTTGCATAAGGAAAAGGAAGATAACAGGACAGGAAGTGCTTGAGAAGGTAACAGGTAAGAATTTTCCAAAATTAATGAATTACAACAAATTTCAGATCCAAGAATATTAGAGACCACCTAGCAGGATGAAAAAAAAAAAAAGAAAAAGAAAGGAAGAAATTAAAAAAGGTAGAAAGAGAAAAGAAGGGGTAGAGGAGAGACCTGGAGAAAAATCATAGGTCAAACTATTGAAAATCAAAGATAAACTCTTAAAGATATTCAGAGGAAGAAAAGAAAAGAAATTATATAGAGGGTAACAATATTAATACACTTTTCTTTTACCAGGGGAAAATGAAAACGGTTTGCATTACCCAAGTATTTAAAAAGAAATTTTAAAGTCAGTCCAGAATTCTATAGCTAGGGAAAATATCTTTCAAAAGTGAACGCAATAGGCCCTGACTTCCTTAACAAGACTCCTAAAGTACAAGAAATAAAATCAAGAATAAGTGGGATGGAATCAAACTAAAAAACTTCTTCACAGCAAAGGAAATGATCAACAACAAGGTGAAGAGAAAGCCTACAGAATGGGAGAAAATCTTTACCACATGTACCTCAGATAGAACATTAATCTCTAGAATATATAAAGAACTCAAAATACTTAACACCCCCCAAAAAAAAACCCAATCAATAAATGAGCTAAGGGACTGAACAAACACTTCCAGAAGAAGAAATATAATCAATCAACAAATATATGAAAAAATGCTCAACATCGCCAGCAATTAGAGAATTGCAAATCTAAAGATTTGCTGAGATTTTATCTCACTCCAGTCAAAATGGCAATTATCAAGAATACAAGCAACAATAAATGTTGGAGAGGATATGGGGGGAAAGGCACACTCATATTGCTGATGGAACTGCAAATTGGTACAACCCCTATGGAAAGCAGTATGAAGATTTCTTAGAAAACCTGGAATGGAACCACAATTTGACCCAGCTATCCCAACTTCTCGGTCTCTACCCAAAGAACTTAAAATCAGCATATACAGTGACACAGCTACATTAGTGTTTATAGCAGCTCAACTCACAATAGCTAAATTGTGGAACCAACCTAGATGCCCTTCAACAGATGAATGGACAAAAGAAACTGTGATATATATACACAATACAATATTACTTAAAGAAGTATGAAATTATGGTATTTTCCATAAATGGATGGAACTGGAGAATATCATGCTAAGTGAAATAAGCCAGACCCAAAGAACCAAAGGCCAAATGTCTTCTCTGATATGTGGATGCTAATCCACAATAAGGAGGTGGTGCTAGGGAAGAATAGAGGTACTTTGGATTAGACAGAGGGGAGTGAAGGGAGTGGGGTCTGGGAGGTAGGGATGATATTAGAATGAATTGGACATTATTCCTCTATGTGCATAATATGATTACATTACCAGTGTAACTCTACGTCATATACAACCAGAAAAATGAGAAGTTATACTCCATTTGTGTAAGTTGTGTCAAAATGCATTCTACTGTCATGTATAACTAATTAAAACAAATTTTTAAAATACAGAATAATTTTAAAAAGAAAAATTTAAAAAAGTGAAAACAAAACTGTACTTCAATAAATGTTAAAGGAATTCTGCAAATAAAATTTCTAAGCTATGAATTTAAATAAGGATTTATACATAGGAATGAAGAGTGCTAAAAAAAATATTAAATATGTGGGTAAAGATACAATACTTTTTAAAAACTTTTTAAATCACTTTAAATAACTTACTATTTAAAGAAGAAACAGTAACATTATTGTGGATTTCACAATATGTGTAGAAGTGAAACATATGATAATGATTGTGGGAAGAAAGGAGGAGAAGAAGACTAAGTTCTTTCACTATTATGAAATGGTACAACATTATTTTAAATAACTTGTTACAAATTAATGATCCTACTACTTTTGGTAAACTATTCATTCATAAGATGCTGTTAACACTCTGCATCAGTCTAATTTATCCTATTTCTATTTATGGATATTTATGCCTTAACCCTAAGAATTTTTCCAAACCTAAGATTTCTTTAATTTCACTCTCACTATAATATGTTGGGGAATTTTTTTTTTTTTAATTTTGATAGACTTCTCATTCTCTGAACTTAGTTCAAATTTAAATGAGAAGATGGACTGAAAAACGAATATACCAAAGAAAAAAGATCAGAGAGATCCTGGCAAGCAAGAACAGGAGAAAATGTAGACAGGTGGGAAGTCCCAACAACCTCCTCCTGAGTGCAACAAGTGTGCATCCTAGCAGATCACTGAATTTTATCAAGGGCAATGCATTAGTTTGCAAGGGATGTCATAACTAAGTTCCAAGACTCAATGGCTTCAATAACAGAAATTAAACAAATATGATCTCTTTCTGAGTTACTGGGATTAGAATATCAGTGTATAAATTCTAAATAACAGTTTGGACCATAAAAAGCAGTATATAAAAATTTACTAGTGCAGGAATTATCTCACAGCAGGGACCCAGCCATGAGAAGGCTCAGTGTGGCTTCTGAGACTGAACTGCCAGCATAGGGCTCAGGCCCTGGCAAAGATCCTGGCACAAAAGCAAAGCACCAAAACCTCTTAACCAGGGATGAATATCTAGACTGGGAGAATGGGTGACTTAAAGGTAGTGACCTCAGTAACCAACAATGCACAGGGAGTACACAGTGCTTCTGCAAAAGGCCTTGTGCACAACTCTGGAGAGAAAGGAGAGCCCTAATCTGGAACTGAACTCCCATATCAAGCCCTTAAGAAGGCATAGGGATAGACTGTGGTAGACTCAAAAAAATAAGATATGTGATGTTTCTTCTCCATCTAGGGTTGTGGCCAGATAAGCATAACTTCTGCTATGTTTATCAACAGCCACTACATCAGAATTACACAGATAGATTCTATGAAGTTAAGGAGAGCAAAGAGATTTCCATGTGTGGAAGAATGGTAGGTTGTCATCCTTTCCCTCCATCTTCAGGAAGGATGGTGAAGTGTGCTGAGCCTCAAAGGCTACCATTGGCTCATACAGTAAGATTCAGCAACATAATGCATTGAATAGTAAAGCTCCAGTTGAGTCTACGTTTGTAGATTCTGGTGCTTTGAGATCCTCCTTACAATTAGAATTATTTCTATTTTCTTATAAAAATTCTTCACAACAACAAAAAAAGGCTCATTGAGCAAGATTCTGTCACAAATATATGATGTGACTTCAAAGATCAATAAGAATTATTCTGCAATCAGCAAAAGTGATGTAAACAAGGAGAAAAGTATGAAAACATAAGAGACTCAAAAGAAGCACTGCAGGTTGTTGATGAGAGGATAGGATTGTGGGCACCACCTGCCTGCCCCTGTCTTCCTAACTATATAACTCAGCTTTCAATGTGTTACTTTTCTAATCAATAAAAATTCATAACACACTATCTACCTCATTGTTCTGGTTATCATTTTCATTACTGTGACCAAAATATTCAACAAGAACAACTTAGAAAAGGAAAAGTTTATCTGGGGCTCTAAATTTATAGCCAGTTGACTCCATTGCTGTGGGCCCAAGTTGAGACAGAACATCATGGCAGAAGCACCAAGCAAAGGAAAGCTGCTCACCACATTGTGGGGTCAGAGCAGGGAACACCTGGTTGGGGGTGGGGAACACCTGGGAAAAACAACCCTTCCAGGGTAAGCACCAGTAACCTCCTCTAGCCACACACCACCTGCCTATAGTCACCACCCAGTCAGTCCATCAAACTAGGATGAACTGATTAGATTACAGCTCTCATAATTTGATCATTTTAATGCTGAATAGTCCTGCATTAACAGGAGCTTGGGGGGGGGGACAGCTCGTATCCAAATCATAACATTCTCAGAGTATTGAGAGAATAGAATGAGTTAATACTTGTAAAGTGCTAGAATAATACCTGTACTTAATATACAGTTCATGTATGTATACATACATATACATATATACCTACATATATATATCAATATGATTGATAACTAAATAAAAAGAAATAACAATGTGAAGGAATAGCCAACATTTACTAGAAACTACTGGGTAGAGTTGAGGTAGGATATTTTCAAATTTTTATTTCTTTATAACCAATATATTTAGTCTATAAGAAAATTGGGATGAAATATCCAGTAAATGACTATTTATGCCAGGGTCTAAGAGTACACATGAAGTTGCGACATTGTGTCCAAAGAATTTAGCATGAATGGGATTTTTCCATACAATACTTAACTCTTAGATGGTTGTTGTTCATTTATTTCTACTCCTGGTATTTTCCAAGTCTGAGATTGAACTAGCTTTAACATGTATTGTTGGAAAACTTGAGGTCAAGTTTCCACAATGGCAGTTTCATTCCAGATTTGTTTATTGACCACAGATTTTTATATAACAATATCCAAGGCTTTTGGAGGGTGAAAAAAATGTAACTCAGTACTTGCTCTCCAGAAGCCAAATTTAGAAGAAAAACAGAGATACAATTTGAAAGAATACAATACAAATAAAACTTAGGATATTCTTACATACCATTCCTATAACAGTTTCTATCACTTTTACTAAGGCTCAGAGAAGTAAGATGACTTGCTCCAGCTCAAGCATTGATAGATCATTGAAATCTGTTTTGGAACCAAGTTTATTTGACTCCAATCCAGGGCTCTTCCCATTCTTCTAAAGCTGCCACAATGATCATGAAACCTAAAGACAAGATTTAACTTAACTTAGAAGTTCAAAGGAAAGGGGATAAAAGTGGATGAAAACAAGTAGAAATATCTCATGGAGAAGTGGCTGAAACGCAGTTAAGTTTGGGGGAGGCAAATAGGAAGAGAAAGGGCCACGGTTGAAAGTTGAGAATGAAGACAACTAGAAAGATTGCAAAGACAGGCCTGGCTAAGCAGCAGTAACACTCAAGAGTGATGGTAAAGATGATTCCATAATTGAGATGCAGTGAGAAACTCAGGCAGCAAAATTTAGGCATGATGTTGGGATGTTTGGAGCCATTACAGACTTTGAGCAGGGAGGTGGTATTGCAATTGTTTCATGGCAGAATTTCAGAGAGGGAAGAGACGCTCCTGCCCTAATTCAGGAAAGATGTGCCAAGTATCTGGTGTTGACTGATGGCTGTGGAACAGAAAGGAAATAGCATCACAACATTCACTCTGAAGGTAAAATTCTAGAACTGATGATTATGGAGCATGAAAGGTAAGTTAGAAATGCCTTTAGGACTTTGAATCTGAGATCTTGGGCAGCAATAGGATACTGTTGATCATAACAGGAATGCTGAGCCACTAAGAGATACATCCAGATCTGGGAAAGACATGGGCAAAGCCTTTGAGCAATAAGGAAATAAACAGCACAAACAGGAGGCAGTTGAGAAACCAAATGAGTTTAATTCTAAGTCCATTCAGCTCTGTACGACAAGGGAACTAAAAAATACCAATGGGTTGTATAAAGTTGTGTGATAGGACCAAAACTTCAGTAGGCAGTCAGGAATGAAAACCCAAATGTGAGAGTCACCAACATAAAAAAAAGTGTGGAAAGTGAATTATTTGGTTAAATAGCCTACATGACCTCTGAGACATTCTTCTCTGTTCATGAGTCAACAAAAAGAAGGTTCATTTTGTTCATTTCTTGTTCTGTTTCTTAGTTAACATGACAAAATCAGTTCACAAAACTGATTTTGAAATCAGTTTAGCATCTGTGTTCTGAGGAGCAGTCAAGATGTGAGGAGCATTCTCATAACCTATGTACTTGCTTTCCACTTTTGGAAAGGAGTCACCACTATTTCCTTATTGAAACCCCTGAAAAAGAAACATGAGAGAATTAAAATGTGCTAAGTAATTTGAAATGCTAAAAATGGCATGCTAGCACTGGCTGTATAAGGATTTCAATATTTCTGCCAACTCAGATACAGGCAAAGTTATATGTAGTTTTTAAAATAAATGTAATTTTAAAAAAATTTTGCACACCTAAAGTCAGAAAATAAAGTGCTCTCTTAGGTATAATAAAAAGTCTTGATCTAAACTGAACAAATCACAATATCACTAATATTATGCCTTGGAGAAAGCATCGAAATATCTAGTCCAATCTCTCAGTGGTAGAATCTTATGGACTTACCTAGGATGTTCCCCAGGCCACTAGCTGGGCTGTATAATCACTTACACATAAATCTTATCAATAGTCCACAAATATCATCCAAGTACATTATTCAATCTGGAAAGTGGCCAGATTCTGTGTCTTAGATTGTCATAGACTCACTATGTCCAATTCTAACATCAAACTATAACTTATGATGAAAACAGAACTCTTGTCACTGAGAAAGTTTGCTATAGAAAATATCAACGTGTTCTCCCAAGCCCACAGAAGAATCATCAGGGATAGTCAGAGCAACTGTTTGCAAGGAGTTAGGTTCCTCTTTCCTTAACATCTGGTATAGATTTATGATGATGCAAAAAAAAAAAAAAAAAGGCAGAAAAGCATCATTTAAATTAGGCATGTGGATTTGTGCCCTGACCTTGTTAAGTGAAAAGTAGGTGCTACTCCTATGAATTTCTATGAAAATGGTAGTAAATGTGGAAAAGTCAGGGCCCCCTACAGCATACTAAGAAGTCATGTGTTTGAAAAGGTAGAAGCACCAAGTATTAGTATATTCCCTACAGAAAATAAAGATACAATTTAGATGATTTATTTCAGCTCTGGTTTTAAGGCCTTGGTATTTTCTTCTTTTTAATATAACAAAAACATAAGAAACATATTAAAAAAAAACTAAGTGAGAATAACATTAAAGGAGACCTTAATTGTCAAATATTATATTCAATGACCAGATCCACTAGCTATAGATTTCTAGGACTAGCTCTTATGAAATATGAATGTAGCATAAAGGAGATGAGATGTTAAGAATAAATGCTTTTCTTAAGAAGAATTTGCCATAAAATTTAAGAAATTCTATGATTACTTTTTTTATCCCAGAAAAGATTACTTTATTTCACTCGAGCTTTAAAAATTTAAATTAAACCGCTAGGCTTTTAAAATCGAGTTTATTGTTATCCTCTTTAGCTCTATAATTTAATATTTTCCCCCTTCCCACTTCTGGTCAATCCAGCCCTTCATTTCCATGTTGGATCAAGACTCTGTGATATAGAGAGTGCCAGCAATGTTTGCTCTTTGACCTCCACTTCCAGATAGTTTTATGCAGAAAAGCCCCATGCTTATTGTCTTTACTTTCTGCAGCCGCCTGTTTCACCTTGAAGTGTAAAGGTTCACAGCCAGGGTCTGGCTCTTATTACAGGTTTTAAGATGAAGTCTACACAATAAAAAGAACTCTGTTTTTATTTCTTTGGAATTATTGGCTTTCAAGCCTTTGAATTCCCTGCAGATAATTACTGTTTTGGCTCATGATTTCTCTGATATTTGATGCCTCTGAGTAGAATAAATTACCTATCGAACAAGGAGGGTTAATTGGTAGTTGTGAACCGATGCATGTGCTCCTTATATTATTTTAAGTACACTGTAAATTTTGACCATCTGAAACATCTTCTTGTTTTCAACCATAGCCTTCAAAACAGCTTGTGGTTTGGATTCTTAACCACTGAAAATTAAATAGGGAAGAATTCTGGTAGCTTTATGTGCTGTTGATGTTGGGGTTTATTGTGTTTGGGGACATTTGTACCACCTCAAGGTGACCACATTTCTTTCTAATATCTTGAATAAGAATTCTGCAAACCTAAGACACAGACCAGATCCAATCTATAAAACTGGAATTCAAACTCAGAGTTGAAGTTTCATGAAGTCAACTCAGCATTCAGCTTCCCTTAGCTGTTTCAGGAATTCATCTTCAGAAACTATGCTTTTTTTGTGTTAATATTTGTCTTATTAAGTCCATGAAACTAAAAATGCCTCAGCGAAGGCAAACATTAGCACCAGCTTTCACAGTAAATTGTTTTGTGTGAATGAAAGCTTTTTAAGAGTGTAACTCTCGGCAAAATTACCCAAAAGTGGTTTAGTAAATGCCATGAAACATAACATCTGTGTATCAAAAATGCATTCTGTATGCTGCAGGAAAATTGTAGTACTGAAGCAATTTTCTAATATTTACATATTTATAACAAGTGCCTGTCATGGGAAGGCTAAGCTCACCTACAATACTTTCATGTTACATAAAATGAAGAATGTCTCATGCTTGGGTGTTCTAATAACCATGATATTATTTTAACAATTACACTATTTAATTCCTTGGATTAGTTCCTCTGATAGTGCTATTAGCTGTCACTATACTCTATAATAGGTGACTTCATCTTTGTTATGACATGATCTTTCCTACTGTTTGTTGACCTTTCAATACAAGGGGGAGGGGACGCTCCCAGCCCCCCAAACCTTTAAGCAGCTACTGTAAAGCTGCGGTTTAATTCTCAGCTGGAATGTTTAGAAACCCTTGGTGCTAAATACCTCAGTGGACTGCTTAAACACCAACAACAGCCTTATGGGGCCTTACCCGACCTTAAACACATCTTTTTTTGTTGAGAATATTGCATTCTGCCACAATTCTGTGGGCTAACCCTGGGCTCACATTAAATATACCAGCCTCATTGAAGCTTACTGAATTGAGTTGAGTTGTTCTTTGTTTTATTCTCTCACTGCTTCACCCCCAACTGGGACTGGGCAGCCTTTCTTCCAGTGGAGCGTGTTTTAAAGTAACCCAGAGAAGAGAAGGAGGGGTAGGAGGGGAGAAAAACCAAAAGGTGCAGCTAAGGCCCATAATTAGTCTTGATCCTCCAAGTCTAAAATATTTTAACGCCAGGTTTCTGATTGCAGTCCGGGCAAAGTGGATTTGGGAATGCAGAAAAGTAATTAGGTCTGTGCATTGAAGTGTGGAGAGCATTTAAAAGTGAATGGGTGGTTACTACATTCTTGGCAGGCTGTTTTTTATCTTTTCATGCTCTGCTGTTGTTAGAGGTGATGGGTTTATTGCAGTTTTTGCACTCTGGAGGTAGCTGTGTTTTTCTTAACCTAGCCTTTTGCTCTCCATCTCAAAAATGAATCCTCATGGTGTGAGGAAGAATGAGGGAAATTAAAAAAAATAAAAATAAAAACAGGTCACTTTGGCCAGATATTATGCAGTGAAGCAGAATAAGTTGGGAATAAACCTCAATGCCGCAACAGGTCACTTATAAAGATTCTGGGTTTAATTAATGACTCACTGAGCACAGGACTAACTGGAGACAATGGTCACCCCAAGGAGAAGGAAAACAAAACATGTTATTCTCTAACCATGTTCACAGAGCCATCCAAACTCTCCAGGGCCAGAGGAAGGGGAGCTGGCATCATTATGCCTCTTCTGTGTCCTGGCGTAGAAGGTACAAACCAGAAATGTCTGAGCTGTCAAAAATGCATGTTGTTGATTACTTCATCCTACAGAATTGCTACAATTTGCTCAGATCACATGTCCCTTTAGTCTAAGCATTCTTGGCTGTTATTATCAGTGCTGGCTGAAAAGTTATAAAAATATATATTTTTTAAATAACTGGGTGTGATGGCACACGGGAAACTGAGATAAAAAGATCACAAGTTCAAGGCCAGCCTTGGAAACTTAGAACTTGTCTCAAAATAAAAACTTTTTTTTAAAAAAAAAGTGGGGAGGAGCTGGGAGGTACTTGCTGGAAATGTAGCTCAGAGGTAGAGCACCTCCAGATTCAAACCCCAGTATTACAAATTATATATATGTATGTATGTATGTATGTATCTTACCTATACCCTTGTTCATATGGGTATAGGTAAGACTTGGTAGAATTTAAATGGGCTCTTTTTAATGTTCACAAAATATTTTTAGCTTAAAGTGAATGATACAAAAAGATTAGTCTGTTTTTAGCAATAAAGACCTACACAAGAAAAAATTACATGAGGCAAATTGGTTTTCTGAAAAATATTTAGTGAGATCCACAAAACTTGAAAATGTAGAATCAAATGAAACAAAAGGATGAGTTGTGGGGGCTCATTCTTATTATTTGGGGGATTGTAGTTTTTCTGTTTGCTTTTATTTTAAGCATGCGTGTTGGAAAGGACACTTCAAGGACAACTAGACTGATATATTTATGTTCCTGAACAGGGAAATCTTAAAGTTCACAAATGAGTTTCCTGCTTTTTAACACATTTTCAGTGTTGTATTCAGTATTTTAATTGTTATTCTACCATTATATGGTCTACATGAGAAATGTATTTCCCGAGCCACATGCAGCACTCCATGCACTAAGTTCACCTCCATTCCTACTGAATGAGAATGAGCACTTCACTGCTTGACGTTCTGCACTTTAGCCCTGGCTGTTCTCACAGCAGTGCTCTTGCCTCCAGTTTTCCCACTAAAAGATTAATGCAGCAGTCATGTTACTTGGTAATCTTGTGTTCTTGGTCTTTCAAAAGATACAAATAAAATATACGATTTGATGCCTTTGTAAATAAGAGTGACATCTTCATCATAGCCTTATAACAGAGAAAAGTAAAAGCAATCTAAATATCTAATAATGAGAGATTAGTTAAATAAAGGATGATGCATCCTCAGGAAGGACATTGAAGAAGACAAGTGACCAAAGAATATCTTCAAAGAGCAGGTTATATAGTATAAATGTATAGTATGATACATGATATGATTCTTTCTCTGTGTGTGTACATAAAATAAGTAGTAAAGTATATATTTAAATACACAATCACTGGATTTTTAACTTATTTTATTTATTTTTTATATGGTGCTGAGGATCAAACCCAGTGCTTCACACATGCTAGGTAAGCGCTCTACTACTCAGCTACAACCCCAGCCCCATAATCACTGTTACTTAAAGACCCATTCTTAAAAATGAGAAAGATACACCGAATGTTAATAAAGGGTCCCCCTGAATAGTAGAATGCAGCATGATTTCATTTTCTTGACTTTGCTTATCTATATTTTCTAAAATTCATCTCATAAACTTATAATAACCCTGTGTTATCTTATTTTTAAAAAACTCTTTTAATAAAAGTAGTTTAAAATGAAACAGCTTACCAAATTATGATATTTAATTCTTCACAGATACTTTTTGAAATAGTCTTTAAGATCCATCCTCCTGAATACAAAAGGAGAAAAAGGGGGGATTCTCTCTTTACCCAGATCCCATATTTAGGGTTGCACCTAAAATGAGCTTCTTTACCCACAATGTTTCTTAAATATCCCTCTCCCGTTGTCTACATTCCATAGTTAAATTTTATTTTACAGTTGGAAAGATCCAAGCAGAGCAAATGTCTCCCCTGTCTTTCTTCTACAAGTGTCAAGCTCCCTGGCTCCGCTCCACTCTTACAGGGCTTTACCCAGAATGCTCACTTCCAATCCTGCGCCATGGATAGGGTCAGTCAGCTCTCTGATCTTTCCTGTACAAGGCCAAGTCCACATTAGGACTTAGCCCTTTGTGTTAAGGAAATTGTTCTTGGATGCCTGCTGTATTCTTCATTATGTAAATGGAAAATAAGCGCTAGCGTATCCAGGTCAGATGCATAATGTGTATAAATAATTGCTGGGGGAAATATGTAGCTCAGTGAACTAATCTAAAGCCAAAAGCTTAAGAAGTATGTGTCCAGCACAGACACTGGCTTGCTGGGAGCCTATGGGCAAGTCACTTAAACTCTCTGTGTTTCATCTTAAAATAGAGACGATAGGAATGTTGACCCAGGCCCCAGGGAATAGCAAGAGATTGTGAAGTACTTCAAAAATTCTTGTATCAAAGTAATAGGCACTATTTAGGGAAAAGGTCACAAAATAATCAAAAACCTCTTGAAACCTCAAAAATAACACTGATTTCACAAACTGTGACTTATAATACATAGCTAAATTCACAGAAGTCCAAATTTGCAGCCATACCTAAGGCATTTGCCATAGTTAGTTTCAGGACTTTATTATGATATTTCTTGCAAAAGACTCATTATTCTTCTTAAGCAGAACAAACCAGTGAGATATTTGGAAGAATTTTCTAGTCTCGTGCTGTTTAAACAAGAATCCTGCCCAAAGATGAGTTGCTGAGAAAGTTCTTGAAAGCATCACTTACTGCAAAGCAAATTGTATTCAGCAGGTAGAAATTAGCACGTGGTCTCGATATAGCCTAGGATCACAAAAATAAACATGGAAGCCACAAGAGTGCTGCCCTATAATTATGTGGTTTTTCTGCAATAGTCCCTATAAGCTTCTGTGGCTTGCATTAGGAATACCACGAAGAGAACTGGCAATGGATATATTTCAAGTCGTATTCCCATTTCCCTATCCATTCCTGCTGGATGCAACACCCTCCTGATAATTTCTGATCTGAAGCCAGACAATGCCCCAGATGTAGTTTGCTATGGTCTTTTCTAGCTGGTTTCCCAAATTTTCTACATGGTCAAAGAAATAGGGATGGTGGTGACTTAATATGACCCATGGTTTAAGACACAGACTTCAATCATTATCTTTTGGTCTGATCTGAATCCGCATAAGAGAAACAAGAAAAACTTTGGAAAAAGCCAAAGCAGAAACTAATACTCTCTCTATGCCTCCTGGAACTTCTAGCCTTAAAACAGTACAAAACAGAACAAAGAACAAAAGAATAATCCTTTCTTATATTTTTGGTACTGTATGTGATATCATTCAATACTTATGTCTAGTGATTTAAAAAATAGACTTTGGAGTGTAACAAAACCCATCTCTGCTTCTTAGCTAAATGGTCTAGAAAAAAAAATTTATTATTTTATTACCTCAGTCTCCTCATTCATAAAATAGGGATAATAATGCTACTGCCTAGTATTATAAAGGATTTGAGATGAGGCACGTAAGTTCTTAGCTGAACACCCAGCATATAGTCATTGTTAATGGAAGCTATTGTTCTAATTATTGCTATAACAGTTGCTGGCTTCCTCATTTGGTAACAGAGAATACTGACACTCAGGGAGATTAAATGGCTGGAAAACCAGGATTTGAAGCCTGCAATTCTGACTCTAGAACATACACTGCTTGCAATCCTATTTACTGTCTCCCTCTTTGGGAAATAAATCAATTCAGAAGAATAATCTCAAATATCTACAGAGAGTCTAACCATCCATATACAAAGATCTTAGAACATGAATCCAGGCATATATAAATATGTTCTTTTATCCTAAGCAACATTATTAAAGCTCTTTTGCTAAAGACCTTGTCTGTCTCAATCCCACAGTAATAAAGCTTGCCAGGGTACTTGCAAATGAATTTCTCAGCACCAAGGGCAGAAGAGAGAGCAAAAGTGATCATTCTTTTTATTTCCCCTTTTTCTTTCTCCCAGTGGAAAATCCATGACCTCTGTGACCCTCAACCCAAAACTATAGCCCAAGGCTTGGTGTATTTAGGGGTTGAGGGGGTGTGGGGAGAGCTGATAATGTTAGAGAAAGTCAACTAGGAGCAGAAACAAAGGCCAGTAAACAGAGTGAAAGAAGCTTAGTAAGGGGGAAATGGGGTGGGGGTGTAGAGGCGTGGGGGCCCTGGAAACAGAGAACAAGGCACAGAAAAAGGACTTGGAGAAAGATTGAATAAATTGTTTGCTTGTGCTGTTTAGCAAAATCAGCTAAACTTGGCTTTCAAAAAGTTTCACACAAAATCATTTTCACTGATTATTTTTTGGCACAAGAAATTTTGTAAAATTTGGAAATTCACAAAGTGACACAATTTGCTAAAAATGCCATTCAACACAATTTGATGTAAACTACAGAAATGTTATTATAATTCATTAGAAAAACTTAAAAATGTGATAGTGTCCTGAAAACTTGAATCAGTGCCACAAGAATCACTGGCAGCTAAAAACTAGCATAAGAACCAAAATGCTCAGTCTATCTATTCACAGGCAAATGTCATGCGTCTTTTATGTGGTTAGCTTCACTTTAATATCCTGAAGAGAATTTGGAGCCATTTTTATTTTAGTCTTTCATTTTATATTTTTCCCAGGCACCAAATTCTACAGCCATACATATAGGCAATTCTATATAAAAATTTGTGTGATCTATTACCAGCAAGGAAGTCATGTTTACTGGTACAAGTTTTGAAGGTCCGAGTCTACATTCTACCACATCATGGTTAAAACAAACCTGCACTTTGGGGTTTTGTGTGATAACAGGGCTACAAGTGGCTAGATTCCTAACAGAGTCCAGCACTTTTAACATAATTCTGGGAGGCATATGTTATGCAATGAAAAAACAATTCTGAAAGAACATCAGATTAACCAGAAGTCTACAGCCTCTTTGAGATTTTGGCTTGACCATCTAAACAAGAACCTAGTAGACAAAATATGCTCAGTAAGTTTCAAGAAAGATGGAAGGAAAGAGAAAAGGAGAGAGAAAGAGAGAATGAAAGGAAGAAAAGAAGATTCAGGTCAAGGTCTAACACACAGTAGAGTGAACCTGAACAAATTGCTAATTCTTCTAACCCTGTTTCCTTGTTTATAAATGAGAATAATAACCCTTACTGCCAGTATTATTTATAGTCAGGGCTTTATGGTTTATCAGAGGTTTTTATATACATAGTGCATAGTAGGCAATTCAATTTGAACTTCTTTTGTATAATACACATACATTCCTTCTTTGCCTATAGGAAGACTTGACCTTGCAAATAGATACATAAGTTATTTGCATGATGTTATATATACTCAAGGGGAAAAAGAGGCCTTAAAAAGAATCTATATACATGCACATACACTCTGTACATCCATCCCTTTTTATCTACTCATTTATCCCTATTATCTTTCTATCCTCATCCACATCTGTGTGTTTAAGCAAAATAACATGAAACACCCTTTCAATTATCCTTATTATTCAATATTTAAAACAATTATTTTATGTAAAGAGACAAATAACAAACTGGTTTTAAAAATTTGCAATTTACAGTAAAAGCAAAGAATCAACTCTCTAATATATAAAGAGACAATAGAATTCAAAGAGACAAAAAAAAAACTATTAGGAAATGAGTAATAGTTCACAGAAAAGGAAATACAAATGACTCATAAATATATGAAAAGATGTTCAAATCACTTCTACATGAAAAAATGCAAATTAAAATTACATCAAGATACCATATTTCACTATCAGATTGGTAACAATCCAAAAATTTGACAACCCTTAGGGTTGGCAAGATATAGAGAAACGGGAACAGTGATTCATTGCTGGTGGGAGCGTAAATAGGTATAATCATTCTGGAAGGCAATTTGGCAATATTTATTGAAATTAAAAATGCATATACTCTTTGACTCAGCAGTTCCAATTCTAGGAGTTTATTCTACAGATATATTCACACATGGGCAAAATTATGAATGTGCAAGGTATCTACTACTACAATTCTCGTAATAGCAGAGGATTGGAACAATCTAAAAGTTCACCAGTAAAGAATTGTTTAATAAATCATGACACATTTAAATAATAGGATATCGTTTAATCACAATAAAAATAAAATTCAGAGAATAGGGCAGTTCCATGCTATTGATATAAAGATATATTGTTAAGAAGGAAAAAAATCTGTAGAATATGCTATATTTGTCTTAAAATTGGGGAGAAGAATATGTATAGCATTTGCTGATACAAACTTTTTTTTTAAATCTCTGGAAATCTGCACCAGAAATTAATAACATACATTATCTATTTTGGTGTAGGTGCGGAAACTAGCAGATGGGAGACTGATGAAAGAGAAACTTTTTCTGTGTTCATTTTTGACCTTGTTAACTCTTTTGAAACTTGTGAATCTACTATTCATTTAGAAAATTAAATAAACATTAGATTAACTGCTATTAAGTAAAGGAAGAGTATTTCCATCTTATTCGTCTGCATTACTCACTTCCTAGCATCTGAACACACAGCTCTTTGCCCTCACTAGAATTTTTTTTTCTTGGCTTGGAAACAGAGTACCAAGTTTCACGAGTAAAGTGATGTCTTATCGAGCACTATTGATTATTATTATTTATTAAAAAGACATCAATGGTAGGCTAGAATGGTACAGGGGATTGTGGGAATACCAAAAATCTCTACCTACTTAGAATACTCTCATATTAATTTTTATTTATTTGATTTAACAATCTGCCTTTCCACAATACAATTACAAGATGCATTTCATACAATGTATATCTTGATACTCAGCTTTCACTGTTTAATCTGATAATCTGTTAAGGAATAGTCTATATTT
This sequence comes from Callospermophilus lateralis, assembly GCF_048772815.1. Classification (NCBI taxonomy): domain Eukaryota; kingdom Metazoa; phylum Chordata; class Mammalia; order Rodentia; family Sciuridae; genus Callospermophilus; species Callospermophilus lateralis. The sequence continues at coordinate 92,034,941 of NC_135309.1, read as the reverse complement.
GCTGAAGGGTGAATGTTTCTGACTAGAAAAAAGAGAAGAGGAGGAGACATATTCAAATTTGTACAAAGGGGAAGATTTCAGGGAAATAGCAATGGACTTGCAGCCCAGTAGCCATAGGACAGGAGTCAGGAGGGGCTCAGAGGGAGGGGTGAATAAGGGGAAAGAATGATTAAGAAGCCTGTTTCATGTCCTTTCTGGCAACTGTCAGGTGACCACCACAGAAGATCTCTGCTCCTGCTGTCTTGGATACAGATATTCTGGTTTGCAAATGCCCAATATTATTAAGTACTCTTAGTTTTGTTGATTCCACACAGAGTTAGCTCTTATTTATCTTCACATATTTCCAAAGTATACTGTTCTGTATTTCATAATAAGATAAAATTCTTAGAAACTATTTTGTGTTTTGTTTTAACAACAGTAAAATGGACAGCTATTTAAAGAGTAGTGAATTAGGTGAGATCCTACATTGTGAAAAAGTATGTATTTTGGATTAGGTTTGTTATCATAGAATGCATGTGTATATAAATATCATTACTGAACCAGCTGGTTTACTTGAAAGCCCAGTTCCAAACTGTTCAATATTCCCATTAATAGAAATTGCCTACATTGTGACATCTGCTAAATAAAACCATGATAGTAAATAAAATGAGTAAAATCAAATGTACTACTATCGTGTTATGAATATTCTGCCCTTCTACAGTATTCTGTAAAATTCATTGTGCCTGCATTATCCAAGCCATAGTCATGAAGAATTAAACCATTTCTTTAAATTCCTGAAGACTGAATTGTCAGCTGTGGTGAATAGCACAGGTTCTTTCATATTATTCTAGCAGGTGGGTCTTCAGTCTGAGTGGTAAAGAAAAAATGATACTGGCAGAGTTGAGGCTCCACTTTCAGTGGTCGCCAAAGTTCTTCATGTATGTTTTAGCACATATTTTATCATAACTTTGAAGTGTTTAATATTATAGAAACTGCAGTGTATGTGCTATGCATATAGAAATATTTTTTCTACTTGTTAAGCGGATATGATACAGTCATGTGGAAATCTATTTATATTCTTTATGCCAGGTTCTCATAATATTGTTGTTACACAAATATACGTGGTCTCTACTACAGGGTGGCTGATTACTGCCTGACTGAGAAATAGGAGAGGTACATAACCAAAGGCCCTGATACACATGTTGGAGATGGAGGGAACCTGGAGATCATTGGGGTCAACACCAATTTTTGGTCAATGAGAAATGAAGTCAATAGTTATATTTATAGATGTTATTATACTTCAAATTCCAACTTTAATTAAATTACCCTACTAGGCAGAGATAACAAAACAAAACAAAAAACAATGGTTGTAGTGTAGGAATTGGAAGAAAGAAAAATTTTAAAATGTGTATGCCATAAGAAGGGTAAAGAGGGTTTGAACAATAGGGAGGCACCCTCCATTCTGTAGATTTAGCAGTGAGCATACTTCAACTGTTTTTACACACAGAAACAATGGTGGAAAACCACTGCACTCTTTCATGAAGACAGGCAATGAACTGGCAAAGCTTCCCGTAGCTGAAGTCACTCTTTCCCACTTGGGCCAGAATTTTCATTCAGGGATATTGACACGGAACCTCTCTGTGGGTCCACCAATAACATTTGCTTCCACACTCTTCATTCTTCAACCAGGCGTCTTGTCCCTACTACATTCCAGAAAGGACAGTCACAACAAATGTTTACTTCCCCTGCTGATATTTGAATGGATGTGTGTGAATATATTATCAGTCAAGGTCTTCAAAACAAAAAAAAAAAAAAACTTCCTTTCTTGCAAGATGTTTCAAAAGCTTATTGATTTACAATATACTACCACCCAAAAATATAATGTAAATAAAGTCATATCAATGAGAGGTTTAACTAGACCTGAATATATTTTTGGCAATCCAGACCTGGATGTTGACATGATGGTCTTCCACTTAAGTATACAGAAGGAATTTATTTTTTATTAACCATACCATAACCATATAGCTATGTTATAACATATGTTTTCTCTTTTTAGACTCATATATGTTAAAAAAAATCAGTTTATATCATGTGTTGTGAAAACGAGGGATCCTATTTTGTAGGCTGAACTCTGTTTCTAACTTGTGACATGATAGTACGTAAATAACTTCACCTTTCTGAACCTTAAATTTCAAAAGTATAAAATGAGGGGTTAAAGTTAAATCATTTCTAATGCTGCATGTAGTTTAAAGACTGATAAAATTTGAAGTCAGTTCTATAAACATCCCATAAATTATCACTGTGATTACTATTTTCATTATTTCAGGTTGAAATCTGAAACCTAGCTGTAAGGATCTCACTCAAACATTTCAATTTGGCAGTGTTCACCCAGCCTTTAGCGGTTTATCTGGATGGGCACACATAATGGTTAAGATGTCTGAAGAAGTACACAGAGTATTCTGTGGTTGACTTCTATAAGACAAAATGCTATCTGCAGGGTGTGATTCGGATGAGCACACCAGGACACTCAGCCAAACTCATCTGAACTATCCAAACCCCTTGATTCTGCAAACTGGATTGCAGATCTTTAGAGAACAGGCTTTCTCACAAGATTGCTGGCACTTTCTCTTCCAATCCCAGCCAGAAAAACAGTAAGAACAGCCTTTCTCATATCATTTTGGCATTTCTGGTCTTGGTCCAGGCTGGAAAATTAAAGTGCAAAAGCACTTAACTGAACATTTCACAAGGTAAAGAAATGTTCAGTTCAAGTTTAGCTCTCAAATGGACAAGGGGCTCTTCTTTTGTTCACCTCATCAAAACCGTGGATGGCAAAGAAACACCATGCTTTTACGCTCTACTTTCAAAATCATCTACTCAAAGTTTCATGGTAGAAGTAAAGTAAGCCTCTGTTAAGGACTTCAGCAGGATGTGGCTGAAGTGCTGCAATGTTGGTTGCTACCATTTGATTCAGGTGTCTCAACTTCCAGCCTTTAGTGAAGAAATCACTGAAGAATTTTATTTAAGGAAACAAAATGACAAATATTTTTGCTTATAGTTAACTTGAGCATAAATGTACAATTGTGAAACTTATAAATAATATATGCTTGTTTTTATCTATCCCTGTTACTCCCATTTGTCAGATTTGTGTCGTATCTACCTTGATTATAGTTTTGGTTAGCTTCTATTCCCATTTTGGTTTTAGACATGTACATGAGCAACCCTCACAAGTTCAGCCCCGGCAATGCCCTATATTGTTCAAGAGTAGAATCAGAATTTTATTTTGTAGAGGTGATAAGCTAATTTTGGAAATTGTTTTGTTTTTCCAATGCTGAAATCACTATCTTCAATATATAATGACTAGCAATGAGTCTAGATCTAGCTATTACCTTTGCTACAGTAATTAATTAATTTTCTATTTTAAATGACCCCACTCCAGAGTAAATATCTACTATAAAATGCCTGCTACACAGTTCCTGAGATAGAAGAATAACTTTCATGACTTTGGAAAAGGCAATTGTTTCTCTAATGGATTCAAAAATGAAAATCAATAGCTTTAAAATAAAAATTAGTAAGTTAGACTTTGCCAAAATTAAAACTCTTCAAAAGACCATCTAGAAAATGAAGGCAAGCCTTTCTGACTGGGCAATCATATTCATAAAATATGTCTGACAAAAGCACATATGTACAGTGTATATAAATAATACTTATAATTCAATTATAATAGCAACAACCCAGTAACCACTGGACAAAAAATTTGAACAGACACTCTACAAAGTGAGAAATACAAATAGCCAATAAGTGTGTGAAAATGTGCCCAACATCACTGGTCATCAGAGAGATGCAAATCAAAACCACCATAAGAAACCACTATATCCCCTACTAGAATGGCTAAAATTCAAAAGGTCAACAACACCAAGTGCTGGTGAGAATGTGGAGCACCTGAAACTTTTATAGGTTGCTGATGGAAATGCAAAATAGTACCTCTTTGGGAAATAGTTTAACAGTTTCTTATAACAGTAAACATGCATATACAACTCAGAAATCCCACTCTTAGGTAATTCCCCAAGAGAAAGGAAAGCATATATTTATACCAACAATTATACATGAATGTTCATTAACAGCTGCTTTAGTCATAATAGCCAAAAACTGGACAAGAAAACAAATATCCTTTAAAGATTGCTTGAATAAACCACTTAGCATCCCCAGGGAATAGAATACCTCTTACCAATAAAAACATAAAAAGAAATGAAATACTGACACATACACAACATGAAGGAATCTCCAAAACTACTGACTAAAAGAATCAATAACAAACCCTCCCCTTAAAAAATAAATAAATAAAAACTTGCATGGTGTATAGTTTTATTTTTATTAAATCAAAGGAAGCAAATTCTTATCTACAGTAATAAAAAGCAAATTAATACTTTCCTGGAATAGAGATATTGGGGGTAGGGAATTGGAGGTGGAGACTGACTAATGATGAGAGATATAGGGAAATTGGGAGGCTGGGATGGTTCATTTTAATTCTACTGGACCACAGGGTAGCCAGACACTTAACCAAATATTCTGAGTGTGTCTGTGAGAGTGTTTCTGGATGAGATTCACATTTGAACCAGTAGACCCAGTGCAGCAAGTTGTTCTCCCTAATGTGGTTGCATGTATCCCAATCAAGTGAACACATGAACTGAAAAAAAAGGCTGATTGAGAGGAAATTCTGCCTTCCCAACTCTTTGAGCTGGAACATAGACTTTCTCTTGCAAACCCTTAGACTGGAACTTATACATTCAGCTTTTCTTTATATGCAGCTTATTGGCTGTAGATCTTCAGCCTTCTCAGTCTCCATAATTGTGTGAACCAATTCCTTATCATAAAATATGTATTCTATTGGTTTTATTTTTCTAGAGAACACTAATACAAGATTGATGAAAAAGTTCTGCATTTTGATCCTAGTAGCGGTTTACCATATCATTTATACATCAAAAAGTTGATTTTAAAAATTTCTGTGAACAACCAGAAAACTTACTACAAGTAATTCTGTAAAGCTTTAATGGATCTCCCCAGTTCCCACGTTTAATAGGAATAGAAAGACCTCCCATGTGTGTGGTATAGAAAATAGATTCTTCCTGCTAGTTAACAGCCTGTCTGTCCATTTCCTGGTGCATAACTGAATATCTGAGACTGGGTAGTTTATAAAGATGAGAGGTTTATTTGACTCATGACTGGGGACTGGGATGTCTAAGAACATGGCATCTGTTCAGCACCTAGTGAGGCCTAACTGATTCACTGTACCATGGCAGAAGGGCATAAATAACATGACAGGGCAAGTGTGCTAGCTCAGGTCTCTCTCTTCACTAACACCATCATGGGGGCTCCTCTCTCAGGACCTCATCTAATCCTAATTACCTCCAAAAGACCTCACCTCCAAATACATTAACCTATGACTTTGGAGATTAAGTTTCCAACACATGATGTTTTGAGGAACATATTCAACCCCACATGATTGTTTCATTTTAGACATATCTCGGCTCCTGCAGAAACTGCACTAAAACTATGTATGTTTTTTTTCCCTGCTTGAAGTGCAGTTACCTGTGAATTACATGTGACTAGGCACTTAGTAATTTAACATCTTTAAGGTTTAATGTACTCAATGTAATATTTAGTTTATAAGATAAATATCCATCCTTTTAACACTATACTAAGCACAGAGAAGTTAACTAAAACATTTAATAACTACCATGATTATTTGATAATTGTACTATTATTATGTTTCAAGAACCCACATTGCCCCCTCAAGAGCTTCCTTTTAGTGGCATGTGGTGGCATACATGTGTAATGCCAGCAACTCAGGAGGCTGAAGCACGAAAATCATGAGTTCAAAGCCAGCCTCAATAATTTAGTGAGACCCTAAGCACCTTAGTGAGACCCTTTCCTAAAATAAACATGTAAAGGACTGAGGGTGTGATTCAGTATTTAAGTGCCCCTGGGTCAATCCCTGGTTCCCCTCCCCAAAAAAACCTCACACTTCCTTCTAAGCAATAATCACATTAAATAAGGTAAACAGGGCCCACAAATTTATTTTATTATCTATTGATCTCAATCAAATTCAGAAACCTATACAACAGGTCTGTTGTAATCAAGATATTACTTGAACACACAGTCTCAATCAAAACCATTTACAGAATACAATTTCTTTCTTCACTATCCAATCATTTGTTACTTCACAATCATCTCCCAAGATTTTCTTCCAATATAAAATAAGACCATTTCTTACCACTTGTTATTCAATTATGGATAGATAGATAGATAGATAGATAGATAGATAGATAGACAGATAGATAGAAAATTTATCATCTGTATTCGTTTGCTAAGGCGGTTGTAACAAATACCACAGCTTCAAAAACAAATTCATTTTCTCACAGTTATGGAGTCTAGAAGTACAAGATCAAGGTGTCAGTAGGTTTGGTTTATCCTGTTGCCTTCCTCCTTGGCTTATATGTGTCCACCTTCTCACTGTCCTTACATGGTTCTTCTTCTTGGTATATGTATCTCTGGCATCTCTCTGTGTATCTAACTTTCTTCTCACAAGGACACCAGTCAGATGAGAATGAAGCCTATCCTGGAAGCCCCATTTTAACTTAATTTTTCTTTAAAGGCCTTGTCTCCAAATAAAATCATATTTTTAGATACAGGGCATTAGGGCTACCGCATCTGAAAGTTGAGAAAACACGATTCAGCCAATAACACTGTATTGATCATTAGTATTTAGTTCAATAGTATTAAATACATTCACAGTTTTGTGCAACCAATTTCCAGAACTATCTTATGTTGAAAAACAAAAACTCTACACCCATTTAAAAATCCCATTTCTGTCTCCTCTCAGCCCCTAGCAACTACACTTCTACTTTCTGTCTCTGTGAAATCTGACTAATCTAGGCACCTCACATAGGTAGCTACCCAATATTCATCTCTTTATGACTAGCTTTATTTCACATAGCACAATGTTTTCAAGTCTCATTCATGTTGTGGCACATGTCAGAATCTCTTTGTCAGGCTTCCAGAAGTGGAAGAGGTCTTTTTACTGAAGGCCGCCAATCCAAACTGATACCCTCTCTCTGGGTTTCAGTAAAGACTTCATAAGCAGTCCCTGTATTACACTGTCTTCAAATTCCCCTGTTTCAGTGTGTCATCTTTCTTGCCAGGACCCTGACTGGTCTTATGCTTATGCATCTCTTTATAATTATCATCTTTGAAGCTGCCTGATCAGTGCTAGAGGTGCATTATATTATCCCCTCTGCCTTTCTTTATGTTTGAAATTTTGCAAAATGAAATAATAAAAAGAGAAAGAGAATAATAACTCACTCCCAAGTAATTGGGAGTGCTGCCGACGCAGTTGATGCTTCACCCAGACCTCAACCCTTCACTTAACTCTATTCTAACCTATGTCACAAGATTACAGAAATTTTGCAGTGTTTTATCCTTTTGTGTATTTCTCTATTATATCTCATCTACCTTTTTTCCCTAAACTTGATACCAATTTATATCAGTTCAATTAACTCATTTTGATAAACGTTCCTCACTCATAAAATGTGTGCACATTAGGATCCCCTCAACAGAAATCACTAATGATGAGTAACTAAGGGAAGGAGAACTTTATCTTCAAAATGCCCCCTCCTTTTACTCCTCTGCCAACCATAAAAAAAAAAAAAAAATTACATTGGAATGGTGTCATTGATTATAAATAAAAACACTTGCTCAAATTTATACAAAATAAGTTTTACATGTTCCTAGATGTGTACTTTCCATTACGTTCTGAATTGGAACCAAAAAAAAATTAATAAAAGATTTTAAAGTGTTATTTTCAGAAATGCTATTTTACATGTTTAGAGTAGATCCACAGTAGAAACAATCTTGCAGCAATCATCTCCCAACCAAAACAACTTTTAAAATTCTCTAAGAGAATGGACATCTGTAGGAGAGTAGCAGTGGCAGGCACTGGAAGACAAATGGAAACAGAAATAAAGATTGATAGAATGACAGCATGCAGAGATTGGTCTTGAAAAGAGAAAGAGAAAGAGAAGCAAGGAGAATCTGATTTATATTGGTAAGGCTTTTCCTGGTTCCTTATTCTTGCCAAATCTTAAGCCTATGGTATTTATGCTTCTCTCTCATTTTAGGAAATGGGTTCCTTTTTTTCCCTTTTAACATCTCGTAGGGTCAGCAACACTGGAAAGTACCGGTCATACAGCATTTTCTTCAAGCTGACTTTGGTTATACTATGAATCTAATCTAATCTAATTATCTCCATATTGTTATCTTCTTGTTGTTGTTCTAAGGAGAGAAGCCTAACTAACTGAATGTCTTGTAGGTTCACCCTGTGAAATAAAAATACTTCCTTAAAATGCATTGTCATGACAGAACACGTAAAGACAGAGTTATCTCCCATCTTTTCCCTGACCTCTTAAAGTTCTTGAAAAAGCAAAGATTTTCAATGTTGAAATTGAGTGGCCTATGGTAATTAACTACAAATGATCTGAATTTTCTTAGGAAGTATTTATTGAGCACTTACTATGAGCCAGACACAGATGTTAGAGGAGCAAAAATGTGGAGCAAAACAAAACCCCAACCTCAAGGAGTCTATAAGTGATCGGGGAAGAGAGAGTCAGTTACCATATAGTAGGATACCTGTGATCATAGGTACACATGGAGGGTGCTATGGAAAAACACAAAACAGAATCGAATGCAAGAGCTCAGAAAAGAAGTTTCAGGAAAATAATGTATAATTAGATAAGAAATAATCATCATAGTGTCTCATATTTATTGAATGCTTACTAGCTCCCACTTATTAAATCCTTATAGTAACCCTGAAAGGCAGGAGCTTGTCTGAGATTCTCATCATAATTATCATCTCCACCATCACATCATCATCCTCACCACCAAGGGCCCAGGAGGGCTAAGGACTAATAAACGGTGAGCATAGACTCTAATGCAGGCAGTCCATAATCATCATTACAATCCCAAACAGCCTCTCCATATGTGAGAAAAGGGATCCATGTAAGCAAAGATCCTCAGAGAGGAAATATGTTCCATTTGAAGACTTGAAATTGGAAAGTTCATGAGACTTAACAAAGAACACAAATATAATACAAAGGAGAAAGAAATCCAGGAAAATAGTCAGGGGTGAAATCCTAAAGGACCTTGTAAACCTCGTTGAGATGACTAGATTTAATCTGAAAGCACAGGGGCATTACAGAGTCTCAACAGGAAAACAGTAAAAAGTTTTACATTCTCGACTGTTATTCCAAGGGTGCTTTGAAAAATGGATTGAAGAGAAGCAAGACTGGGGGCCATAAGATTCATTAGGACATTTTTGCACTAACCTCTGAGAGAAATGACCATAGCCTAAAAGAAGGGTGGTGGTGAAGGAAGCATGGGATAGAGAAATGTTTAAGAGGGAGAAATGATGTATTTAATTGGCTTGAGCACTGACAGAGAAGGCCAAGTTGAGACAATTCTGCTCTATCTTTGTGACCACAGGATGAATTAAAAAAGCACTTTTCACAGAGAGGATAGGGCAAGGGGAAGGGAGAGAACCTCACAAGCTTTGTTGGTGGCACACTGATGCTGAGTGGCCATACGAAAGCCAAGCAGAATGGTCCAATAGATCTTCAGATCTGAATGTCAGGACTGAGCGTGCTCTAGTGGACTGGAGAATATTCATTTGAGAATTACTCTTCTTCATAGCCAAGTTTGTGAGTGAACAGGCCAAAGAAAATGGGCAAAGCAAGATAAGAAGACCTAAAGCAGTACTCAGGTAGCACCATTTTTTAGAGTCTATAGAGAGTTGGGAGAGTACAAAATGAACTTGAGAAGCCATCATCAGAAAGCCTGCAGGAATGATCACAGAACATGTGGTCACAGAAGCCCAGGATGTGTCTTTCCTTGTGGGAACTATTGCAACAGGCTGTAATTTCCTTCCATTCCAGTAAAGAAATCTCCCCGTGATCAGAACTCACAAGATCTGTAGGTGTAAACTATTTCAGTTAAGTTCCATTAATTAATCTTCCATCAGATGTTTTACTAATTACATTTGTGCAGCCACTGAGGAGAATATTTGACTTTAGGGCAATGCTTTTGGAACCTTGGTTTGAGATACCTACAGCTTTTATTAATAATAGCTGTAACCCTCCTACATTGCCATTGATATTCAGTAAACCTAAAAGATCACAAATCAGTGTTCTAGTCTTTCACAGTCCCATTTAATTTCAAAAACATAAGAGAAATAATCCATTGCATATTTCAAATGAACTGATTATAATGTTATACGTATAAGACTGAAGAAAAACATTAATAATGTTTTATACAGGTTTAGAGTTTTTTTGTTTTTTGTTTTTTTTAGGGAACTATATTTCTCCCCCACAGGACTGTGAGTTCCTTGAGGGCAGAAAATGAATCTTTTTTTTTTTTTTTTTTTAAAGAGAGAGTGAGAGAGGGAGAAAGAGAGAGAAATAATTTTAATATTTATTTTTTAGTTATCGGCAGACACAACATCTTTGTTTGTATGTGGTGCTGAGGATCGAACCCGGGCCACACGCATGCCAGGCGAGCACGTTACCGCTTGAGCCACATCCCCAGCCCGGTTTAGAGTTTTTTGTTGTTATCAATATTACCTGTTTTAGTCCCAAAGGATAACTGAATAGGTTCAGTAATGTAAATCAAATCTTTGATACTCTCAAATTTTTTAAAAAATAGAGTTACTGTGGAAACTAGATGTGAAAGGATCTGGTTGACAATTGTGCCATTAAGTTACTGAATATGAAGACATTCTGTTGAGGTGTACTCTACACAAAAATAGAAATATCAAAAGCCATCAATTATACACACCCATTTTCAACTGCTACTGAAAAACCCTGATGACTATTCTATGGTGAAAGAGATGATAAATTTTTCTTTAACTACTAAGAAAAAAAAATTGTCATTATTTGAAAAAATTATTTTGTAAATTTACAGAGCATAAAAACCATCTCTTTTAGATAAAGTACATTGAAAGAGTTCAGTATAAATATTAATTTTTCAAAAAATGGTGAAGACTTGGAACGAATTGTTAGAGAAACGTGTTCAATAGTTTATGATGGTTTACTGGGCATTCAGAGCATTCTCACTGAAATCAGAAAGAGATGTTGGGAAAGCAGAAAGCTAGAAGATATGACTGACCTCATCTCTTCTTTTTCTTCTTTTATTTACTCCTTAGCTTACTTTTTTTTCCTACTAAAGCATATATTTTGACTGATATAACTACCATCTTTTTAAATCATGTACCATCTATAGAGCTGAACAGAAAACTTATCCCCAATGGAAAAATGGAAAAAAAGTTAACATAGATCAGAAACTGGTCAACTCAGAAAAACCACAAGGATGAGAAACAGGCAGTTTGTGTGAGATAAAGGAAAAAATCTATAGGAAGGTAGAATGGTTTTGGTCTTATTATAATGAACAATCATGTTTGCTATAAATTTAAACCATTTTTAGTTGTGTATCTTTGAATTCGTGAACCTCTCTATAATAAAGCAACATATTTTTGTGCTTTATTCCCTGATCTTTCTTCATTCTGCTTTTCTCTTTCAAACTCATGCCTTCTTTTAGCCCTAATCTTCCAGTGACAGCAGCTTGTAAATTTCAAGCTCTCTCCATTCACATTTGCCACCCACCCTGCCATCAACACCTCACTCACAGATCCTTGGGTTTCCAGATCTGACCTGGCATAACCTTGAAGCAGCCTTCCGTGATTGACAGCAGTTGCATTTATAGTATTATTTCTCAGAGAGAGGAAAAGACTAGAAGATTTGCAGTGGCAACTGCCAAGGAATTTTATGTAAAGAATTATGGGTTATAGGAGCTTTTCTTACTTGTACAAGAACCAAAATTCAGGTCATTCCTAATACAGATAAGCCACACAGTGTTCTGTGACCTTTCTGGGTTTTGTGTTTTGGTATCTGGTGGTTTTTTGTTTTGTTTCTCCTTCTGCCTCTCCCAGTCTAACTGGTACTTTCTGATGTGGTTGGTGGTAAGTGGTAAGAAGGATGTTGGACAGGTATGGATAGTTCTTAAGTCTTACTCCTCCCTCTAAGGGGGTGTGGAGAGAATAGACACATATCAACACTTTGTTTCCTCTCCTCTTCTGTTTTCCTCATTTTTTTTTTTTTTTTTTTTTTTTTTTTTTGGACACAGTTTTCTTTATCACCTCTCAACCCTTCCCAAACAATGAAGGGCAGAGGATGTGGTCAAAGAAGGAGGGGTGATTAGATTTGGTGAGAAAACTGTTCTATTTCCTACATAAACACACACACACACACACACACACACACACTCCTTAACTTGTAAAGTTTAAATCATAATATCATACAGGGAAAAAAATTTATCTCTTTCTGACATTTCAAGCAAAACAAAAGTCATTGAAATTCAACCTTTTTCAAATTCAACTTACCATCAGCATTACCAACAATATCAGTTCAGCTTTAAATATGACTAAACACTGCAGCCAATCCCACGTGGGTTTGGGGTTTGAGGTTTGGTTTTTATACTGGGGACTAAATCTAGTGGCACTTTAACACTGAACTACACCCTCAATCCTTTTTATTTTTAATTTCAAGAGAGGGTCTCAGCAATTTATTACTGAGGTTAGCCTCAAACTTGCAATCCTCCTGCCTCAACCTCCTCAGTCATTAGAATTACAGGTATGTACCACCATACCCAGCTCTGGCTCCATGTGTTTTCAAAATATACTGTTGACAGAAGACTGCTGGCCTTTTGGTAACACAAAAAGCAGAGACTGTATCTAAGTAACTACAAATATTTTAGGTCATTCTGTTTTTAGATAAAACATTCACCAGACAGTTCTAATTCAATTGCATCAATGCCCTAAACTCTACCCTAAAGCTGCCACTTTTTTAAACTGCTATTCCACTTGAATTGTGGACTCCCATAGTGCTTGTTTGCTTTCATTTTTGTTTTGTTTTATTTAGATCGAGTTATCTTTTAGGGCCTACAAAAGATCTTTCTCTGCGTAAAATCGGGAATACCAACTATTTCATTCTTAAACTACAAGAACAGCTCCTGCTCTGTGATTAATGGGACTCTGAATTTTAAACTAGGTTCTCTGAGGGGTGCTATTTTGTAATAGTGAGGCAAAATGCCAAAATGACAAGTAAAACTCTTATTTCTTGAGCACCAAAATACATGAGAACCAAGAAAAGGGAAATTATTTTTATTTTTCTGTTTAAGTTTTTTCATTTCAATTTCTAAGTGCTCTCTTTCACTTATATTCACTGCATTTTCTCCTTCACTGCACTTGTTTTTTTACTTACTAAGTAACCAATAAGGAGAGAGAGAGAGAATACATGGATGTGGATGTGAGAGAAAGGGAGTGTGGAGAAAATAGACACATATCAAGATAGAAAGTGTGTGTCCTGAAAGGCTCTTACAAAATGAAAACCATTTCTTAGAGTAATTTACATGTTGCTTTTATGGGTTAAGTTGTTCTTACCATCCCTGGACAATGGTTCCTTTAGAACAAGGATATTTGGAGTTCCTATGCTGGATATACTGTTTACTCTAAACCTTTTATATTTGCATTTAAGTTTTCTGTTTCTGGAATAGTAAGCAATGTACTGTTGTAATGTAGTGATTTCACCGTGCTTCAGTCACTTATGTTTTAATGAGTGTTTGAAAAGGAGTGTGAAAACAGTTCACCTGACTTCAAAAATTTCTCCCGTTTTCTTTGTTCTCCTCATCCTCACACTAGGACGTTCAATTCTATCCATCTCACTGGCAAATCACAAGTGTGACTGGAAATGAGGGGAATGAGGTTGCCACAGTGACCCCAAGGACCAGTCATAGGCACACCTGGTTCTGCAAATGGAAGTTCTCAGTGGGACCTGCTAGCAGGAAAGATTTGCAAACTTGCTGAGGGCAAATCTGGTACAAAGTTTCTAATAAGTGTTCATAATTAACTACTTCCTGTTATTCCTGCAGTACTTAAAAAGAATTTTCAATTTTTTTTATCTTGCTAAGTGATCTTTCTCCTCTGAATAAGAAAAAAAAATACACTCAATAGTTATAGGAAGAATAATGCTCTTTGCTTTGAGGGGCATTCTTAACAGATATCATTAATATATGCAGGATACTATGCAAATGCTTAACTGCAAGAGGCTTTAAAATTCCACATTTTAATTATTGAAGGATCAGGAAACAGCAACAAGTTAGCCTGAGGCTCAAAGAGTTGCCACTTCTCATCAGTCAGTCCAAGACTGGCTTGAAATATCCTCTATTAATATATTTTGACTGTTTCAACAACTTATGCATGCCTCCATAGAAACCATACTTTTAAGGTTCCATGGGGTCAATCTCTCTATGGCAATACTAGAGCAAAAGAAGTGAGATTACCACTACACAGTGGGCAATCTGGGGCCCACGCTGCCTTTGAAAAAAAACATTTTGCTTCATACTTTTTCCAGATTTTATGCAGACTTGTTCTGATGCTGTATTTCACTAAATCAGAAGTGAGAAAACCAAAAAGTGTTTACTAGTGAGTATATACTGGATGAATTTCACTTTGACAAATAGTATTTCAACTTAAACTGAATGGAACTTTTGGTTTTACACAGATTAGAGTTATTTCAGAGATTCTTGGGAAAGTAATTCTTCCATTAAAGGAAAATTTGAAACAGTCTAATCAATTTAATTGTTGCATGGTTTTAAACTCAAAGGAAGTTATAACATGTCAAGAGTTTCAAAAACTATTACACTTAATTGTTGTCTAATGTGGTAAGCATTTTACATTAAAGACAGATTATCAAGCATGGTTTACCAAGTACTGTGAAGTATAATAACTTGCTTATTATATATATATATATATATATATATATATATTCACAGTGTCTACTTGGTAACTTCATGCACTATCACAACCATAAAAAAATATGAAGACAACTTACAATGTTTGGGGGGAAAATTACTATATGAACCTTCCCAATTCTAATATTTGAATAAAAAAATAATTGATTTAATGCCTATAGCTACTTCAAGAAGTCCAATGTTCCTGGTATTATATCAAGAATTTTCTTATTGACATTCAATACAACTGTCACATTGTGTTTGGAAAAAGCTAAAACACTAAAAATAGCATTAAAAGTAGAATGAAAATCATTTGGCAGATGTTTCTAGTTTTGGTTTGGACAGTTGGCATTAAAGATAAACATTCATAATCTATCTCATCTTGTTTGAAAAATATCAGGATATTTTGCTTTAAACACCAAACTCTGTTATTTAGGAATTTTGAAAAATACAACTAGATCTTTTAGTTCACATCAGACTAGAAACACATTTGTTTATTCTGTTAACTTCATAGAAAAAATAATGACAGATATCAGATTTACTACCAGGTTTATCCCTATTAAAAATCAGTTCTGCAATTGTCTTCTCCACAATCCACCTTCCCATGGATTGTACTATCTCTCTACACCTGTGTATCACGTTAGTAGAAACCACTGAAGCTTCCCATCCTGACAACACCCCCATATTTAATGTGGCAACATCTCCCCAAGATATTCAGATCCAGAAAATACCCACTTTAAATTTGGATAAATTACTTACAATGTAAGCGCCTATCAAATTAAGACTCTAGGATCACTCCAGATTTCAATATTATACATGTTTTAATATCTGTATTTCAATGTACTGAAATTATCTTCCATTGGTGCTGTATATACTTGGTTATGTTTGTCTTCTAAGTTGATCACATTTTTGTCTTCTTTCTAAGTATGACTGATGCCTGCTGGACTGTAAGCCTTAGGTAGCCTATTTTCAATGCCACTAAATGCTTTCTTTATTCTTCAGAACTACACAGAACAAAGCAGTGTCAAAATACCTGCATTGATTTGATATGGGTGATATGGATAGCTTACCAGATTTGCTTAAACTGCAAGGTGATATTTATATCAACCATCTCATTTTTCCAATCATACTGCTAGGCTTTAAGTATTTTTACTATCAAGATAATTATATCTCATGGGGTTTTCTATAAGAAAGCACTATAAATGTAAGATCTACTCTTGGAAAACATAAAAATGGAATGTATATATTTATCAACATAGAACATAAAATTATTTTGCACTGATTTCAATTATATAGTCTCTAAAATTAATTGTTCAAAATAATTGTTGGTGTTTCTCTAAGAATAATGGCCAATTTTCTTTACCTACTACTCAGATCTATTGATTTGTAATTATTGAAGTTTTAAAAATTGTTCCCCGACTCACCCACAGACATGGCTATTCTTACAACATCTCCAGTACCTCCTAGACAACTAAATTCTTATTCTTTTTCTTATTAGAGACAAAACTTGTTTGAAGAGTCAGTTTCACTCACTTTACATCCTTCATTTACAAGTGGACCTATTTTTTTCCACTGTACCTCTTTTAAATTGATATATTATAGATCCATCTTTTCCCCTGAGCCCTTTATCTAAAAGCCATTCCTATTTTTCTGTTTTTATCTATATGTCTTAGACACATATACATTTAAATTTTTATCCTTTACATTTCTAGTATACTTTTCCCTTGGATGAAGTTATATAAGCTTTCTTTTATGAGAACATATTGAATGTTTTATTTTTATAGTATAAAAAAAGAGGTCCATAGATGGGCTTCAAGAGGTCCAGAAACCCTCTAAAAGTTTATGCAAAAAAAAAAAAAAAAAAAAAAAAAAACTGTCTATGTGCATATGTGGAGAAAATCCATTGGTTTCAAAAATTCTCAGAGGGATTTGGAAGACAAAAGAATCTAAACTTCGTGGACAGTCCTCAGCACCCCACGTCCACATGCATATATACACTCCCACACAGCTCTACCAGCTCTGGCTCGTCTGCTCCCTCCAGGTGGCAGCTACATTTCCTCAATAAGAACAGGGAAGAGATTGACCCAGAAAGATACCTTCTGTCATACAAATGTTGAGGTTTAACAAGTTACTAGTTCCCAAGTGGATCTAATCATCCAACTTTTCATGGGTTGTTCATGAACCAGAACACTTTGTTCATGAACCAAAGCCCCACTTTTGAAGCCAGGGCAAGGGGGGATGGTTTCTGGAACTTCAAACTACAACATAAATGAGGTTTCTCATTCTAAAAATTACTGAAAGCTATATAGAGCCTTTTTCTTTTTTTTCTTTTTTTTTAAGCTGTGCTTCATTGCATTGGGTCTAAGAGGTTTTTTCACCTGACCTGAGAATCTACTCTTGGTTATTTTTAAGGCAAATGTATGCAGATTGCAACCTGGTTTTCAGCTGGACCTTGTCTATACAGATCATTTTAAGAGAACATTTTATTTTATTGCTTTTTAACTTTTCCTTTAAAAAAAAAAATCATCATTCAGTTACTCCAGCTCTATAACTCCAGGCCAAACCTCTTTTCTTGTTTGAAGCTTATTTCAACTTCAAATATCTAACTCTGCTGCCTTTCTCTTTCTCAATCTGGACATTCACAGACATCCCTTCTTCTCCCCCATCTCTATCTAACCCCACTCTACCAGGTTAAAAACCCTTTCATTCTTTTTGTTTGTTCGTTTGTTTCCCTGGATAACATTGTGCCTGTTCTTTAAATGTTTGCTGAGCACATGGATAAAAACCATTTTTTAAAATTTAGCCATTATTTAGAATCATTGCTACATATGTAGCCCAAATTGTTAATGACATACAAATGTAGTCTTAGGACACTCTGTTGGATTTTTAAAATTAGCTAAAATTGCATTAGCTAATTTTAATACTTTCGTAACACAATTTTTACTAAATTCATACACAATGAGCAGAAAATGTGAATATGGCTATCAGTTTCTTAGCTTGGGCCTACCTTATATACCAGAGTGTTAAAAATACATCATTTCTAACTTAACTTCTGGTATGGAGCCTAAAAGATAGAGAACATTGATGGAAGACTTTGCACAGCTAAGTGTGGTGCTACTTACACCTGATATGCAAAGAGGTAGTCAAAAGACATTTTTGTGACCCTTAGCCCAAGGCCCATTGAGGGCTTTAAAAGTTTGAGATTGAAGAGACCATTGGAGACAAAAGAAAGGTGTTGAAATGCTAAGGCATTGGGGAGGGGAGAGCTGCTTTCTCCTTGCCCCAAGTCATGTGAGAGGAGCAAGGTACGTTGCCCCTGAGGTTAGGGACCCAGTGAGCTAGCTATTGAATCACACAGAGGGGAAAAAAAAAATCTACAGGAAAGAATCTGAAGTTGATGGCAGTTGAAAAAGAAAGCATTATTGGAGTAAATTGTGGATACAAACATGGGAGTAGAGGCAAGGAGATGTGTTTCTCATGACCAGATGTTACCCACACAGGAGAGAACCAGCCTGGAACTATTTTTAATTCTTCCCAAGAGAACTGCATGAAAGGGGATGGACTATTGCATGTTCTGATGCTGAAAGAAAAATTAAAATATCCAGTTGGGAAACACATAATACATTGCCTATGTCAAAGGAAATTTGTAGGAAATTAAGTAGATACAATAGGATGTTTCAGAGACCATAAAAGTGCCCCCTCAAGAAAGTCAGCTTTCACCCCCAAAACCAGAGAACCCCAATGCTAGACCATAGTATTTTCTCCCTTTACCTGTTTTTCCTTCTCCTCTCAACCTTGGAAGCACCAGAAACAGTCAAAAGGGATAGGCAGAGAAGAAATGAATTGTAAGAACATAGTCATTCTCTATATCTTCCTGCCTCTGAAGGCTATTATGTGGGATTTGAAACAGAAATTTGTTTTATTAGTAAAGGACTAAAAAGTCTTTGATTTTCTGAGAATAACTGAAAGAACCATGGAATTTGCCAAATATTTCATTCAAAAGGCAGAGAAGATCTACCCCTGATCACATACACAGAGATATGCAGGCAGACAGGTGGATGCACACAGACACACACACACACACACACACACACACACACACACCCCAGAAGCAGGTTTGAATGAGGAGCAGAGGGGCAGGGGAGTGCACCTTCCAGTTTCATCATGCATTCTATGGGCTCCTGTTATTCAACAAATGATTATTATAATCCGAAAATATTGTTAAGAATTCAAATTTGATAATTGAATCTTGAAAGTTTTTCTCTGAGAAATGGTTTACTCACATTATCCAAGTCTTCAGTTTCAAACTACATTTTCAGTTAGGGGGCAAAACCACTGATAATTATATTTCTATGTTCATCAACAAAATTTTTTCTTGCTTTTAAAAACTATCTTCACAATACAAATGAATTGTACCCAAATTTTTTTCACTGAAACATTTTAATGTGGGATTAGAAAAGGTCTCATTTTTTTTTTAAACTTAATGGGCTGCATTAAATTTACCGTGAGCCCAAAACCGAAAGTGTGTTCCAAATTATCTTCCATAAACTGATATATAACTCAGTGGGGTAAAATAGATTCTCAACATATTGTAAATGAACAATTAATAGGCATTTTAGATGATAACAATGGTTTGTCTATAAATCATTACATAGTACGTGCTGAAAATATAAAGAGTTCCTGAAGAGTTAATTCAAAAATGGCACATAGGAAGAAAGACTATTTGCTCTACAGGACTAAATTTAGTATCACCATCCACCTGGTTAGTCTTATCCTCTAAAGCAGAAAAGCAACAGCCAGATGTAAAATCTGGGAAATTTTCCAAATTCATACTAAAAAAAAAATTATACAAATATAAGGGATCTGTCCATGTGCAATAGTGTCTCCAAGTAATATTACTGGAATCAGATAGTCTCATGACATAAACCAAGTAGACAAAAAAGAAGGAAATATTGATTTGATCAACTAGTAGATGGCCTTTCTGGTCAAACTACACTGATTGTTATTCTCAATTTTCCTATACCATGGCACCTTGAAGTATCAATCCTGATGGAGATTTCATAATTGCTGATTGATGGGGACAATAGAAGCTCTGTCATCTCTTTAAATATTTAAGGAGATTTAAATTTTTAAAGATTAAGTGAATAAGAGTAGATTCTATGTTGAAGAAATAACTATCAGAAATGAATAGAAAATGGACTAGGTGGGGATGTACCCACACTGCTGTTCACTAAGACCTTGAGATATGTGAACTATCCCAGCACTTGTTCTAATTCTCCATTGACTTCATTTTCTCAAGTTACTTCACATGTCACACTCCCAATTACCTTCACTCAAAGAACTGATCTTGGTGCTACAACCATCTGTCAGCTCTACTCCTCAGTTTATGTCAATACAGTTAGAAACTCTGGCCTCACACTTAAATTTCCTTCACTCCCATTGATATGATTTGGATTTCTCATAGGCTCTCTAACAATCTCTTTAACAGTGACAACTTGCCCCCAACTTTTATATTTGCTCATAATCCCAGCCTATAGGCTCCTGATAAAGAATCATATTCACGTATATCATGTAATTCATCATTTACAGAAACATGCATACACATTCATATATACTCTTTTTCCAGGTGTACTAGTACCAGAACCAATTTAAGTACTATTCCAAATCTGGCCTCCTTTCAGGTACCATCATTCAGCCCTGGCCTCTGCTACAACTCTTACTTTCTGCCAACAGCTGTCCTAGCAAAAGCACAGGCTGTTTCTGTGGGATGAAGCCAAGGGAACCCCATGCACATCACCAATTGACAAGGAGAGACCCCAGCATTCTAGCAGCTCTCCAGAAGGTACAGATAATGCAATCCAAAAAAGTTCCCAGGAAGCAATTCTTTGGCATAGGCCAAAAAAAAAAGGAAAGAACTAGAAGATAAGTAAGATAAATACCAAAATCTCTGCAGCAGATGCAATGCTCCATCCACAGAGTCTCTCTGGAGACATTCTACCTGACCTAAAAATAAGATCTCTTCTGATTGTTGTAGGTCCCATCACAGTGCACCATGTTGGATTTGCTCTTTGCCTTCCCTGGCTTCAGTCCAATTTTCCCTCACTCTTACTTCTCTGAGAGTGCACCTTTTAATGAACCATTAGCAGTTATCTTTTCTTTTCTAAGAAATCTGAGTAAAGACAATGGAAAATAAACCATATCATATTTTAAATTCAGGGAAATTTTGGCTTTCAAAATTCATCTGATATAACAAATTCAGTTCTTGTATGTGTTTCCTTTGTCACAGGTCATTCATATAGACTTGGCTAAATATATCACAAAGCCTTCTTCACTCACATTCATGTTTTTTTAAAAAATCCCCTAGAGAAATAAAGAGTTAGTGAGCACTTTTATGCTTAATTTTGTGCTTTGATGGGTATACTGAAAAACTAGAGTTTTTAGCCTGACTCAACAATTTTTTTTAAACTGTGAGAGACTATGTGAGTGCATTGAGTAAGGTAATTCCTCTCCCTGTTGAGCTACATGTATATGCAAAGGTGAATCATGAAGTATTGCATCCTATCTTAGCCAAAAGTCCAAAAAGTAATCATGACACATTTATATAACTTAATGAAAATTATTGGCTTACCCTATTTTGTCCACATATATACAGTTCTGCTCCTTCTCATTGGTTGAGACTATGGGGGAGAAAATGGAAAAGAAATCTATGCTATGATCAAATTGTTTTTGCTATTCCAGACAGTCTTTTTCCTAACATTTAATGTCTCCATTTTAACCACTAATGAAGGGCAATTTTAACTTTTCATGTGGTACACATCATTTATAAATATGTGTCCTGAAGGTCTCAAGATCTCAACATCATGTTTCATCTACATAGTATATATATTTAATCATCAATAATTATTTTGCACGTCCAGTTAATATTCTTTAACCTGACTAAATTAAGAGATTGGTAGGAGGGGTCAAGAGATGGTTCTTTTGCCATAATCAGAATCAAATTAAGATTGACTTTACTGGAGCAAATCCACTTCACACTGTTGGATTTATATGCATAAGGATGAACTTGACTTTTCTCCTTTTTATGTTGTATTGAGTTGTTCTTTAAATTACAGAATTAAATGCTCAAAGATGAAAACTTTTGAGTTGCAATGTCCCTGAATCAAATGCTGTAAAGATGAAGTAGCTTTGCTGTTATGTCTGTCAAAGCCTTCTAGCTATACTTCACATTTGGCGCTTTTATATTTGTTCTTCTATTTCTATTTTGTTAAATAAAATGTTGGGACATATACCAAGAAACACAGATTGTCCATAGCAGCATGAGACTTGGGCTGTGGTTGGAAATAATTTAAATTAAACATTACATGAACACTGAAGAAGTTTCCAACTTCCCAATTTAACTTGTGTATAAATTATACCCCCCTTTAAAAAAAAAACAGAAAATGTAATACAGGAATATTATAACAAGGCATCTAGGAATCTAAATATATGATTGATTGATAGATAAATCTATATTTGAGTATAAATTATACTTAAAATGAATAAAAATTAAATATATCCTCATTTTTAACAAGAAAGTCACTAAATCTCACCAGAATAAAGTACCAAACATAGAAAAGTCCCTAGAACACAAATCATGCTTGAAAAAATTTTTTATCTAAAATATAAATTATGCTTTCAAAAATAATTATCAACTGAAGCATACAACCTATGATCAGGTAGAAAGCATTCAATGATAAGGATGTCAATAATTCTGTAAATTCTTTCCTAATTGGGTGACTAGAAGTATTCCTTTCATTCCACAGTTCTGCAAAATGCTGTGTTGCTTATCAAGTTTTAAAATAACTGCTTCCGTGTCCACATTTTGGCAGCTATAAACTATGGCGTGACTAGAACTTTGCTCATGTTACTTTGGATTCACAGGCTGTGTCTAAATGCAGCCTCTGAATTGGATGGCTGCACACAGAATCTAGCCAAATTGGTTGCAGAGATCTTCATCAAATGTTAAGACATCAAAAACATCCAATTATTAAAGCCTTTTTAAATCTATAGACCCAGACATAGTCTAGGCCAAGGTCCAACATGTGCCGCAGAATGACAGAAGATATTTGGAGGCTGATGTAACTCTTGGAATTAGTGACATAATACACTGCTTGGAGGGTGGCAGGGAGTAAATGTTTTAAAAACCAGTCCTGACCTAATCATATATGGGGTTACCAGAGAAGTTTCCTAAAAAGAATTATCTTCAGCCTGGATATGATCTTCTCTACAGGGACAACATACCAGAAAAGAAAATGGTACATACACCAATATGGAAATAAAATGAATATTTTTATGTTCATTAATTTGAAGACTTTAGATGAAGTGAACAAAAATTTTTGTTTGTATTTTTTTTGGCTTATTTTTTGGTTTTTGATACCAGGGGTTAAACCCAGAGGTACTTAACCAGTGAGTCACATTCCCAGTCCTTTTTATATTTTATTTTGAGATAGTCTCGCTACGTTGCTTGGGGCCCTGCTAAATTGCTGAGGCTGGCTTTCAACTGCAATCCTCCCGCCTCAGTCTCCTGAGTTACTGAGATTACAGGCATGTACCACCATGCTTAGCATAAACAAATTTCTTGAAGACAATAACTTACCAAAACACACTCAGAAAGATTTCAACAAGTCATTTAATACCCATAATGGACATTGAAGTAGAGTTTAAAATCTTCCCACTAACAATGTATCTAGACAATTACAGACAATTTCTACAAAGCATTCAGAAAAAAAAAATAATTCCAATCTTAAATTATTCCAGGGTATAAAAAGAGGAAGGAAAGGAGAACAGCTAATTTTATGTGTTCATATTAAGCCTTGATACCAAAACCAAACAAGGACACTATAAGAAAGGAAAATTACTGGCCAATCTAATTCATGTACATGAGTTCAAAAATCCCAATCAAAACATTAATAAACTTAATCTAGCTTGGTGTTGTGACATAAACCAGCACTATGACACATGCCCATAATCTCAGCTACTTGGGAGGGTGTGGTAGAATAATCAAGTTCAAGGTCAGCTTCAGCAACTTAGCAAGACCCTGCCTTCAAAAAATTAAAAGAGCTGAGATGTAGCGCAGCAGTAGAGTGTCCCTAAATTCAATCCCCAGTACCACAAAAACAAACAAACAAAAAGAGTTTTGTTTGCAAAA
This sequence comes from Callospermophilus lateralis, assembly GCF_048772815.1. NCBI lineage: Eukaryota > Metazoa > Chordata > Mammalia > Rodentia > Sciuridae > Callospermophilus > Callospermophilus lateralis. The sequence continues at coordinate 92,010,886 of NC_135309.1, read as the reverse complement.
TACACTATCATGGAGTCAGTTCCTATCAACAATGCAAAGCTAAGACTCCTGGTTTCCGTCCAACACATAAAAACCTATGAAGTTGTTACTCCTTACAACAGAAAAAAAGCTGGATGAACTGAAAATCAAAGCATTTCTTGCATTTATCATATGCCTAAGGTTACAAAACAAATTACAAACACAAAAGCAAGAGAAAGGCACATCTATAAAGACAAAGAAGTACCACAAAGTGCTTTTCTAGAGTAGAAATCGTTGGAGCCATAACCTACAGGGACAATTAATTGTTAATTTTGACAATTGCCCAAGACTACATGTGGATTAACATGAGAGTGAGAAACTCCTAGGCTCCCCACATTATTTTGGCTTTCCCTCCAGAGACCAATAACAGGTTCTCATGTTAGAGATCTGCAGTTTCCCTTGTGCCTCTAGCAAGGGGAAGGCAAGAGTAATACATGTAAAATATGTCCAGAGACATCTCAGATGAAGGGAATTTTTTTTTTTTAAAAAAAAGACTACATGGCAAAAGATTTTGCCTAAACACAATTCTGAAACCTTATCACAGTTGGAGAAAGAAATTTCTCTCCATTCTTTCAGTTTCACCCAAGGGAGAAAAAGCAAAAACTAGTGAACAGGGAATGAGGCTTCAAAAAAATAGATGTGAAATGTTGCAATAAGAAAAGGAGTAGATGCAGAGAAAATAAAAGCAAACCATTGGAGGACAGAAACACAGATAATCTAAGTAGTATAAATATGCAAGCTCAATTCTCAGTTAAGGCTTGCAATTTTATTATGGAGAAAATGATAAAACTTGATTGAAAGATATCAAGGAATATATAGAAGTGTTAAGAGACATTCCATGTTCATGAATAGAATGACTTAATGTTATAAAGATGTCAGTTATTCCCACATTGATCTATGGACTAAGAGCAGTTATTATTAAATCTTAAAAAAAAAAAAAACTTTATGTAGAAGATCAAGGATTAAGAATAGTCAAGTCTCTCTTGAAAAAAAGTGAATGAATTGCCCTACTGATAACAGGAAATATTATAAACCTATATTAATTAATACAGTACAAACTAGTGCATAAAAGGAAAATAAAGGAATAGATTATAGAATCAAGAGGTTCAAGGAATAGATTATAGAGTCTAGAGTCAGCCCCACACCTTCATGTTAACTTGTGTTATGAAGCAACAGCACCACAGATAAGTGAAGAAACATTTCAGTCAATGTTATCAGACAATTGCTTATCCATATGGGAAAAAAGTGAAGTTGAACCCCTACAGCATGCAATACACAGAAATGAATTGCAATTGGTTTAAGGACTTGTAGGAGAAAGACAAAATTATAAAGCTCTTAAAAGATAATCACCTCTTAGAGAATACAGGTATGAAAATAAATATTTTGGATACAATTTAGTAAGTCCACTGGTGACATAAAGGGGGAAATGTCCTTGGAGATAAAAGGGAGGATATTTATTACAAACAAAAGAAATAATGACTGCCCAAGAGGGCATATTGTTTTCAAGGAATTATAAAAGTACCATGAGGATGGCTTCCACAGGTGTGGCATCACGGGTAGCAGAAGTTAAGCTGGAAAAATGGAAGGAAGAAAAAATTGTAAAGATCCATGTTTTCTCTGTAAAGGAATTTGGATACAGTCAAATAGGCAATAGAATCTCACAGAGAAATTTTAAATTGAAGAAATGTGATTCCATTTGTATATTAGAAAGATCTGTCTGGTATCAAGATAAGAGAATTAATGAGGATTAGACCGAAACTAGATAAATAAGAAATCGAAAGAGCTGGGATCCACAGGCCTTAGGGACTGTGACTGCATGGAAGGAGGCAGGGGAGGAGGAGAACTCTTGGTGTTCCAGTATGAGTAACTGAATGGATGACAACACAAGTTAATGTAAAGAAAGAGGAACCAGTTTGGAGGTAAGGATGGAGAGCAAGATACTGATTTCAGTTTTAAAAGCTGAGTTTGTATAATAACGTCATACACAGGGGGAGAGGCTCAACAGATATAGGGCATCAGGGATAGTAAAGGAACAAAAATAGCAGTTTCCATAGTGAAAGAACAAATTCAAAATACATTTTGATATTGTTGGGAAAAGTTTTGTGTCAATTATTATGATGGTCATAGGCATTGCCTAGAAAATGTGCTGCCTGAACAAAAAAACAAAGCCTGAAAAATAAATTACTGCTAAATTTTATACTTCATTAAAACTCAAGTTGCACTTGCTAGCATCACACTAGTGAGGTCCAAATGAGCTTAGCAAACCCGAAATTGGAAAGATGTTCTTTTAAATTTTAAATTATTGTGACTATCCTTTATGACTCCAGTGATGTTCTCTACATTTGCTATTTACACATAGAATGCAGATTGTGGGTAATCCAGGGTCTCTCAGTGTATAAGTTCTTTCTTGGAAACCAGAATGACAGAAACAGTAGCAGCAGCAGTCCTAGATATCAGGGAACAAGTCAGTCTAACAACCTGAAGCTGATGAAAATAACCCTATGGTGGTGGCAAGGGCACCCCAGAGCCCTCTGTAAACCCCGATGAACCATAGCAACCAAGATCAAAGAAACACTGGAAGCAATTCACGCTTTCTGCACTTCAGGGTATCATATAGGAAATCACTACATCAGTAACCTGAGAAGTTGATCTATTCCTAGAGATGTACAAAGAGATCTAGTTCAATAAATATTACAGAGAACATGAGAAAGCTACCAGAAGTTCAGAAAAAATAGGCTTTTACATTAAAAAAAAATCATAAAATTGAGATAGTAGGATTTGGGGTTTTCTTGCTTTGGCTTTTTCTCTGCCTCTAAAAAACAAGGTGTTTTTAAATGTCATAGGTAATTTCCTTATGCCTTTAGACATTAGCCATCATTTTTTTCTAATTCCCTAAATTCTGTATTTTTTTTTTCAAAATTCACACTTGTCACTTATTTCTCTCATGTTTTCTCTGAGAAGTGTACAGAGGTGGAAAGACTTCAAATCCAGAAAAATATAAAGATGTGCCTGTAATGTTAAACACAGGGCACTGCATTCCGTTTCCTTTAGTTACAGAGTATTCTACAAAAAAAAAATTCTCTGAACAATTATGCTTCATTTTGTAAAAAAAAAAATTATTAGTTTTCTGTTTTAAGCTTCTTCACTATTTGGAAAGAAGGTGTTGGGTTTTACTAGTATTGTTCTTGAACACACATCTCTGATAAAACTCTGAACTTTACTACCAAGATATCAAAAACCACTTCTTTCATTTTTCTCATTTGCTTCCCTAAACAATAGAACAAACTCAGTTAATTTCTAATTGATGGAAGGTCTGGAATTTAGGAAACCAAGTATGGCTATTTTATTTTGTATGCTTCTCTGAAAGTCTGGTGTTTAAAGACATAATAATAACCCTGGTTAATGGAAGTTGTCCTTTGACTTAAACTAACAGACATCATATTTATATACTTAGAATGTAGACTCCTAAATCAGGAATAAACTATACCCCATGATATGGGCATTCAAATTAGATATTCAAATTAGTAGTTTTATGGTTTTGCATACTTTCCCATGTATAATTTTAAATGACATAAATATGTTTAAATGATTGTGTTTGGAGGTTAAGCAACCACATAAAAATCTTGTTATTTTTCAAATTCTTATAGTAATTGAATGATTCTAATTTTATTCAGTGTATTAACCTTTGCTGGAATAATTCTACATCACGCCAATTTTTTCCTTTTCATAATATTCTAGTAAATCTCACCCCCACAATGCTTTTTTAAATGGGTATACATAAAGGTCACACCATTCAATGAAAGGCTGTGATTCTCGCTCTTTTTTTTTTTTCAGTATTCATATTTTTATTTTTTTATTTTTTATTTTTTTAATTTTTATTGTTGGTTGTTTAAAACATTACATAGTTCTTGACATATCATATTTCACACTTTGATTCAAGTGGGTTATGAACTCCCATTTTTACCCTGTATACAGATTGCAGAATCACATCGGTTACACATCCACTGATTTACATATTGCCATACTAGTGTCTGTTGTATTCTGCTGCCTTTCCTATCCTCTACTATCCCCCCTCCCCCCTCCTCCCCTCCCATCTTCTCTCTCTACCCCATCTACTGTAATTCATTTCTCCCCCTTGTTTTTTTTTTTTTCCCTTTCCCCTCACTTCCTCTTGTATGTAATTTTGTATACCCCTGAGGGTCTCCTTCCATTTCCATGCAATTTCCCTTCTCTCTCCCTTTCCCTCCCACCTCTTGTCCCTGTTTAATGTTAATCTTCTTCTCATGCTCTTCCTCCCTGCTCTGTTCTTAGTTACTCTCCTTATATCAAAGAAGACATTTGGCATTTGTTTTTTAGGGATTGGCTAGCTTCACTAAAACTAGACAGAAAGGATAAAGAGGAAATAGCAGGGGTCAGGTGAACAATTTTATTGCAACAATGTGGTCACATTTGCAACTATTCCTTGAGGTCTCTACCTATCTCTACCTGTTCATTCCTATGGTCTTATTTGATCTTCTTCCAGAACTTGTTACTAGGGATTTTTTTTTATTGGTTGTTCAAAACATTACAAAGTTCTTGACATATCATATTTTATACATTTGATTCAAGCAGATTATGAACTCCCATTTTTACCCTATATACATAATGCAGATTCACATCGGTTACACATCCACTTTTTTACCTACTGCCATACTAGTGTATGTTGTATTCTGCTGCCTTTCCTAACCTCTACTATCCCCCCTCCCCTCCCCTACACTCCCCTCCCCTCCCTTCCCATCTTCCCTCCCTACCCCACCTACTGTAATTCATTTCTCTCTCTTGTTTTTTCCCCCTTTCCCCTCACTTCCTCTTATATGTAATTTTGTATAACAATGAGGGTCTCCTTCCTTTACCATGCAATTTTCCTTCTCTCTCTCTTTCATTAGGGATTTATCTATCCTTGAGAAGACTGGACAAGAGAACTAAGACTCCAAAAGTTAATAATTACCTCTGTTAATTATTAGAACAGTATGTTTGTTTTCCATGACTACTATAACAAATTACCACAAATGCAGCAGCTTAACACAACACATATTTATTATCTTATGGTTCTGGAAGTCAGAAGTCCAAATGAGACTCACTGGGTTAAAATCAGTGTGCCAGTAAGGCTATGTTCAGACTGTAGAGGAAACTCTGTTTTCTTACTTTTTTCAGATCCTAGAAACCACCCCTCTTCTCCATATTCAAAGCCAAGAATACCAAGCCAACTTCTTCACATGCTGCCATCTCTCTGGTTTTCTCTTCCAATTTCCTTTTCCACTTTTAAGAATTCATGTAATTACAATGGCCCCACCTGGTAATTTCTTCATCTTAAAGTCAACTGGTTAAAACTATTAATTCTATCTGTAATCCTAATCCCCTTTGTCAATGTCTTAGTCTGTTTGGGCTGCTATTACAAAATACCTTAGGCCAGGTCACTTATAAACAATACAAATTTATTGCTCATAGTTCCAGAGTCTGGGATGTTCAAAATCAAGGGCCAACAGCCCACATGACCTAATCAACTCCCAAACATCCCACCTCTTTTTTTTTTATATGGGCCTTTTTAAATGATTTTTTATAGTTCTAATTAGTTATACATGACAGTAGAATGCACTTTGACTCATAATACATAAATGGAGCATAATTTCTCATTCTTCTGGCTGTACCTGATAAAGAATCCTGGTCATGTAATCATATATGCACAAAGGGTAATAATGTCCGGTTCATTCTACTATCTTTCCTATCCTCATACCCCTCCTCTCCCTTCACTCCCTTCTACCTAAACTAAAGTAATTCTATTCTTCCCTAACTCCCCCCACTTATTGTGAATTAGCATCTGCATATTAGAGAAAACATTCATACTCACCCCATCTTTTAATACCATCATCTTGGAGGTTAGGTCTCAATGGAAGAATTTGGAGGGGTTGACATTGACATTGAGACCTTAGCAGTTTTGTTACCTAACATATTCACAGGTTCACAGGTTCTTGATAGGACATGGTCATCTTTGGACAGCCATTATTCTGCCTACCACAGGCAGTAAACTTCTACCTAGGGCTGTGATGCTCCCTAGAAAGCAAAGTAAGTCCCAGGAGACATCTGACTCTGACACACATCAGCACAGGGATGTGCATCCCCTGGTGGAAGGGGCCCTCTAGCTGCCGTGCCACTTTAGCCATGAAGCTACCTTCATGGAGGCCTCAGAACCATCATCTAACACTGACTCGCCTAAGAAGGTGGAGGGGTTTGTGACAGCTTGAAGGCCAGCTCAGAGGACCTTAAGGAAAAGACAGAGTACAGCACCTGGGTCTCCCAAAAGCCTATGTCCCCAACTTTTGGTTCTGGATACACACAAGTTCTGTTTTCAGAAGCCACCTATAAACTGCACATCAACCCAAAAGAAAATGGCTAAAATGCCCCCTCTATGAATTAGGGTGATGACGAAGCCAATGTTACATCTTCTTTTAAGCAATAAGTCCCTCTGACATAATAGTCTGCCTGGTCTCCGCTGGGGCAGCTCTGATCACAGTATCACTCCTCTGCCCTGACTCCTTCCACTCTGCTGTTGCTGTATCATCATCCTCATCTGCATGGTCAGAACAGGACTATGATTAATTAATCATTACTATGTAATTAATTATTATTATTTAATTAATTAATTATATCCAAATCTGTCTCAACCCCATAGGAGTAAGAAACAGGGAAGTTTTCAGTGAACAATTTCTTTTTCAGCAAATGAGGCAGTGGTTGCACAAATCACTTCTCTTCACATTGGACTTATATGGACTTACTCAGCTGCAAAAAGAGCTGGGAAATGTATCTCTAGCTAGGCGCCCACGTGAAGTGAAAGAAGGGAAGACAGGGTTTGGGGTGACAACTGGCCATTGGCCATGCCTCCTTCTTAATGTTTAGCAATATTTTCTCAAATCTGTACTGAATTTCTTATCACCGTAAGTAATGAGTTGCCCAGAGTTTGCTAATGTTTTTATTATAGTCTATTCTACCCTTACTACAGATATCCAAATCTCTAGCTGCTTTATTATCTTTGATTATCTACCTTTGCTCTACTCTCTACTTTCTTGATTTCACTCCCATTTGCCAAATAAATTTTATCTAAGTCTACTCATCTGTCTTTGTAGCACTCCTTAATTAATTATCTTCCTGACTCTGAGATTGCTTCAACCTATCTGGGCTCTTCCTCTCCAATGTTCTCTGCCTACCTTTCTGTCTCTGAGGTTTTATCCATTCTCTTCACTTCTTTCATCACCTCCACCAAGGTGAGGTCAAGTGAGACTCTAATCTTCACAACAGCTCAACTGATAGGCAATATTCTCATTTTTCAGGTGAGGCCACTGAGGCTCAGAGGCAAGATTGGGTAATAATGTCACACAACTCATCAGTAAGCATCTGTAAAATAGAATGAAATAGATAAAGTATGTCTCTCTACCTTTAGTCTTTTAGAGAAGATGAAGTACCCCAGAGAAAAACATACTTTAGAAGATAGGTCAAAGGAAAAGGATTCTGAGGAAAGAATAATCAATGCCAAGTGATTACCAAGTAGTAAAAAAAGGGAGGAAGGGGTCAAGTAGGAAAAAAAAGAAAAGAAATTTGCAAGTATGATGGTTTTCTTCTAAATGATGACTCCAGGCCTTCTAAAAAAAAAAAAAAAGAAGAAGAAGAAGAAGAAGAAAGAAAAAGATAATGGCCACCTTCTTGTTGGAAGTGGGTGAGAAGCTACCTGTACTCCCATCCCCCACCTAAGTGTGTTAAATCATGAAGGATTAAATAACGTAGTCAAGGGAAACTGAGGATATAGGCATGCCTGATGACACTGGCATCCTTGGTAGACACCTGAAGAGACTTGGAGAAAATGGTAGATCTGTTGCTCATTTATAATCAAAACTCATGCTATTGAAGGAAAGGAATCTAGCAGAAGTGCAGAGTGGGCTTGGTAGACTCACTCAACCATGCTGGCTGTTATAGTTTGAATGTGTCCCCCAGTATTCATGTATTGGAACCTTTACCCCCAAGTCATATGTCAATGGCCCTGGAGATGGGGCCTTTGGTAAATAATTGGGTTGAGATGAGGTCATGAGTGTGGGGCCCCCATGATGGCATTAGTAACTTTATAAGAAGAAGAGACCTGAGCTGGCACACTTGTTCTGTCTTGCCAAGTGACGCCCTCTGCCATGGTGTGATACAACAGAAACCTCTCACCAGATGTCAGCATAATAATTTTGGATTTCCCAGCCTCCAGAACCTTGAGCCAAATAAACCTCTATTGCCTATTAATTACTCAGTCTCATGTATTTTTTTATAGTAATAGAAAATAAACTGACACTGGCCTTGTTCCCTAACTATGAAGTGAAGTCTGCATGTATAAAAACTTTAAAGTTCATTCCTGTTCTAACAGTCTATCGTCTTTAGGCCAATGAAGAGTAGGACTTTTCTTCGGGCCCTTGTTTATGATGCCTCAGTGATACCTGAAAAAGGACAAAAATGAAACTCTAAAAGACTAACCTTATCAAAAAATAATTACTGACTTTTTTTTTCCAGGATTGGGGCTTGAACCCAGACCCTTGCACGTTCTTGCTCTACCATTGAGCTATACCCCCAGCCTCAAGTACGGATTTTGAAGTGGAGGGAGGCCATCAAAGGAAGTAAAGGAATATCTAAATCTCACCACAGACCACTACCTAAGTGTGGTCTTAAATATCAGAGGAAACATGTAGAAAATACATAAAAAGAGGAGTAAAATGAGGTGCAAAGTAGAAGAACATTATTTGACAAGAATGATGTCAAGATAGATGAACCCAGTGCTCTTTCAGTTTTAGCTACGGAAAGCTCAGGGAGGCTCACCCACCTGACAAGAGTCAGCATTGGACGAAGTCTTCTTACTGCCATGGACCACCCTTCCCAGTGCTGGAGGACTTAGGGTATCAACAGTAGCCTCATAGCTCTGAACACTGGGCATTTTCCTGCTATTCATCCTTTATTGGAAACCATATCCAGAACTGAGATACTTCTGCCAACTTGGATCTCACCTTTCCTGGCTTCCTCTCCTTCTCCATCCTTTTCATGCCTACTTCACTTGATGTTAACAAGGAGGAAGTTACCTATGGCAAAAGTTATTCCAAAAAATGAAAATTGCTTCCTTTTCAGACAGTCAGTTCCTGTATAATTGGGGATGTGTAAGGACAATGGGCTCCAGGTGACCAAATAGTAGATGTTACCTCCTAAGGAGGTCTTCTCATGCATCATCCTATACTCATCGATAACATCAACATAGAGTTAGTGTTAGTGTTACCATCTTCACTTTACAAATGTAGTGAAAGCTAAAAACGGCAGACTAGCTTTACCAAGCTAGGAGAACAATTCAGCCAGATAACATGCTCACATTAGCTCCTTGGACCCTCACACAACCACACTCAGAGGCTTTGGGCATCCAGGAGAGGCCCTCCCCAGGTTGACAAAATTCCACTGGTCAAGAATATAGGCCTACTTGGCCAATAAGATTATTTAAATAGAGTTGTTACCACAAGAAAGCAATCCTTTCTCTAAGGATTTGTATTTTCATCCTTAACATTCCTATGGACAACGAAACTAAGCAAATGAGACTACTTTTAACATTTATTTGGGGTTTGCTTTGTGCCAAAGTTTTTAATGTACACTTTTCTCGTTGCTTGCACATAACCAGAGGCAGCAACTGAGGTTGAAAGTACTCAGTCACTTGCTAAAAATGACCCAGAATACCCTAGGGCTAAACACAGGTCTCTGTCCTCAGAATACATCAACTCTCCAGGTCACTGTGCAGCCCTGGAGCTACACAAACAGCCTTCTTTCACAGAACTTGGTTTTCAGGATTTTGAAAAGCATGGGAGTTGAAATCTGCCTTTTTCCTGAGCTCTTCACTTCTGTATCCAAAAATTCTCTCTACAGTCGCCTTCCTTTCACAGGCCAAAACATCTTTGTAAAATTTATTCTATCATTTTTCATATGTACTCACTAAGCTATGTACATTTCTAAAGTGAAGCCTTAATTATAAAAGAAGACAATAGAGCATTTCGTTGTTCTATTATTTTCAAAGGCCTGAATTCAAATTCTTCTCACTTTTGTTATCCTTCAAAGAGGTTTGATTGCTTTTCCCACAACTGCCCGACCCCGCAACAAGGCATTACTCTGACAGCAGCAAGCATAGAGATGGAAGAGATGGAGGGGTAATGATGAGACCCACATCCTTGTGCAAAGAGACACAAAATCAAGACAAGATTATCCAGAGAGACTAAAAACAAAATAATAACCTAATAGGTGTCCAAAAACCTTATTTAGAAAACAACAAACAAAAAAATCAAAAGGAGTTTGCTGCAGAATGTCAGCCTCCTCAAAGGTCAGTGGGAAAAGACAGAAAGTGTCCTGTCCATCCTCTTCTTTGTTGAAGTATTAATCTGCCCTTTCTCTGCTATCTCATGAGCATTTATATCAACTTTCACAAGCTTTCAGCTCCAATTTAGATAATAGTTTCTCAAAGAGAGAGGAAGGATCTTCAATTTCTTCTGCACCCCACTACAGAACTCTGGTCATAGGTTGATGTTCAATACATGTTTCTGGAACTCAGATATCAGAGTTGTGAGTAAAGGCTTGAATGAGATATTTACTTTCTTTTTCCTAGAGCCCAAACCTAAAACGATCATTTGTTGGTACAAATCTGAGAATAAACTCAGTGGAGGACAAGGATATGTGCTCTCTGACCACCTGGGTCCTGCAGCATGAGAGGCACACTCGTGAGGGCTTCCCTCTCAGGTGCTGAAAATCACAGCTCCTGCCACCAACCCCACCAAGACGCCAACAACAGTGCATGTCCTCCTAAGCCTAAAGTGCTTTCTCTCAAAGCTGCATATCTTGTCAAAATTGTTTGCCCACATCACTGCAATCTGTGTTCAGGGAAGCCTGAAACAAGTCCGTGTTTGGAAAGCAATGGAAAGTACAAGAGGTTCTGAAATTCATAAGCCTGGGAAAGCAATGATTCAGAGAGAAGCTGCTCTTCTCGGTTCTTACAAATTGAAAAGCACTCGAGGCAATAGAGCAGCTGCTGCTTCCCCAGGCTGGTTCCTATCGACCTTACTTGACCTTTTACCTGATGTTTGAATTGGGCCTCCAGCTAGACCTGGAATCCACAGCACCCACCCCCACCCATGATCAAGTTTGACCTGTACATCTCTCCTCTTCCCCGAAGAAATTCACCAGAGGAGCAATGCCACAGAGAGATTGCCCAGAAGCTAGATGGAAGGAGTCGCTTTATTAAAGGGTTAACATTAACATGAAATCAGTTCCCACAGCCCTGCTTCCTTTCCCATTCCACTAATCTGCTCACTTCTCATCTTTTACATTTTATAGTCTTCAGTTCCAATTACAGGTGATTAATAATTAAGTGATAGTTAATTCTTTTCTGTCTCCTGGAAGTCATGATAATCTGAGCAATGATGATATAATCATAGCCTGAGTGGGAAGGGGACAGACAGAACATAAGACACAGTATTTTTTTCCCTATGTAAAAAACAATAACACCTGCAAAGAAAACCAGGTTGTGGTCTTAAATCCATAAACATTTTATGCTATTTTGAATTAAGTTTTTCCTTTCTTGTTTCCCATGTAATCTCCATTCTCAAGACACAGGAAGGAGGTCAAAGGCACCATTGCTGTGAGGGTGAGGAAGCTTCTTTGACTGCAACTGTTCAACCTAAAGTATTTACTTGGCAGCTGATTCAAACCAAATAAACCTGCAGTTACTGGGTACAATAAAGTATGCCCCATAACTCAAAGCACTCACAATGTGTGGAAAGTTTTCAAGAGCAACTGACCTCATTTATGTTTCCACTTTGACTCAGAGTGAGTTGAGTCACTCATTACTGGATGGCATGTGGTAAATCCAACCCAAAAGATTTGAGTCAAGGAACATGCTTCTTTCACAATTGCTCTTGCCTTCTCAGAGTTTATCAAACCAAACCCTTCCTGCAGAACAGTAAGTCTGTATCATGCATATGTATGTACAGCAAGGCAATGAACGCCAAGCATATTTCTATTTTAAAACAACTCAAAGATATGACAACTAGAGAACCCTACACTACTTCCACCCTACACTCATTATTTTCTTTGTATTTCTTCAAAGTGATTTTGAACTATATTATCCTCCTCGTCCAGGGGTCTCCATTTTCCTTAGCACAGATTTCATATCTGCAGCTAGATTCTAATGTCTGAAGTGCAAAAGTTTATTTACAATAGATAATAAATGTTTGGGAATGAGCAAATGGATGAATGAATAAATGCGTATACTTAGGACAAAGTCTCCCTCACTAATGTGTCTTACTACCTCCCAATCTCCTTTTCTCCTACTCCCAGTGTTCTTTGGAAACTCAAGCAAGAAAAAGATAAAGGTTTGTGCAGAAATTCAAGTATACTCCATAGCAAGAATCTATGCAAGGATCAAGCAAATCTGCAAGACACTTCCCTTTAAGAATATTGGTTATTGGACTGTAACAAGTGAATGCCTAGCATGTACCCACACCACAAATGCTCTTAGCACTTGTGAGAAGTTTGTAGCACTTCGGATCTGACATATGGGTGATGGTGTTTGTCTGCAAATAGACATTATTCTGTTGTTAATGATTCAACTTGGAAACAAACACTTTCTATTAGTTCTCTCAAGTTCCTGAATCAGTTTCATTGCAAGGCAAACTACTTCTGTGTAAACCAATATTTTCTTGATACAGTATGAGGCGAGCAAAATAGAAGACAAAAATAAATTGGATTTTGAGTCTGCTGTATGGCTATGACTGTCATTCAGAGTCTTGGATTTCAAATTTTTGGTTTATTACACACTACTTTATTGTTATCATTACCTTCTGGGAAAAATAAGAAAACCATTAACTAAAAATATTTTTATTTGTATATTCATTTTCTTTAGAATTTCATTTTTTAAATTTTCATTAAAAAGTTTAAAAGCTAGAGAATAAAGCATTAATAGTGAAAGCAATGAGATGTCTCAGTAACTCACAGTGGTTTTTAAGCAATCTATACTTCATTCTAACTTATTCAACAAATACTCCCCAGCACCTGAACAACACCTGGTGCTATTCCAAGTATTGGGAAAATAACTGTGAATAAGAAAATTGAATTCCTACCTGTGTTCTATAAAACTGGTATAGATTAGATAGTATTTGCTTCTTACCTTCTTAAAATAACTGTGGTAAGGATGTTTTGTCCTATATCCCAAGCATGTCATTGAATACATAGAAAGTAAACTTTTTTAAAACTAAAATATTCCAGAAATTAATTTCTTTATTCATAAAAATACCACATGAATTACAAATGTTACTAAAGCAGATGAAAGCATATCTTTCTGAGGTCAACACCCCTAGTTCCTTCCACTGTTTTTCACAAAACACAGCTTCCAGATGCCTCACAGATCTGGTTTTCACCTTCCTGGTGGTTTCTAGGTTGGTAATGCCCATGTAGATGTCTGACAATGTTGGGGGAAATAACCTTCAATACTGGCTTAAGCACTTATTGATGGAGCCACAGGCCACTACATCTCAATCTAAATAAATCGAGAATAAAGATGATTCTCCTCATCCTGTCCATTGTTACTGTCCAGATCAGCTATCTGATGACCAAATTCTGAAATTTGATGCTTTCCTACAGGCTAAGGGAGAGAGCCCTCATTCGTGCTGTATTATGGAGGGAAAAAAAGTAGCTTTTTCAAATTCTTTCCTGAAGTGCAGAATTCACACCATCAAGTGAATTCAATCATCCAGCAAATACAAAGATAGTGCCTGTTAGATATAAAACCAAACCTAGATCCTGTTCTCTAAAAACTTAACAGCATAGTTAAACAGCCTGCTGAGATGTCAGGCATGATCCTATGCAATAAATACCAGAAGAGAAGGCCAAAGGTCAGTCCAAATGCCATGGGATAGTGAGACAGAGCAGTGGTCCCCAGCAAAAACTCTAGACCAGAAATCCCAGGTTCATAGCCCCATACCTGGGGCAAGTTCTTTAACCTTTCAGAGCCTCTGACACCACATGTTAGAAATGCAGATGACAAAACAATACCTTCCTCCCAGGGCTTTTGTGAGAATTAAGTGAGTGAGGACATGGAAAGTTAGCCCTGGGCCTGGCACAAATCCCATGCTAAATGGTGACTGAGCCCTGGGTTACATCAGACAACTGACTGGGCACTCCAGCTTAGAATGTTGGCCCACCACTCTTTCCTTATTTCTGTCCACATGGTTTTCCTTAAACAAACATTGAGAAACACATCAAGCAGTGGGGAGGGACAGAAAAACATTACAAATGGTACCAAACACTAGATTCATACTGAAATTTTGACATCTTATTTTTTTTTTCCTCTGTCAGCAGTAGTAGTCTATCAATCAAGAGGAGAAATTCATTCAGATTACTGGACTATCTCAGGGCACTTTGTGGCCTTTGTCTGCTTTACAAATTTCCCAAAATTCTTTTTGAAAATGGATGAGACTATAATTCATTTTTAATGTGCAGTGGAATTGTAAGAAATGCAAAAGTCTCTTCGGTAATATAAAAATTGAAAATGCTCCATAAAAAGGACCCACTTAAATGTCTGACTTGTAAAAGTAAATGTCGTTTTAAAATTTTTCATTTGTCACACTCCATGAGGTATCTCCTGCTTGCCATGCCTCTGCAAGTCCCTCCTCATGATTCTTGCAGTGTGGAGAGAACATGGCTAACAGTGCTTTGACTTGTGTACTGTTGGATATGGAAACTCTGCCTCACCCCAAACCCTGTTCCTGATTTCTCAAACTGACCACTCTAAGAATCTTTTGTCCATCTGCTGCATTTTACAGCTACACGAGGAAGGAGGTAGACAGTCACATGGCCAGGTAGAAACAGAGCTAAAAATCAGACTCCTGTGTCATGAGGATTCCTAGTCCAATGCACAGGCCATTCAGGAAGGCTTGCATACAGGGAACCAGAGACAAGGCCCCAGTTCTGGTTTTTAGCCATAAAATCTTAGATCAAAATGTTGAGAAACCTCTGGGAGTTGGACATCACTTTGGTCCCAGTGCCTAGGGAACCTCTGTGAGAATATCATCCACTAACTCGCAGCTCTTAGTCCAGAACTCCTGAAATAATACTAGCCCACTGGACCAGAATATCTCTGAGAGCTAGTCCTGCCCTTGTGATGCAGGACAGCATCTTGCTCAGCCAGGCAAACCAGTTCTCTTGGAATTGCAGTAACTGCCACAAGCAGGCTGCTGGCACCACACACTATTGCTGCTCTGAGGTTCATGTCACACGCTGAGCTGTGTTCACTTAAGTGCTGCCAAAGTTCTTCAAAGTATTTGAATGAAACTCTTCATAAAACAAACATGAAAATCCATTACCAGCAGTCACCAAATGCTGGCGCCTTGACGAATGGCCAACCTGCCGGCATCCGGGAATGCACTGTGCTGACAAGTGACTTGCAAAGAAGCCCTTTACTTAAATGAGGTGCGCACCCACCATGGCACAATTCATGGGGAAGTGCAAGGATCAATGAGGCTGCTAATTAAAGCAGAACATCAATCCCTCGTGTTTAGAATGCTTTTGGAAATCCTACGCGGCAGCCCACTCAAGCTCTCCAAATCCATTATTGCAAAAGTATTTCAAGTCATGCTTTGGGTGTCAGCTGACTGGGCCCCTGAGCTGCTGCTGGGAGCTATGAAGGGGACAAACCTTGACCCTGGAGGTCCTCATGGCACTACAGTTTGTCCAGCCAAGACAGTCACAGTGAATGTTCTCCTAAAATTCAAGAGGGGAACAATTTATAAAAACTAACTCTCCTGCCAAAAATGTAGGAGATTTTAAAGTTATCACCTAAATGGATTAGAATGAGAAGCCTCCTAATAATAAAAATCTTGGGCAATATGTGCTGAAATTCTGCAAAAACTCTCAAGAGGACTTTTATTTTTAAAAGATTTTTAATCATCATTTCTATGAAAGCCACATCCCCCCATCCACCCCTCCACATGGTACTCAAATTAATGCCATTAGCGAGTTTTAAAATCCCTTTGTATTTCTCCTTTTCTTTACATCTTTAGTTTTCATATTTTTACTGAAGCAAAGAAGAGTCAGAAAAAACTTTTGTTTCCAGGTTACTTTATAAACAAACCTGTGCACCATTGGATTGTAAATATAAAATGAACTATCCATCTTTAGATAAATGTGTATAAAATACATTTGCATATGAATTTTGTATATTTCTGTGTGTTTTCTAGTGTTTTCGTGGTACTAGCACACTTCTGTGTTTTCTATCACCTGTAAGAAAATGTCAGGAAGCCTAGAGGAATGAGATGGAGTCCCTTGTCTTTAATCCTCATAGTAAAAGGTGGGTTTGGGTAGTTAACAGTTTGAAGACTATAAACCCACAATCCCCTCTTGGTCCTTTAGGCAAAAATGTTCTTAGCTCATGGGCAGAGGCCTTCCTCTAAGGAGAAGAAATATTTTAAACCCTGTTGATGACTAATATTTCAAACACACTTTGCAGACTCATTTTCCCGGCATTTTGTTGTTTCAGCTGGACTATTCATGCCACAATATTTTTATAGGCTGTGAGGTTGAAAAATGTTTCCCATCCAGACAGGATAAATGAACCTCTTAGTTTTCTGATGCAAAAGTAACAATCAGATTATCCTCTTGCAAAGGAATACCACGCTCCTTCTGGTGGCAGGTGAATGGGAGAGTGGAGATTTGAACAAGGATATGAAATATAGGTAGTACTTCCACAGTGCCTTATGTTGCAGCATATGTGCAACAGCTGTTTTCCTGCTCTGCTAAGATTTAATCAGAGTTTCCCACCTGGACTTAGGGCAAGGGAAGGCTTCTAAGAGAATCATAGGTAACTGATGAGGAGGTCACACCCCATGAGATGGCCTCTGTCTTATAAGGATACGTTGCATAGAAAATGTGGTTGGTATGAAGAGCTGGAGGTCTAGAATCAGAGACCTGGGCTTGAATCCAGCTCTGTTACTCCTACCTGTGCAGCCAAAGGCAAGTACTTAAGCTCAAGTAACCGTAGCATTTTAAATTTATAGAATGGGGATAATGGTAGTTTTGAGCCCTGGCTCCACCACTTCCCAGTTGTTTAACCTTGGACAAATTTCTTATCCTTTCTGTGTCTCAATACCTTGTCAGACCAAATAGGAGTATTCACAGTTCTTATCTTATAGGTAAGGATAAATTAGATAATTAAGAGAGACAAAGCTTTTGAGATTACTGTCAAACATTTAAAAAAAAAAAAAAACTCTTCCAAATGATTCAGAAAATTCAAGCTTGAGAAAGTCTTTCAGGAAAAGACAAAGAGAAAAGAAAGAAAAAAACAAAGATTTGTGACAATTAAGGGAAACCATGAACAAGCACAGTTGTCCTATCCTATGAAAAGGCTTGGCCATACTTTATTTCTGTGGAAACCAATCTCCAGAGCAACTGGGTTCTTAGGAGTTGACCACTGCTCTGGTTACACAGGGTTTCCTCAATTGCTTCAGCCCCTCACTACTTGAGAGCCAAACCAAAGAACTCATCTGTAGATGTGGATACGGAGAGGAGAGAAGAGTGTCTGAGACTGAATGCTTACCAAAAAGTAGTGATAAAATTAATCAGAGGGAACAGAAATAATGTTCTTATTTTCATTAACTGTCAGAAAGTTCTCCAGTCAGACAAATCCATGAAATAATCATATATAAATGCCATGTTAGTACGTGACTGTAGGAGTTACTTAGGCTCAGAGTCTGAGATCTGAGACCTTCTCTCTTTTTTGTTATTGGTGCCTTATGAAAAAACGTAGTGGGATTCATTGTGACCTATTTTCACATGCCAATAACAAAATTTGATCAATTTCATACCCTAGTGCTTCCCTTTCTCTCCTCTCATCCCTCCCCCTGAATCCCTTTACTCTACTGTCTCCCTTCTATTTTCATGAGGTCTTGTTTTTACCTTTTCCCTGTAGCTTCCATATATGAGAGAAAACACAGGGCCCTTAAATTTCTGGGTCTGCTTATTTCATCTAACATGATGCTTTCTGGTTCCATCCATTTTTTTTTTTTGCAAATGGCATAATTATGTTCACCTTTATGACTGAATAAACTCCATTATGTGTGTATGTATGTATTGTTTGTGTACCCCACACTTTCTGTATCCATTCATCTAATGTATACCTAAGTTCATTCCATAACTTGCCTATTGTGAATTGTGCTGCTATAAACAGATATGCACATATCACTATGGTGTGCTGAGTTCAATTATTTTGGATCAATACTGAGGAGTAGTATAGCTAGGTCATATGATGGCTCCATTCCTAATCTTTGAGACATCTTAAATGTCTGAAATTCTCTACCTTGTTAAGAATTGAAGATAAGGGAGAACCAGGGAAAACCAGGAGAACAAGCCACCCCTCTTGTTGATGCTATCTGATCTCATCTGTGAAATAGGGGTATGCCATTTACATCTCAGTCTGATAAAGGAATGTACTATTTGGGTGATGGCAAAAAATTTCAGTCTAAAAGGGGCACCAAACCTCCCTGACACCTGCAGTTCTCTATAAATAGAACTAGTTAGAGAAAAATAAAACGTATCTCCTCCTGTGAATAGTATCTCCTTTATTTGAAATACATTTGATAAACCTAAGACAGAGAAGAGTTGATATCTAATATCCATCTCCCTCTTTCCATGTGGCCAGGCTATAAAGGCTATTGTTTTTAATGTAGTCATCTGACTAGGTTTTGGCCAATGGAATGTGAACAGAAGAGATATTGGCAGCTTCTGAATAGTGTTCATGAGATTCCCCCCTTTCTCTTTCCTCCTTCCCACAAAAGGAAGCCATCTTGGACTGCATCAGGGATGGCATACCAACCTGCTCTACAGGAAACCTGGGATTCAGCTAGATAGAGGAGTCAGCATCTCTAATACCATGAAGATTCCACACCAGTCCTGGACTGCTTACAAACAAGACAAATACACTTCCACATTACTATTTAGGGTCTCTGTAGCATTAGACTCATCCATAGCCTATCTAAAACTATTCGATTTGAGCTGGGGAGGTGAGGCAAGATCACAGGAGAAGTTGAGTGATAACTGGCCATAACCTGCCCTTTTAGTAGGAAGGACTAGATAATGCAAAGTTATGCTTTGTAGTTTGCACAAATTGCACCAACAATTAACAAGAAGCTGAGCCTGTGAAACATCTTCCTTCCCAGCTCTTCCCACAGGCAGTGCCCAGTTTGTTCTTTATATAAGCATTAATTGAATATTTAGAGAATATTGACTCAGTGGCAAAAGCCCTGAATGCACATGTCAGTCTTATTTTGCCTTCTAGGCAAAGCTGTTTTGAGATGTGAGATGTTTGTGAAAGCACTTACAGATAGGAGATAGTGTTGGCTTCCAAAGTCGGTCTCAAACTCACAGTTAGAAGATGACTAGACATTTCCTGGATGGTACTATTCAACCTGCTCTACAGGAAACCTGGGATTCAGCTAGGTTAGTTTGTTGTTATTTTTACTATGAATAAAAGTCAGCTTAAAAAGAATTTTAAAACATGAGGCTGATGCCTGCTAAAGGGTAGAGATGTGAGTGCCTGCCACCCCATCTGTCTTTATCTGCTCTAGATCATGTTCCACCAGTTGCTTTCTTCTGGTGTCACCATCCCTTCAGTCTGCTCTTGCCCCTGTGCTCAGCCCGAAAACTGGTTTACCTCTCCCCCCATCTTTGATTTCCTGTTCCTGTGACACAACTCCCCCATCATGGTATTGCTGGGTCCCTTTCCTTCTGGCATCCTATTATTCATTCAGTTTTGTATCTTTACCATATCTTTAGCCTGGGTCCCCAGTCTTGCTTTCTTGATTCTGAGTCTTCTAATCAGTTTCTCTGTCCCCAGCCCTCTTCATTGCCAGGCTGCCCTAATGCAGACTATAATTAGTCACTGTCACAATGCCTTTTTCACTTCACAAAGTCCTTCCAACTCTTCCAAACCCAGCTGTTGTCCTCTTCCCTGTCAAAGAGGCATTAAGTGCCCCTCATTTGTGCCTCCACTTTATTCAGTTCCTGTTCTGGTCCAGTAGATTGAAACTCTTTCAAGGCAAAGACTTTCAAGACTCAGACAGAGTGTCCTAGGGTCTGGGCCCCTGGAAAGTGCTATGGAATGAATGTTGGATGAATCAAGGTTGTCCTGACAAGAAGATTGATGGATGAATTAATTTATTCATCACCTTAGAATTCAGCACACACACACACCCCACACACACTTTATTCTGGTGTAGTAGGTAAAACACAGAATCTGAGTTTCAATCCAAGTTTCATCAGTTATGCTTTATATGATGTTATGGTTTGGATGTGAGTTATCCCCAGGAGCTCATATGTGAGACAATGCAAAAAAAAAAAAAAAACAGAAATGATTGGGTTGTAAAAGTCTTAACCCAATCAAGATTTAATTCCTGGTAGGAATTAACTGAGTGGTAACTGAAGTGGTAGAGTGTAGCTGGAGGAGGTGGGAACTGGAATGTGGCTTTGAGTATATATTTATATCTGGTGAGTGGAGACTCTCTGCTTCCTGATGAGCTGCTTCCCTCTGCCACCCTCTCCCACCATGATGTTCAGCCTCTCCTGGAGCCATGAGAAATGGAGCCTGCCTTCTATGGACTAAGACCTCTGAAACCATGATCCTTCAAATAGTTTCTTCCTCCTCTATAGTTGTTCTGGTCAGATCCTTTAGTCACAGCAGCAAAAAGCTGACTAAAACGTGTAACTATGGGCAAACTACGTAATCTCACAATGCCTCAATTTTCACACCTGTAGAACAGAGATGCTTCCATGCACCCAAAGCTGGATTTTCTTAGTGATGTTTATTTTAAGGTAATCCACTGATAACTGTAAAAAACAAAAACAACAACAACAAAAAAAACCACCTTTGCTTTCTAAATTCTTGCAGAATAAGCAACAATTTTTTTTTTAAATTTCCTCCATGTTTTAGTCAGCTTTTTCATTGCTGCTACCAAAAGACCTGACAAAAACAATTGTAGGATAAAAAGTTTATTTGGGGGCTCATGGTCTCAGAGCTCTCAGTCCATAGACAGACAGACAGCTGGACTCCTCAGGGCTCTGTGTGGGAACATCCTGGCGGAAGAGTGTGATGGAAGAAAGTGGCTGAAGACATGATGGTCAGAAGGCAGAGAAAGAGCTCTGCTTAATAAAGACAAATATAAGCCCTAAAATCAAGTTCCCAGGGAACTACCTCCTCTAGCCACACCCTTCCAGCCTACAGCTACCATTCAGTTAATCCCTATCAGGGGATTAATTCACTAATTGTGTTAAGGCTCTCACAACCCAATCATTTCATCTCTAAACCTTCTTATCTCATCCATGAATTTTGGAGGGATACCTAGTATCCAAACCATAACACTCCATTAAAATAATTGTTTTTAATATTGTAAATTTTCACAAAAGTGAAAAATAGTGAGAGGTTTCTACATACCCTGACATTCTGAGAAAAGGCTGAAAGAGTGTTATGTGGGCTGAACAGAAGTCACAAATATATTCATATTCTAATCTCTGGAATCTACAAATGTTACCTCAAGAGACGAAAAAGGGACTTTGCAGATGTCATTAAATTAAGAACCTCAAGATGAGGAGATTATCCTGGATTGTGCAGGTGTGCCCAAAGTGTGATCACAGGTATCCCTGTATAAGGGGAAGGCAAAGGGAGATTCAGGTCACAGAATAAAAGAAGGCCAGGTGACCAGGCAGAGAAGAGCAGAGAAAAGCAGAATAGAGAAATGAAATGCTATAAATCTGGTTTTAAAGATGAAGGAAGGGACCATGACCCAAAGAATGCAGCTCCAGAGGCTGTAAAACATAAGGAAATAAATAAATAAATAAATAATAAGGACCCAGCAGCTTGGAAGGCTGAGGCAGGAGGATGGGGAGTTCAAAGCTAGCCTCAGCAAAGGCAAGGCACTAAACGATTCAGTGAGCCCCTGTTTCTAAATAAAATACAAAATAGAGGTGGGGATATGACTCAGTGGTCAAGTGCCCCGAGTTCAATTCCCAATACTGGAATAAAAACTACAAAAGATAAGGAAACTGATTTGCCCCCAGAGCATCCCAAGTGAGCCTGATCTTCCTAACACCTGACTTTAGTCCAGTGAAACTGATTTCAGACTTGTGACCTCCAGAAGCATAAGAGAATAAATCTGTGTTGTTTTTAGTCAGTCTATTTGTGATAATTAGTTACAGCAACAATGGGAAACTAACACAATAGTTTTTCTTCTGTCTAATATCTGGAAGGTAAGTTACCAAGCTTAATCCTGGAACAGAGGAGAAAGAAATCCAGCTCTTGTTTCTCTTTAATTTATGGACCACCAAAAAATGGTCTTCTGAAAGGACTTGCCAATGATTTACCCCAACACAGGGCAGCCTCTCTTATTCTGAATTAGAAAATAGTTCATCTTTCTCCAAATGAGATTCAAAGAAGAAATTCACATCTTCTAGGAAGGACAGTTTTATATAGTTTTAATGAAATGCTGTTCAAATAATCACTTCAAATTTTACATAAGATAAAAAGTTAAGCAGACTACATTAAGACTCCACTTTTTTATTTACCAAAGAAGCAGGGAAATTCAAGCTTAGTTTTAAGTACTAATAAAACCTGCAGTGTAAGGAAGTGGGTTCTGAACACAAACCATAAAATAAGGATGTATTTAAAATGCTGTTATTAGATAATTGCTGTTCCCACAAACTTCCCCTCATGTATCCTGGCAGCCCATCACACTCTGTAACCAAAGGAAGAAATGATTTTATGAATACTTTTTTTCTTGTGACATTTTGGTTAACAGTAAACTCATGACACCAAAAAAAAAAAAAAAAAAAAAAAAAATCTGTTCCCAGAAAGCGGTGGGGGTGAATTTTAACTTTATGAGACAGTCAGTCCCTAGGGAACAGAGGAAAAAAATGTACTTCTGGGAGAATTTCTGGATGGCTTAAAGATGAGTCTAGAACACAGCAGTCTGGCTATCTGTGTTTTTTACAGTCTACCTTTACTCCTGGCAGTAAGCCAATGGTATTTTCTGAGTTGTCATAAAGTATGGTTCATGTCCCCAGATAAATGCCTCCCTATTTGTCCCTGATCTTACTTGGAAGAAAGATACAATTTCAATGTAATGTATCCTCTCTCCAGTATCCCAGAGACTTTTAAAGGAAGAGTTCATATTAAGCACAATTTTATAATAATTCTCTATAATCAAATATTTAAAAGGAATAGGGAGATTTAACTCATAAGAAATGGCTAAATCCTATTTTCAACTTGATGTATCAAATAAATATTGAGCTTTTACTTTGTGCAAGAAAATATGTTAGATGCTAAAATTTGAGGCTGAAGTACAAATATGAATGAGTCAGGACCCCTGCCTTAAGTGAGCTTGAAAGCAACCTTTTCTCAAGGAAGGGAGTGTGTAGTTAAGAATGTTCAATTCAAA
This sequence comes from Callospermophilus lateralis, assembly GCF_048772815.1. Classification (NCBI taxonomy): domain Eukaryota; kingdom Metazoa; phylum Chordata; class Mammalia; order Rodentia; family Sciuridae; genus Callospermophilus; species Callospermophilus lateralis. Next base: position 91,987,313 of record NC_135309.1, on the reverse strand, counting down.
GTTCAACTTCCCATGGGTGTATTATGGGGTTTGCTGTCCAACTGTTGCTTTACCTTGCTTTAGTTTCCATTTCCCCTTCTAGCAAAAGTTATGGTGATGGTTTGGGAGATTCAGTTTTTCAGGGTCTTTCGAGATCAGAGGCTTCAGATATTTTTGTATTTATATTGTTTCAGACTCAATCTGTTCTAGTACTATAAATGATTGACAGCTGGGTTATATTTTTTTTCCATTTTTGGGGGGAGAGGATTATATTTTTGAAGTGTGTTGAAAAGTTTTAAATTATTTGAGATCATGATTCAAGCATTATATATAAAGAGAAATAGAAATGAAGGGCATAAATATTCTCTTCAAATAAATAACCCCTAACCTATGTTCTTCATTAAAAAAAAGAAATTATAAACATCTCTTTCCAGTGGATACCAATATAAGGCAAGTCTATTCAAGTAATATCAGTCTAGACTAATGATTGAGAATTGCATTCTCAGTTCCAAAAACCAACAACAATTCCACTAAAAGTCTTTATTTTTCCTTTACTTTAATTTTTATTATTTTTAGTTGTAGTAAAATGATAAAATAGCATTATTTTATTTATTTTTATGTGGTATTGAGAATTGAACCCAGTGCCTCACACCTGCTAGGGAAACACTCTACCACTGAGCTGCAACCCCAGTACCCCATTGAAAGTCTTTCATGGGACTTTTCAACTCTAGTTTGAAAGTTAAGTTTCATCTAGACTATGTGCTCTGGATACTTCAACAGACAAATGCAGCTGTCTTTTCTCTGCTTGTTTTAAACTGGATTTCAGGTTTTCTTCAGTAACCTTTTTTTCTGTTGGTTCCAAATAGCCTGTTCCTCAACTTCAAGTCTCCTCAGGGATCTTGCTCTCCTTTTTTTAATCTTATGCTCATGTCCCCAGTCTCCCTTGAAGGCAGCCTTTCATTTTCTCCCTTCTCACTTGGCTCACTCCTGTCACACAGGTAGGGTGTGACTCCAGGGCTCCAGGGCACCTGCTTCCCTAAGAGCCAAATAGACCCCTTGCCTTAAAAAGCCATTGTCCATTCAAATGTAATTTTTCTTGGTTCTTTACATTTTGAGAACACACATAGATAATAATGATAAATCCTCAGGCTCCTATAGTGGAGAAAGAGCCAAGGTTAAAGTTTCTCTTTTATTTTATTTGCCACCAATTGCTCTAGCAAAAGAGAAATATGTCAAGCTTTTATGATTTTATAAACTGCCATGAAAGCAATGCTCTGTTCCAGCAAACGACTAATGAAAATATTTTTAAAAGGCAAAATGAAATTAGACTTATCAAAAAGAGGAAATAAAGCAATCGAGGGTTTGGTTAGTCACATACCCTTTCTAAGATTTTATATATTGATGCACTTTTTTTGGAGTGATATATACCTACAATTAAAAATCTAGATATACACAAAACAACAGTAGGGTTTTATTAAGGAAAAACATTCAAGAAAAATTAGATTGGTAAATTTCATTACATAGGAAAATACATTTTCTGGTCTTTTTTTACTTTCTTTTATAATAAATAAAGTTATATTTAAACATTATTTTGGTGATAATTTAGAGAAGAGACCCCAACATTGCTTTCATTTACTAATTTAGAAGATTAAGTAAAAGACATGTACTAAAAAGTAGACGTTATTTTTATTTATCTACGGTATTTATAACTCCCTTTTCCCTGGGGAAGATTCCAGTCTTATGAGAAATTTTATTCTAGGAAGAAGGTGTAGAATTCTGAAGAACTAAAAGAGAGCACATCAGAGTTTGACATGAACTGCTTAGAGAACAGAATGGGTTGCTGCTGTGTGTGGCTGCTGTAATACTTAGCAATAAGCTTGGTCATCTTTTAACTTTGTTTCTCTAACACTCCATCAGTATGAAAAGAGCTCAAGGAAATCTTATATATAAAAGAGGTACATTACTTGGTTTTATAGCTTGCTAAATTACTGACATTAGCGCTGCAAAATAACACAATTCAGGAAATAAAGTGTCCTGGTGTCCTGGCCTTCTGACAAATATACAAAGCATACCAGACCCAGAGAGATAAACAATTGGGGTTATAATTCTAACCCCACCCTGTACATCCACTATACCTGAGTCAACAGAAAACTGACTGATCACTCAGATACCACAGGGTGGAATATGGGTGTGCAGAGCTGCAGAATGCCTTTCTTCCTTTTCCTGTTTATGTTGTCCATGATGAAATGCTGAGTTGGAGTGTTCTTATATTTAAGACCTGTTCAGCATTTTCTCTTTTTCCTCACATTTATGTTAGCTTTTTCCTTTAATTATGTTGATGTTGTTTTTCTTGGCAAAGCTGCCCTTTCCATTATGGTGTGTTTACCTTCCAAACAGTCCCACTTCCTCCTTATCTTTGGGAGCCTATTCACATTTCTAACTCCAACTGCTCACTTCCCCTCCTCGGCATATCCTCACCTTCACAGCTCAGTTCTTTTTCTCTCTTTTCAACCCTTCTTTCAACTCTCACCCCCAACCCTCTCACCCCTTTGGAATAACAAGTTATTTCCTCTTTCATTTCCTCTTACAGAAGATGTTTTTGGACCCATTCCAGAAAGTCTTTGGCATGAAAGCGTACCCATGCGGTTCTGTGTTTCCTTTGGGCACATTTCCAGAGGTGTTTCATCGGCCTGGAGCCCTCCGCCTTCACACCAAGTTAAGCCTGGCTCTGTCAATCATGTTCGTCATCCCTCCAGCATTCCTGGTAAGCCGAGCCTGTGGTAACAGCACTGGTGAAACGGGTTACCCTCTTGTTTTCAAATCTATTTCAAGAAGCCTGTTAAAGGTATAAAAACCTGATGTTTTTTGATTTTTTGTTTTTTGTTTTTTTTTTTTTAGTTGTTAGTGTAAAAGATTTTTTAAAGAGGGAGGGGGATTCTGAGTCATGGATATTTACCCAACTGCTTTTGCTTCTTAATTTATGGAATCAGTGCATTAGCCAACTATTTTTCATTCTTTCTAGGTCATCCAGAAGGAAGTTAGACAGTTGCATCTAAACTGGAAGGAAATTCGTGTCAAAATTTCTGACTAAAATTAAGTGTTTTCTACTTTTAGAATTAGAAAAGTTATGGGGCTGGGCTAATCATATTAATTTATCCATTCATGTGTATTAGAGAGTTATTATCCTCTATGACTAATAAAACAGACTAAAAACTTTACTATTTGTTACTTTATAGTACATCGAAGTGCATAGCTTTCTAGCGTATGTTGATGATTCTTTTTAAGAAAAAATAATTTTTTTAAGAAAAAAATTTTCATATCTCTAAAGTCTGGGAACCCCACGATTAAGCTGCATACAATTTTTTTGTCTGGTGAGGACTGTTCTTCATAAGATGAGCCATCCAGGTGTCCTCATCCACAGGAAAAATGAAAAAACAAAAAAGGGCTTTGATATGTGTTCTTAATATAAACGTCTCAGTAATAAAATCTATTTAAGAGCAAATAGGACACTGTCTTGAGAGGAACGTTTGGCTGGTGTACTGAAACATAAATACAAGACATCAAAACAGTGGCCCAAGTCATGGAACCCTAAACAGTCCACTCCACGTTTGATATCTACAGCTCTAGCCACCAAGAACAAAAATATGCATAAAAGTACACATTCAAACTCATTGGCATTAAAATCTAGTACCCAGGGCTGGGGCTGTAGCTCAGTGGTAGAGTACCCGCTTCACATGTATGAGGCACTGGGTTCGATCCTCAGCACCACATAAAAATAAATAAAGATATTGTGTGCAACTGCAACTAAAAAAATATTTTTTAAAAATCTAGTACCCATAAACATATTCACCCAAAATAAAGTAAATAAACAAGTTACTTCCTTAGATTCAAAATACTAACGTGATCATTTTGTGGAGTTGTTTTGGTTTCATTTGGTTCAAAGAGAAAAGGGCAGAGACAGAGACAGAGAAAGGCTATGAATTTAAATCTAACTTCTAAATTTTCATATGTAAAATTAGATTTTAAATTATTCAGTAAACAAGTCTGTCGACTGGACCAAGTTATGAACCTTTCTAAATCACTCTAGCACATTGTTGTTCATGCAATTAAAAATGCAGAATCAAATTTCCAATTTAAAATGTATTTGCCTTGCAGCTCCAATCAGGCTTTCCCCCTTGATTCTGATGAAAATTCTGATGAGGGGCCAGGAAAGGGCAAACTCTACATCACATTGCATGTAAGGTGTCAGTTCAGCACAGTAACAAACCACAGGAAGAGGAGAGGACATTTGCAGAGCTGAGGCACACTAGTGAGTGCTTGTCAGAAACGAAGGGTGCCTCAGAGTCCATCAATCCAATCCACTGAATAGCTCCATATCTAGAGGGATCAGATGCCACACACATGTGTTGGAAATAGCCAAGAACAACCCACTGCATCTCTCTACTAACACTGTCCAGTCTGCAGGGCATGCTTCTTGTTTAAGGCTGAACAAAATTAAATGAAAAAATACTGCAGAACTAGGGGAAGGAAGAAGCTTAGGGAAGAACCAAGAAAGAACAAGATGGGTTTGTAGTTATCACTTGCTTCTTACTTGAATTTAGACACGGTGCCTATATTATCCAGTCTTATGTCTTAATGAGAATTAAATAATGTGTCCAAACTTTAAAAAACAAAATGTGTACCTATGATATAGCACAATAAATGTTTACTGGTATAATTATTATGATTATCAACATTAAGATACCTACTTACGTTCTCATTTATTCATCTAGTAAATATTACCAAATGCCTATTCGACTCCTACATTTACAAAGAAGTATGTGGGGCTGAGGATATAGCTCAGTGGTGCTGCCGAAATGACAAACTCAATAGAAAATAGTACAGTAATATTATCAGTTGAGTTCTGAGAGAAAGGGTCAAAGAAAACTCAAAATTGGACTCAGAACTCCTTAAACTATGTTATAAACTAGCTTTGGCATAAAGTTATATAATTTGATTTTTATACCCATTATTTAACAGCATAATTACTATTGTGTCCAAAAATATAAAAATAGGATGAAGTGTAACCATCTCTAAAAATAGAGAACATATAAATTACTTAATGTAGAATACAGAAAATAAAAGAATTTGCTATAAAAAAGGTAGAGCATCAGTACAATAATATTAATTCTGAATTAATGGCAATCCTGATGTGCTACTAGTCAGATTATAATAGAATGACTTTATCTATCTTCTCCTTCATATAACTCTAATTTTACTCATAGAGGTCTTCACCATTTCGTTTAGTAGAATCAAATTTGTCCTTTTTCAAGAGTTCTGTATACACACATGCAGGTCTTCTTGGGACAAATCATAATAAGTACACAATTTTGAAAATGACTTTTGGCATGTGGTTTATGTTGATTGATCTTTTCATGCCCATGTCAGAGCTGAAGAAGTAAGTTACCCTACTAAGCTGACATACATTTGTCGCAAAGTGAATTGATTTTTGAGGTTGCTTAAAATATCACATCCTTCCATCCCTATCCTGACTAATTTAACAGACTAGCTTATTTTTCTTAAAAATCTTTAAATATGCTTATTTTGTCCTGTTTATACTGATTTTTTTCAAACAGATAGCCATCCTAATAAAATATATTCGCATCTTAAAATCAAAGTGTGTTCTTGGAAAAAAATTCTATTAAAATAAATTCAGGTTTTCACCTAGATTAGCTCATTAAACAGGGAAAACAGAAGATAGTCCCTAGAGTTGTGAACACTGAAACTTACCTAATTTTACATATCAACCAAAAAGTTCTGACTAAATAGACATCCACTGAAACATCAGAATATATAACAATTTCCAAGGCTTACATTGAGTCTGATGCTGAAACAGAAACTTCCTTTGTCTTCTAAGATGATTTGTCTATCCTTATTTAGAGGAGCCAAAAAAGAAAAATAACTTCTTGCCCCACACTAAGTACCTTTAAAGTCATGAAACACAAGGCCCCCTTGGACCATCTCCTATCTTTCTCACTCTCTCACTGCCAGTAAAGGCTTTTAAAAAATGGAAAGGAATATCTTTATGTTCTTCCTAACTGTTCCCCACTGCCTCCTTCTTTTTGATGGGTAGGTTGGTGCAACCGTCAGCAGTCCAATTCTCTATCAGCACATTTTAAACTACACTGCAAAAAAGAAAAAGGAGAGAGTAGGTATGTCAGAATCTCGAAAGCTGACCACACTGGCTTCAAATTTGCTAATTGAAACACGACTCCCTGGAGCCATTGGTCTACAACTTTTAGTTCTGTAATCCTGTCTGAAGAGTTTGCAGCAAGAAAAATAGCAGGAGAAGAAATACCAAATACACAGACACATGCAGTTGACCACAAAATGTTTCCAGAATGATACCAACCAGCATCTTTCTGACATATACAGTTGTAGGCAAAAATAGTCTTTGGAAGCAAACAGTCCTGGGTTGAAATCATGGCTTTGTCCCAGGACAATTTGTTTAGCTTCTTTGAACCTGTTTCTTCAGGCATAAAATTTAGACATTTCTGTTGCAATACAGTTTAAATTAAGCACTTAGAAAGATGATTGGCCCATAATGAATGTGTTGGTCAGCTTTCTGCTACTATGACAAATGCCTGAGATAATGAATTTATAAAGAGAAAAATTTTATTTGGGCTCACAGTTTTGGAGGGTCAGTCCACTATCAGATAGGCCCCTTGCTATTGAGCACATCATGGCAGAAGTGTATGGCAGAGCAAGCCAGTCATCTCAAGGCTGGGACATAGAAGAGCAAAGAAGAGAAAGAGGCTGGATCCCTGCTACCCACTCCAAGGACACACCCTCAATGAGTGACCAGAAGACATCCTCCTAGGGCTCACCTTTCAAAGGTTCCACAAATTTCCAGCAGTGCCATGCTGGGGACCAAGACTTTAACATATGGGCCTTTGGGAGATATTTAGGATCCAAACTATAGCAGTAACTTTCAATAAGTATTAGCTGTTAATAATATTATCTTCTTCATCATCACTTTTACTCATCTCTTTTTAAGCATTTCTCATTATTCTCTATTATTTCAATCATTTAATAAACATATTTGCCCATATCTTGTGTCCCACAAGCACTGTAAGAGGAATTTTTTATGGAATGAATTAAATGTGGGAAATCTGATCACAAGGGCTCACAGTATAGGCGATGGGCAGGTTAATAAGTACATTAGCACTCTACCTACTGGTGAGCACATGCCACCCTTTTGCCCTTGTTTCTATGTCTGTCTGCATCTGCTACAAGACTACACACCCCTGAAAGTCACAGTCAATGTCTTAAGTCTTCTCTATCCCTATGGCCTCCTCTGGCCCATGAGTCAATAAACATTCAATAAATGTTTGCAGAAAAACAACAAAATAAATGAGTGCTTTGCATTCTGTACAAAGACAGCTTATTTCACCTGAGAGAATGGGGTGACCTCACCAAGAAGGTCTGCTTTGAGCTGGTTCTTAAAGAATAAATTGAAGTTCAAAAGGTCAAGTGCAAAAGGATTTGCTGGGAAAGGGGAACTGCATACAAATTCAACCATAAATTTTTAAGGGTTAAGATTATAGTTTTAAGTTCCCTCTGACAGCACACAGGATCTTCAACAGTGTCTGAAAAAGAAAAGTTATCCATAGATTGCTGAATACCAACAATAACTAATATTTATTGATCACTTGACCATGCCAGCCATTATTCTAAATGCTTTTGGTGTTAACTCATTTAATCATTGCAGCATATGAAGCAGACACTCATTTTATTTGGCATGGAGAGGGTAGTGATTTTCTCAAGGTCATACAGCCAGGAACCAGCAGTGTTAGTTCAAACCCAGACAACCTGGATTCAGGGCTTATAGTCTTAGTTACATCTCATTTCTGAATTTATTTGCTCCATCATTAAATAAATATTGATATCTTTTTTTGTACCACACACTATTTTAAGCACTGTAGTAGAATTTACCCTTGTGACACTTAAACTCTAGTCTGAGAAGAAAAATAATACACAAAGTATGTAAGCAAAGAGTATAGAATATAAGAGGGTGGTAATGCTATGGAAAAAATTTGCTAAGGAGAGAAAAGGAATATGCAATTTTAGGGGGAGATGTTCAGTTTTAACTGTAAAATCAGAGAAGGCCCTTTTAAAAGATGGCATTTGAGCAAAGACTTGTAAGATGTGAGCTCTGTGTTATCTAGAGGAAGAGAACTTGAGGCAAAGTGCATACCAAGTGCAAAGACCCTGAGGTCAGAGCAGGCCTGTTCTGCCGAAGAATCACAGTGAGGCCACTATGGCTGAAGCAGAGCGAGCAAAAGAAAGCGTGAAGGAAGTAAGAAAGGTAAGGGATGGCCAGGTGGTGTACCATCTTCTAAGTGACAGGCTACTTGGTAGGGATAACATCTGGTGATTGATTGATTTATCTCACTCCCCACCCAGCCTTTTCCCCCAGCCTGGGTCAAGCACTGTAACAGATTTTACAATTTTTCAGCATTCTCTCCTTCAACCCAAAGGCAGTGAGTCCATGCTGTGGATTCACAACAGACCTACTACTACCTTCTTTGGATTCCTTTTGGCCTATTAAAACCAAGAGTCTAATTACTTACCTAGAAAACTCCCTAGATCCTTGGAAAAGATTAATGGGGCAAATAAACCAAAAGTGTAGGGGTGTGCTACGCAATACTATCAACAGTTACACATTACAGAGCCTGTAATGGTTTTTGGATGACAACTACCATGACTTTACTTCATTCCCTATACAATGCTTGTGACCAGTAAAGTTCCTTGAGTTAAAATGGTTTTAATATATTTTGCAAATGTTCCAAACAAATGTCCACTTTTTTAGCTCCAGAATTTATATTGTTTTGTTCTTATCTCAATTTTCAATTCACAGTTTGATATCAGAGCCTCATTTTAGGTGAAAATACTCTCCCAGGAAGAACCCCACTCACCTCAGACAAAACAACAAAGACCAAATTTGACAGGGAAATGTCAAAATAAGACAAAGGCAGATAGTAGTAACTGAGAAATCAAGAGTCTTTAAAGTCGATTATATTAACAACTAACTGTTGTTTACAAAAAAAAAAAAAAACCTGAAATCTTTGAATCAGTGAAATTATTTAATTGTTTTATATGAATAAAATTTACATACAGTGAAATCCACGGACTTTAAGTGTGGAATTTAATAAGTATATGCAAACACTCACATAGACAGAAAATTTCCATCTTCCCATGAAATTTCCCATACACACTCCTGGTCAATCCCTCTCAGCTGATTACCAAAAAAACCATTGTTTTGATTTCGAAATCTTACCACAGATTAGTTTTGTCATTGCTTGAATTTCCTAACATTGGAATTATACTGTATACTCATCTGGGTCTGGCTTCTTTTGTTCAACATGTTTTTGAGTTTGTCCATACTGTTCAGTCTATCATTTGTTCACTCATATTTATTTTCTGATAGTATTTCATTGCATGAATGTCCCACGGTTTGTTTATTCATTCTCCTGTTGATGGACCTTGGCTCATTTCCAATTCTAGGTTAGAGGAAAGCAGTTATGAACATACTTGTATGAGTCTTTTGCCAATATGTGTTTAAATTTTTCATGGGCAAAAAAACAGAGAAGTGGAACTGGGCAGTTATAGGGGTTATTTATGTTTAACTTTAAAAGAAAGTACCAGTTTGCCGAGCTGACATTTTGCTCTCCTACCAATAATGGATGGAAGAGTCATTTTTACATATCTGTACAAATATTTGGAGATGTGAAGCTTTTCGTAACAAGAGTCATTCTGGTTCTTTTGAAAGCCTATCCATTGTGGTTTTACTTTGAATTTCCCTGATGACAAGTGATTTTGAACTCATGGCCATTTGCTTGTCTTCTTTTTAAAGGACTTGAGCTAGTATTTTGCCTATTTTTATAGAGTTGTTTCTTTTTGTTATTGATATGTAGGAATTCTTTACATCTTCTTGTTAAAATGGTTTGGCAGCAGACCCACTACCCATACTCTGTCAACCATGGTGAACATTCTGCCTATAGATTTGTCTATTCTGGAACTGTTATATAATCATACAATAATTAAACTGCTGTGTCATCCTTGTGTCAAGTAGCTTAATGTTTTCAAGATCAATTTTGTTGTGGCATGTAAGAGATTCATTCTTATTTGTGTCATTTAAAAATACTCCATGGTATAAATATACCATACTTTATTTACACATCTAAAAAAATAAAAAATAAAAATAAAATAAAATGGTTTGGCAGGTACTTCTTCAAATACTTTATTCTAACCTGTTGCTTTCCTTTTCTTAATGGTGTTTTTGATTAGCAGAGGTTTTTAATTTTGATAAACTTAACATTTTTTTGAAAAATTGTGGTTTACACTTTTTTTGTGTTTTAAGAAACCATTGCCTATCCCAAGTTCATGGTGATATTCTATGTCCTTCTAGAAATTTTATATTTTTATCTTGAAATTTGTACTCCATCTCAAATTAATTTGTATATATTGTAAAAAAGAAGCCAAGATTTGCTTTTTCTTCATACATTTATGCATTTGTTCCTTCATTATTTGTTGAAATATTCTCCATTACCCCCATTGAATTGCAATGATATCTTCATTGAAAATAAATTGACTGTATTTGGATGTATTTATGGACTCTATTCAGTACCACTGATAAATTTTTCTATTCTCCTGCTAGTAATGTATTGTCTTGATTGCTGTAGTTTTACAGTAAGTGTTGAAATCAAGTAGTTTAATTCTTTCACTTTGCTCTTTCTCAAAATTGCTTTGGTTATTCTAGGTTCTTTTCACTTCTACACAAACTCAGAATCAGCCATTTTTTCCAAAGTGGGGGCAGCTATTATAATTTTGATTAGAATTGTGTTAACTCTATTTCTCTATAGATTGATTTGGGTAGAAGTGACATCTCAACATTATTGAGCCTTCCATCTATAAATATTCCATTATTTTGGTTTAATTTTAGTTAAATAGTGTCAGCATAATTTTAAAGTTTTTATTATAAAGGTCTTAAACATGTTTTGCAAAATTTATTCCTATTTATTTTATGGATTTTAAAATTTTACTGTTCCCACAAACTTTATTTACCAAGTTTTGCTATAATATATAAATACAAATAATTTTATTTGTTGACTTTGTATTCTGTAATTATACTAAAATCACTTATTATTGGTTTTAGTAGTTTATCATTTTCTGAAGATTTTTTACATGCACACTGCAACATCTTCAAATAAAAATGATTTTGCTTTTTTCCTCTTTAATATTTAGTCTTTCATTTGATTGATGGATTCAAAAGTTGATTAATTTTAATCCTATTTCACTAGCTAGGACCTCTAATCCAATGATGAAATGAACTTGTGGAAATGGGCATCTGTAAGAATGGGTAGCCTTGCCCTATTTCTCAACTTAGGGTAAACATCACCATTTAAAATGGTTTTGGGGGGCTGGGTTTGTGGTTCAGTGGTAGAGCACTTGCCTAGCATGTGTGAGACACTGGGTTCAATCCTCAGCACCACATAAAAATAAATAAATAAAATAAAGATTTTGTGTCCATATACAACTAAAAATATTTTTTTAAAACAATGATGTTGGGAGGCGGTGGGGCTATAGTTCAGTTGGTAGAGTGATTGTCTCCCAGCACCACCAAAACAAACAAAAAAAAAGTGATGTTAGCTGTAAGTATTTTAGTAAAATAGTTTATCACACAAGTGCTTCTTCCAGTCTATTTGCATTTATTGTAGAATGGGTCTGTTAATAATGAAGTCTCTCAAATTTTATTTATCTAAAATTGTCTCATTCCACTCATATTTTTTATTAGTGCATTATAGCTACACATAATACTTAAATTGCTTTTGACATGATCATACATACATGGAATATAATTTGCTTCATTTAAGTCCTCAGGACCTTCTCCCTCACTCTTCTCCCTACCTCCCCAGCCCATTCCCATTCCTCTACTCCACTGGCCTTTCCCCCATCTATTTATTGTTTTTATAAATTGGTATTTTATAGGTATACAGGGTGGAATTTACCTTATATATTCACACATGCACTCAGCACAATTTGGTGGACCTCATATAGCAATTCATCACCTTTCCCATCCATTCAACCCCCACTCCCCCGCCAGTCCCCTCCTCACATCAGTGATATCCCTTCCATTTTCATGGTACACCCCCCTTTACCCCTGATTTTGGTCTAGCTTCTGTACATAAGAGAAAATATTCAACTCTTGACTCTCTGAGTCTGGCTTATTTCACTTAGCATCATATTCTCCATTTCCATCCATTTACCAGTAAATGCTATGATTTCATTCTTCTTTACAGCTGAGTAAAATTCCATTGGGTATATATGCCACATTTTCTTAATCCATTCATCTACTGATGGTTCCATTACCTGGCTCTTGTGATTGTGCTGATATAAACACTAATGTGGCTGTATCATTATAGTATGCTGATTATAGTCCTTTGGGGGAAAAAATAGTAAGGAATGGGACAGATGGGTCATATGGTGGTTCCATTCCTAGTTTTTGGAGGAACTTCCACACTGCTTTCCAAAGTGGTTGTACTAATTTGCTCTCCCACCAACAATGTATGAGTATGCTTTTTCCACCATATCCTCACTGGAATTTATTACTATTTGTATTCTTGATTGTCATTCTAACTGGAGTGAGATGAAACCTCAATGTGATTTTGATTTTCATTTTCCTAATTTCTAGGGAAGTTGAAAATTTTTTCCATATATTTTTGATCATTTGTCTCATCTTTTGAGAAGTATCTGTTAAATTCTTTTGCACATTTATTGACTGGGTTAAAAGGGGGAGAGGCTGGTGTTAAGGTTTTTTATGCTTTAAGTATTTTAAATATTAATCCCTTTAAAGGTCACTCACATTTTTAAAGGATATTTTGACTACCTATTGAATTCAAGGTTAATACTTTACTTTTTAATTCAGAACTTTAAAGTATCATATCATTGTCTCCTGACACTCATGTTTTCTGCTGAGAAGTAAGTTAACATTTTTATTGTCATGTTGTAACTTTCTTCCTTCTTTACTTCCTTCTCTTTCTGGCTGCCTTTAAATTTTCTCTTCCTCTTTGGTTTCCAGTGGTTTAATTATTATGTACCTAGATGTCAATTTCTATGTATTTATTCTGATTGAATTAGATCTGTAGATGAATTTTTCCACCTACTATAGGACATTTAGGACCATTATTTTCCAATAATTTTTTCCTGCCCTATCCCCTTTCTTCTTTCTTTCTAGAATTCAAATCCACGTATCTTAGACTAGCTGATACTTTCCCTCAGATCACTAAGACTATATTCTTGCCTTTCTGCATTTCTTTTGTTCCTCTGTTTTAGTAATTTCTACTGAGTTTTCTTGAATTCACTGACTCTTCCACTGTTCAATATAATGTTAAGTCTGCTCAGTGAAGTCCTATTTTTTTCTTCAGCTATTATATTTTGCAGTGCTAGAATCTTCATTTGGTTCTTTTTCATATTGTCTATTCATACTGAGATTTCCTCTCTGCTCATTTATTTTGACCACCAATTTTTTAAGTCTTTGAATATACTTATAATAGATGCTATAAAATCCTTTTCTGTTAATTATCTTGGTCATTTCAGGGTGCTTTTAAAATTTTTTGGTTGACTACTTTTTCTTCTGTTTATGAGTCTTAATTTAAGCTATTTCACATTTTTTCAACACATAAATTTTCTTAATACTTATTTTAAGACATGTAATATTTTTCTGTTAGGTATTAAGGGTAATATATTATAGAGAGTTTTATTACATGTCTTCCTTTAAGGGATATTAGGTATAGGTGTGGCAGTTATATAATTTACTGGTGTATCATCTTAATCCAATCAGACTCTTATTTCTTAAGTGTGGTCTTTTAGAGGTTTCAGCTGAATTGTTAGTTGTTCGGTGTTTCCACTTTGGGCTAGAACTTCCAACATCACATGACCTATAGAAGCATCATTCAGCTTTCTGACCCAAGTAGCCATTTTTGATAGGCCTTGAAGAATTATACTCTACACAACCATAGTCAAACTCTTGGCCAACAAGACTTCTTGGCCTCAACCCCATTGGTGTTCTATCTAGAACTTTAACCATATTGAACTTTAACCATAAGATGGCTGCATATTCCAGCCATCTTAACAGACCTGAACTCTTCTGAGCAAGACTGGTCCTTCTCCACTTAAGTCTTGTCTTCCTGAACAATAGTCTATACAGTACCACCAGTTAAAAAGCTGGGGAAAACAGAAAGTTTGCCTTAAGTTTTCCTTCTAAGGATCACAGCTTGTTCTGCCTATTTCCAAGACCTGAAAACTATATCCTCATATAGTTTGTTAGTTTTAAGATTGTTTACAAAAGGAAACTAATATCAGTTATTCTATAAGACTGGAATAGGAGTCCAATCAATGGATAACTCAACAGCTTATAATCTCATGCCAGAATTCACACTGTTTCTTCATTTTATAAAATTATGAATTGTCTGTAAGGAAGATACCTCCTCTAAGAAGCTGAGATTCAAAGATCCCAAGGGATTACCGAGCTTCTACCTCTTAGAGGAAGCAGAAGTTAGAGAGTATCTCATGTCACATCTATAAATGAGTTTATTTAGTGCTAGTATTTGCATTGCCACCTTGACCTCTGCCAGTCAGTACAGGCATGGTATGATTTTATAAAAGCAAAAACTAAATGAGTACATCAGTTTATACTCCTTAAAGACATCATATTTAGCAACATTCTTATAAATCTACTATATTATCATGCTAGAATAGAAATAAAAATCATCGCAATTTTTCCCATTTTAAATGAAAAGTTGGCACAAATTTAACAGAGAATTGTAAGGGATAATAACTGGAACATTGGGAATGTGCCTGGAGTGTTTTAATGAGAAGATCCACAAATTTTAAAAAGATTTTTTCCATAGTCAAATATTATAATTTTAGGTGGGATAGCATAAAGAAAAAAGAAATGACAAAAAAAAAAGGGAAAAAGTTTGGCATCATCTGGCATACATCTAAATCAATCTCTCTTTCTCTCTCTCTCTCTCTCTCTCTCTCTCTCTCTCTCTCTCACACACACACACACACACACACACACACACAAATACAAATACCCAGTATAGGTCTTTGATGAAAGAAATTATAAAATATATTTAGCAGTCTTGCAAACTAGTAGGATTGATAAACTACCCAACAAATACCCGTTTCTCCAATTTCCTTTATTTTCTTTCTGTACAGGCACAGGTGTTTACACATAAAAGTATGCTTAAAGAGGCTTTTAAGCAAACATTCTTTGCTCCTATAAAACTCCCTATTTAAAAGCTTTCACCTTTCTTTTGTCTAAGAGACTTGAAGGTTGTCTTGATAAACATTGTGTGAGGAAAGCACAACTTTTCCTTGCATTAAGCATTTTTGGTGAAATATTTTTAAACTTCATGTAGTCATTTCCGATGATCTAAAAGAACCCCAGAGACAATAAAAGAAGAGCACATCTGTTATCCTCTCTGTTAATATAAGTGTCTGATTGTTTCATGTCCCTCAAGGCACATTCCCACGTAAAACATGACAGGGAGAATGAGTAGTAATGACTGGAGTGCAATGTCTGGGTGTGTGAACATCACACACAATGACCATTGGTCCACTTATGAGATGATGTGCTAACAATACCACAAATGAGCACTGACAACCACCCAGGACTATTAAACAACAGAGAGAGGCATTAGGACACTGAAGGCTTAGGAGAGAAGGCATTTCCTAACCCTGCGCCTGATGCTCCCAGGGCCTCGGGGCATAGTTCATAGTACTTTCCTCTTTCTCTCTCTGTAGGATGAGAAACCAATTTCAGAGCAACTTTGACCTTCAGAGCAGTATGTGAATTTCTAGTTGTGCAGATTTTTGAGATGGAAGTGTTTGGGAGTTGATTTTAAATATGCAATAAGAAAATTTCTGTATACAGCTAGTCCTCAGGTTGCACAGTATGGTGGGACCAAAAACAACCCTGTATGCTAAAATCATACGAGTGCTCTTAATATTCAATGAAAAATCGTAATTGTTTTGTGACCTTTAAAATTTTTGGCAAAGCAGTAAGTCATCTCTTACTGCTAATTATAAATATATTGAGAAATGAAGACAGCAGAAAATTAAGATTTATTTTTGTACTCTGTGGTTGAAAACATTGGAAATTGAAGTACTTAGTTTTAGAAAACCTTATCAAAAGTAGTTTAAGCTATGCTTGCCTTTTTCTCATTGTGTAACAGGATATGGAGCGAATACCTCTTTTATGACTTACTGAATCGTTAACTCTTTTCCAAGTTTGTGTCCTCTTCCAACATTTTATTCTTGGTGATTTAAACATCATGTAATATCTCTAAAAACTCCTTTAATGTGGAAAGGGTCTTGTTTCATTCTTTTTAGCTTTTGTTTCTTTTTTTTTTTTTTTTTTTAAGGGGGCTTTTGGACACTGTCACTTTCTACGCGAGGTTTTCGTGTGTGTTATCAGGACACTTTCAACTTTCACTTCCAGAATCCACATCATCTTTTTTGTTTTCTCTTTGCTCCACCTTTATTTTTGTCAGCCAATTCCCTGTTTCAGTTATCGATTGTTATAAGATGTCACATGAGTTTATCACTGGGAGACAGAGATGACAGGACCGTGCCCTTTGCTGTCTAGTCATGAACTGAAGAATAGGTGTGCAGTGTGCAGTGACCAGTCACTGACACACTGAGTGAAGTGACTCAACCGGCCACCAATGGTGGTGTGCATCTGCTTTCACAGAATGATGTGTGGCCTGAGCTAGAAGGAAGTGTACTTTCCACAATTAATTGTGGTTAATATGTCTTGATAACTGAAATTTGAATCCTGTTTTGGGGAAACTGGCATTACTTAACTACATCATACTAATCGAAATGCCTGCATATTGGAACCATGCAAAGGATGGCTGCCTGTGTTTGGAGAATTGGTTAGCCCATTGACTTGATTTGGCCTGAATTTAGACACTAGATTTTTTTTCCTGCTTTCTAGGATTTTATAGGACTTCTGAGCGAAGAGCTTGATGAGCTCTTTTGAATGTAGAGGATGCAGATCTCAGGCAAAATTTGGATGCATAGGAGACTAAACTCTTCTACTTTTTATTGAGCTTAATTTGTACTTCAAACTTCTATTTTTACAAAGTAGAAAATCTGGTATTGGTTAATTCAGGATTTCCCTTGATATATACCTGCAAGGAGCTTGTGTCTGAATGTGAGAGACTATATAATGCCAGGGTGTGTATGAAGTAGTAGGGGTTAGGAAGGTTACCCCATCATCCATCAACTTCTCTCCAAGCACCACCATCTGATGAGCCATGGCACCCTGCCTGGATTTTGTTCACCATGGAAATCATGTCTTCCCTTCTTACTTGCATAGCTCTTCAGACACCTTGATTCTTTGGGCTGATCTAGAAGCTTTCTGTGGCCTAGAGAAGCATTCTGTGGGTCTCCATACCAGTTGGAATGTTTAGTCTTTCTGCAGGAGACTTAGATTCAGGCACCCCATTCAAAAGGTCCTCTGCTCTCTCCCTACATAGAGATAATGTCGCATTGAAAATAAGAAAAGCAGCTTGTTGAGACTTTTCTTAACTCTTAATGGAAAGGAGGCACAGGCTTCTTCTTGGCTCCCTGTTACGGTTTGGATGTGAGGTGTCTCCAGAAAGCTCTCACATGTGAGACAATGCAAGAGGATTTGGAGGGGAAATGATTAGGTTATAGCTTTAGCCTAATCAGTGGTAGGGTGTGGCTGGAGGAGGTGGGAATTGGGGTGTGGCTTTGGTGTACATATTTGCATCTGGGAAGTAGAGTGTTTCTTGATTACCATGATGTTTTTCTCCGCCACCCTCCCTACCTTGATGTTCAGCCTCACCTGGAGCCCTGAGGAATGGAGCCAGCTTTCTATGGACTAAGACCTCTGAAACCATGAGCCCTCAATATACTTTTCCTCCTTACAGTGGTTCTGGTCAGATCCTTTAGTCAATAGCAGCAAAAATCTGACTAAAACACTCCCTAAATTTTTCTGAGAAGTCGTTGGTGTCGCCATCCCCTGTGCTGAGATGAAATCTGAAAAGCCTCTTCTCAGGAACCTAGCATCCCTCCAGCTTCAACCTGATCCCACTTCTCTATACATTGTCCCACCCTCAACTGCCGCAGTCTGGCTGGGCACAAATCACGAGCCACTCACAGCTTTGTAGATTCAAACAGCAATTCTTTATTCCCGATCTCACACCGGCCTTCTACAAACACGTTCTGGGGAAATCCACGTTCTCTGCCCAAATCCACACCTCCACTGGGCTTCTGTCTCCCCAAAATACTGTCTGAATCCCGTAAGAACTCAAGGGGAACTCAGGCAGCAGGATACGCCCTATTCCCAGCAGGAATAACCTTCCTAAACCGGAACGCCCTAAACCCGGATCTGCCCTGGTCCTAGAGCAAGGTCACCTTACATGCAATGTCACTGCAAAATCTCCTATTTCCACGAGTCCTTCCACTAAGCAACATGGGGTACGCTGGCAAGGAAATTGTCATACCTACTTGGCTAATGACTCCCAGCACTCAACAACAAACATTACAAAAATGGAGGGTGGGGGAGGGGAGTGCCAGTTCTGATAATTAAGTATCTTGGTATCTTTCCAAATCATCTCACTCATCTGAAACTCAAAAGCCAAGAACTTTACTTCTGTCCCAGAACTACAATGACCTCCCTCTTTCCAAACAGCAGATGCTTCAAGATCCTAGCTTAAATAGGAAATGGCCCATAGGATTTAAACAACAACAACAAAAACGTAATCCTCTTGGCTAAGGATATAGCTCAGTGATAGAGCACTTTCCTCACATGCATGAGACCCTGGGTTCAATACTTCATACTGGAAAAATAAAAGAAAAAAGAATTGAAGAAAACACATAAGCTAACCTGTCTCTCAAATCTTATCCTAAGAAAAAGAAACATAGGGTGGTTATAGTTATGAGTTTATGTGCTTCCTAAATTTAAATCTAAGTTCCACTCCTAATAGCTACACGGCATTGAAAATATTACTTCATCTTTTGAAGCTTAAGTATTATCATCCATTAGACTTAGACCTAGTAGGACTTTTATGGCAATTAAATGAATTTTTCCATGAAAAGAGGTATTTAGCATAATGCCTGGCAGATAGCAACTGCTCAATAAATGTTAATTTTTGTTACTAAGGAAACAACTACCAGTGGATGGAGGAAACTCAATTGTGTATGTGTGTGTGTTTGTGTGTGTGTGTGTGTGTGTGTGTGTGTGTGTGTGTGTGCATGTGTAGTACTAGGGATTAACCCAGGGCCTCATGAATCCCAGGGAAGTGCTCTTCCACTGAGTTATGTCCCCACCCCTTTTAAAATTTTATTTTGCTAAGTTGCCCAGGTTGACCTCAAACTTCTAACCCTCCTGCCTCAGCCTCCTGAGTAGCTGGGATTATGGGTATGTATCACAAGATCTAGTTTGGAAACACAAGTTTTTGAGGTTACATGTCCCCAAATCACCTTAGAATTATGCCATTTATTCTCAGCTGGATTGTGACTGCCACAAGGTTTGCAAAAGACAATTATCCTAAAATTTCATTTTTAGCTAGGAAAAAAAAAAAAACAACATGAACCTTGCTTAGAATCTTCTTTGCACAAAATGAAAATAAGAGGATTTACTGCTTCTTAAAAAGGATTCTATGCGATTACTCATTGCATGAATCCTGTGGTATTGGATAGGGGTATTAAAATGAACGAATAAAAAAATGTAAAAAGCATTTTTCCCTTTATCATTAACAACAGGGTCAAACACTTAAAGGTCTAACCACAGGAGCCAATTGTGCTAAATCCATAAGAACTAATGGATTGAGAGTGAAGGGTCAAGAATCACAAGTCTGATTTTTTCCCTTATATCTTTTGATGGTTAATATGCCCATGGCACCTAGCAAGCCATCATACCCCTAGTTCATAAGGCCCCTTCACCTTGATTTGAGCTTATAACCTACTTAAAATTGTCTCAGTTGGTGAGATAGAGTCTTTTGTGATACTTCATTGTGAGCTCTAAGACCTCAACTACCACCAAGAGAAATCAGGTAACCTACCTCTTCAGAAGACATCCAAACAAAGAAATTAGAAACAGGAAGAAAACCCATACAGTCATAAATAGCCAGCCTTCCCTATCTGTGGGTTCTGCATCTGTGGATTCAACCAACCAAGAAAGAAATGCATTGGAAAAAATTATGTCTGTACTGAACATGTATGCTTTTTTCCCTGTCATTATGACTTAAACAATACAATATAATAACTATTATACAGACTATAAGTAATAATTTAAAATACATAGGATGATGTGCATAGGTAGAGGTACATATTATGTCATTTTGTATGAAGGATCTGAGCATCTGCAGATTTTGGCACCAATCCCCCAGAGATATCAAGGGAC
Source organism: Callospermophilus lateralis (assembly GCF_048772815.1). Taxonomy (NCBI): domain Eukaryota; kingdom Metazoa; phylum Chordata; class Mammalia; order Rodentia; family Sciuridae; genus Callospermophilus; species Callospermophilus lateralis. The sequence continues at coordinate 91,966,849 of NC_135309.1, read as the reverse complement.
AACTGTTTACATAAATGAAAATATAGCATACTAACATTTGTTTAATAAATTTAAGTCATGACAAAATCTAAAATCTATCCTTAAAGATTGAGTTTATCACTTTCTGGTCTTTCAGTATTACCAAACAGTAGCTGAGTGAAGTGGCACTTGCCTGCAACCTCAGTAATTCAGGAGACTGAGGCAGGAGGACCATGTGAGGCCAGCCTTGGCAACTTAATGAGACCCTGTCTCAAAATAAAAAGTAAGAGGGGCTGGGGATGTTGCTCATCGATAGAGTATCCCTGGGGATTCAATCCTCATCACTGCAAAAAACAAAAAAACCAAACAGCTTTTAATCTATCTTCATGCTGTCTTAGGAAAATCCTGGGATTCTCTCCACATTTAAACAAACAAACAAAAAAGAAAAGCCACAAGGACATCACCACTCATTTGGAGATTCACAGTTTGTGGTCAACCATGGCCAATGGCCTGGGACTAAGGAGCTGCCATTACAGTTTTATTTCAGACTGACTCATAGGAAAGAAAGGAAGCCTGAGGTACCATGAAGATTGTCTTGCATCCTAGACAGAAGTCCCTCTGTGCCTCTTTTCACACAGACACACTCCTTTCTTTCTTTCACAGGCTACCAGTAGCTCCCTTTCAACTGGCTCAAGAGCACTGTGAGACTCCCCTTCCTCGACCCCTGCAAGCAGCCCAGTGTGCTGTGACATACCAGAGCAGCCTCTTTCAAACAGCAAGAAGATTCCTGGACAGTTCGTTTTTAATCATTCATTCCAGGCTCCTTTGAAGCTGTGAAGTTTTACTACTATTTCCATAATAGTAAAGATTACTAATTAACTTTTCTAGAAACTTCTTTTAAACCATTTAAAGAGGCTATACCTTTTTTCCCCCCTGAATTTTAAATAAAATTAAACCAAACAAAAGTTGTTGTTTAAGAGCATTATGCAGTGTTTTTCTCTGGTTTTTCCAAGGTGACTGCCATTGGTAACTAATTCAGAAATTTAATTACTCAGCTTGGTTTCTCTCTTCAACATCAAAGGCAGCATGAGCCAGTATTTAACTTACTTTTAAAACAACAAAACCCAAACTGTGCTGGTCAGGAAGAAGTGGGGAACCATGACAACCTTCTTCATTCCTGACAGGCAAAACATTATCCCTCTTAATGCACAGATTTCAAACTCTCATTCAAACTTGTAACCTATTGCAAAGGATCATTCCTATGAATGTGAAATCCACTAAATTCTGTATAAAACACCTCTTCTATGCTTGACACTGTTTGGAACACTCTAGTACATATAAAAATAGTACAACATAATTTTTACTTGTAAGCATTGTATGGATTCCACCAAATTTCAGGGCTTATATCTATTTTTTCCTATACAGATCACTTATTTCTCTCCCTGAACTTAGAAGCTCTTTAGATCTCTAGGTTTTGCAAGACTCCATTGTCTTCCCATAGCTTGTAAAAGCAACAAAGACATAGAAATATAAGGACAAAATAATAGTCAATAATGATCCATGAGAGAAAGGAACCACAGTACAGAAGAGTCAACTTGAACCCACGTATCATCTGGAAAGTCCATGCATCATAGTGTCCCAAACGCTTATTCTGAGTTCATGTGTACTTGTAAGGTCATATATTTATCACTTCTTTTCACTGATTTTAGTTACTCTCCACTTTTTGGATACAGAAAACCCTGTCATTTCTGAGATACGTGGATATCACAAGCAAGAAAAGAAGTATACACTGTCTTGCTCCTTAAGATGTGGCCCAGAAACAGCAATATAAGCACCACTTCAGACCAGTTAGAAATGCAGAATCCAGGACCCACCCCACAGAGCAGAATCTGCATTCTAATAGGATACACTGAGTGATTTCTCCACACATTAAAGCTTGAAATGCTCTGGTCTAAGGAATTTGATAATTTGCAAGAGCTTTCAAAACTATCTGGAGTCCTGGTTGTAATTTCTAGAATGTGAAAGAGAATTTATAATGCATGTACATGTCTTCCCTACAGTACAGCATGAAGCTCTTCTGATTTGTGACTGAAATAAGAAGACGTCTTATGAGATCTGTCTCTACAGATATGAATTGTCCAACAGTGAAATTTTTCATGCCATATATGTATCCACTGAAAGAAAAGAATTTATGTGCTTATAAACTTTAAAATAGTTACACTTATTTTAATAACGCTTAAATGAACATGAATTATGCAACCACATTAAGGAAAGAACAAGGTAAAAAATCCAGCTCCTATAAAATAACTTTGTCCCCCAACTGTGCCCAAAACAAAATCTTGAGCCAATTTTTTCTAAGATAGTCCATTAAAGAGATTAAACTTTTTCAGGCAAACTTTCCTTGCCAAAGAATGGCTTCGTGACATGTTTGAATCCATATGGCTTATTTTGTTATAAAATAAATGGAAATGGGGGGAAAGAACAAGCAGATTTAGTCTAAATAACTTGTGGCAACAAAACAGATTAAAATGAGACTGTTGTGTAAGGGTTAAACGTGTATCCCACCTCTTCTGAAAATCTAATAAAATTAGGGCCTTCTGGGAAGGGATAGAGAATATTTTATAGAAAATAAAGACTAAGGAGATGATCTCCATGGGTAATTCAAGAGGATTGAGAACCTGTACCCTTAAGGTTTAGGTTAAAAATCAGGAAAAGTTTCCTGGCAGTTAAGATTATTAAATGCATAAATTAGCATCATAGGTAAGTTAACAGGATACAGTGTCAATTGAGCTCACTTCCTTGAAGTCATGGAGTTGATATATACTTACTGGGGACTTTGTTTTAACAACAATACTGATAACTGTCATTGCTATTGTTATTATTGTTATAGTTAGAATGGCAATTGATCAATAACAAGGTATCAGGCACCTTTTGGGCTTTATATACATTATAGGTATTATTATAAGTATTTTATAACTGGAAAGAACTGTATCTCTGAGAGGTTAAATGACTTACTCAAGGATACAAAGGCAAGCTCGAGTAGGGTCAAAATTCATACCCAGGCAGCTTCCCTCCAGAATTAGCACACTGAACTTATTATACTACCTCCAAACACCTGGATATCAAGTCATGCCATACTAGGACCCCCAAAGCTGGGTTAGCTTGATTTACTATAGCAAATAGACTTAAAAAGAGACTCTAGTAAGGAGTATTAAGATAACAATATCCAATTACCAGGTGGCTGACACATCAAATTTACTCCTTATATTATCAGTCACCAGGCATAGTCCTCCAACCTGACAGCTATGTTAAGGTACTTGGGAGCTTTCATATGCCATCTCCCTGAACCCCACCTTGTCAACACCCAGAAACAAGCAGTTCCAGAGACCTCTGACCCTTACTTTACAATGCACTAGCCAGCTATGAGCTGTTAACATGTAGCCTGACCAGAACAACAAAAATATCCTCTTTCTCCCAATTATACACAAACCAGGTCACAAACATTTTCATAAGATTCCATCAGAGTAGACTGAAACAGAACTGATTCTTCTCATTACCATACTATAACTGTGATGAATTTAATGTTTTCAGTATCTGCCTAGATCATATAGTCTGGAAAGACCAGTCAGTATACATCTCAGAAACTAAGCAAATGCTGGTTTTGGCTCAGCCATCTCCTGAATCATGTGGCTTTCACATATTTTGTTTTACTTTTGAATGGGTGAGTGGAAAGGCATGGTCCCTTTAGAAAGCGAGGTTATACCCCATTGTGACAGAAACAGACTGGAGTTAGAAACGACACAGGAGCAAAGGAGATACTTACAAGATGTCTCCACTTTATAAAAGGCAACTCAATTCCACAAGAGAAAAGATAGGTGAATACACATCAAGGCTTAACACAAGACTGCAGAAAAGATCTGAGGGCTAATGCAGAAATTTGATACCTGACTATTATAAAACTGTCTTGTGCTGGAGGAAGCTATGAATCATTTGAAGACACTGAGTGCCTGGGCTTTACTAGACCATAACCAGTAGGTTGTTATAACCAGAAAATATCAAGCTGACCAAAAGTCATGAAAATGACCCAGAAGTGTCAGTAGGAAGGTCAAAATAAACCAATAATTAAAGTGATTTGGGATGACATTTTCCCTTAGAAGATATATTATTTGTACTTAGAGGTTTAAAAATGAATTCCTTGATTACAAGAGAAATGTCTAACTTATGCATTTTTTAAATTATTTTCTCTTATAAAAAGTGTTACTTTAATAAGTGAGATATCTAGTTTTCTCCATGAACCATACAAGAAACAAGTCTCACATCTGTGCCTCTGTGCTCTTGTGAGTGATAAAAGGCAGAGACAGTCTAAAAGGAATGAGTAGTTCTCTCTAGCAAGGTGTTCTTCAAATTTTTAAACACATGTCTGTCTTTGATATGTATCATGATCTCATGCATTCTTTTAATGTTCTATAAACTTCAGAACAAACTGAATATTATTATTAACATAGAATCAAAGCAATAAAACAAACTGATGCCTGTTTTCAAACTACACGGTCCCTGACTCCATTATGATCCTGGAGGGGACAGGAAGGGGGGCAGCATACCCCTGCACACTTCTGCTTGAAGAATCACAGCATCTGTACTTATTCTGAAGGACTGCTGGATTTTACATGAAAGAAATATTCTCATTGATGAAGCTTCAGATTTCCAATCTGGTTTAGTCTTATGACATGCCCATGACCTTAAAAAGAAGCTGGATTAAGAGAATAAATGTGTAACTATTTTAGGTTAAAACAAATTAAATCTTAGAAATTGCATCCGCAGCTTTTGCTAGGTATCTGTCAGGCCTTCTTACTCCTGTGAAGGTTTCCTAATGTCATTCATATCACAAGTTGTTGGAACATTTTGTAGGTTGTCATTTTCTGTCATCATGGGGACTTAGACATTTCCCCCCTGGAACACACTCAATACATTAATGCCTCTCATGAGATATCATCATTTGTTTGCATGGAATGAGAAAGCAACATGAATCATGGAAGATTCCCAAGGCTTTGACAGTCAGATAGACCCATGTTCAAAACCTCAATCTGCTGTTGACTATCTGGGTGATCTTGAGTACATTCCTGTCCTCTCTGAACCTCAATTTCTACATCTGTAATAATGAATGTTTTATAATTTCCTTCTTTTGGTGCTATTATGAGGGTGTAAATGATACATTTAATGTCACTTGCATAGCACCGGGTATACAATAAGTTCTTAGTGTAATTATTGAGTCTATCAAGCTCATGGAAAATATTCTGTTATAAATACTTTAATTATCAGTACATACAATATTGGGTATTCCTTTAAGAAAAAGAAAAGATTTTGAGTTTTTAAAATGAAAAGAACTATGTGCCTAGATTTAATGGAATTTGATCTTTTAGTATCATAATAGTGATCATTTTGAATGAAATTGAAATATTGTTACCTAGGCAATACCCAAAAGTTAATTCCCCAAGACAGAGTGAAAGGAGATGCAAAAATTACTTTGATAATTACCAATTTGTTTCCAAATGCTAGTTTTCTTGTCACATTATATAAATTAACCATACTGTGCCTGCCACTAGTGTATCAAATCTTTGTATTTTCCAATATATCAACTAAAGTTAATTTAGAACAGTTATCTAATATTAGCAAGATACCACCAGCTTCAGGAACTTTGGTTCATATTCATTTTAGCTCCTCCACTCACACAGTTTGGTCTCTCATTGGTTGTGTGGGAGCCTAATTCTTTTAGCATGAACGCTTACCGTCTCCTGCAGTCAGTCACACTCTGCTCTAGAGGAAGGCAGGGAAACACCTGTTGAAAGCACAGGATTCTGTCATTCTTCCTCACCACTCCATAGAGCACACACAAAACATTCCAGAAGTAGAACCTAATACTTACACCTAATGAGAAAATTTTACATGATAAAAATTTTCCTATCAGCCCAAATAAACTGTCATTAGGTCCATGTTAACAAATTGTCAAAATGTCTGGAAGGAAAATGACAACTTCAATCATCTTGGTATTTTATATAATCAATTAACCATTGTATGACAAAAGCAAAAATAAAATTATTCTAATCCATGCTGAGATAAAATCAAACAGAGTATGAAAAAAATATGCTAACAAAAAAGACAAATCGTGTATGATTTCATCAGAGGAGAAAGTGAGAGTAGTCAGAATCAGAGAAACAGAAAGTAGGTGGTTGCCAGGACCTGAAGAGGGAGTTTATTGTTTAAAGGATATAGATTTCAGTTTTATAAGATAAATAAGAGTTCAGGAGTTGGATGGTGAAGATGGTCACCCAACAATATGAATGTACTTACATCACTGAATTGGGTACACTTAAAGACAGTTAAGATCATAAATTTTGCTATGTGCATTTTACCACAATAGAAACAAATAGGGAGAAAACATGAAAAAATAAGTAATGAGAAAATTTCCATTGGAATTCAGAATTCAATGGGTATAAATGTTCCAAGCATAGTACCTAATCAATGTAATTGCTTAATAGAGAATATTTGAATACCAACCTAAATTTATCTTCAAACTGCTTTCCTATGTTCAGTGTATTAATTTACTTAATATTCTACTAAGTACCTATCCATATTCTTTTAGTCTGAAAGAAAAGAATACTCAGAGCAGCAACACATTGAACTTTTTGCATTTCAGCATGAACCAGTAACAGATATAAATTTCTTATGAATATTCATGGAACTAGAAATATACCAGGTGCTTGTGACTTTCTGTAGGAAGAGTATTCCAAGCTGAGTGAAAAGTTGGGACAGGGGTACTACTTGTGGAAGTCAGTGGTGGGAGTACCCTAAGAGATAAGGAGAAATAGGAAAGTAAGATCAAAAGAAAAAGCATGGGATTTAAGTGTGGCCCTTAAGTTTGTCAGAATGATATAGTGGGACAGGTGACTGAAGCTACTATTGGCCACAAGTGATGGTAGAAGACAGACAGACAATAATGGCTGAGAGATCCAGTCGGGCAAGGAATAAACCAAGGTTGACAAGTGTTGCCAGGCTGACAGGGAGGCATTTCTGAAGCTCAAAACAAGCAGAGTGGGGCAGTCCAGGGCAGCAAGAGTGCAGGCAGCAGAGGATAGAACAAAGAGGAACAGTGAAGGAGAAAGAGCAAAAGCACAGAATTGTGGGACTGCTGATCAAGGTAAACCCGTGGCTGTGGGGCAAGGAAGAATTCATTGTTCAGAGGTGGGCTTTCAGGAAGAGAAGCCAGGCAGCCTGGGGGAATATCAAGGTAAGTTAGCCAAACACTAGATCTGGGATCAGTTATGCTAGCTGGGGCAGGGCCCAGGCTAGAGCAAAGTCAAGGGAGGCCAAGAATTGCGGCACCATTGCAAAACCTCCCCTTCTGTTTCTGAGTTCAAGGGTAGAATTTCCTAACATCTTTCTGTTCTGTATAACTAAACAGTCATAAAACAGTCATAGAGTCCTAAGAGGACCAGAAAATGTACTGCATCTAATAAAAAGTAACATTTGATACCATGAGAAGGAAACCATTGTAATAGTGAATAGAGCAGGAAGGCTAGGTCCTTGAAAAGAGTATGCTGGTCCACAGCAATAGATGAAAACTGAAGAAAGAAAAAGATTTGCCATCCCAGAGGAATAAGGATGCTCCCCTGGTAGTTGTTAGTAATAAGAAGAAAGTTACCATTACAATGATCGTTATTATTAACCTCCATTTATTGAATTATCATTATTTGTCAGACACAGTATTAGATACCTTATATGATTTTCAAAACCCATGGCCATGAAGGTATTAGAAAGGCAGATATATAGTGTTGTTTACTGATTATTTACTGGCATCCTGAGTGTGGACCCAATTAAGAAATAAGGCTCAGCCGGGTGCAGTGGTGCACGTCTATGATCCCAGCAGCTCTAGAGGCTGAGGCAGGAGGACTGCAAGTTCAAAGCCAGCCTCAGCAAAAGTGAGGCACTAAGCAACTCAGTGAGACCCTGTCTTTAAATAAAATACAAAAATAGGGCTGGGGATGTGGTTCAGTGATTGACCCTGAGTTCGATCTCCAGTACCAAAAAAAAAGTTTGATAAAAAAAAAGAAAGAAAGAAGGCTCAAGGATATCCCAGTGCAGATTAAAATGTCAGTTTTAATCCTGAAAAACAGAATGAGAAAATGTGACTTGAATTTGCTGTCAAATGGGTTTTCTAGCATCTCTTCAAAGGAAAGGTTTCCCCTGACAAGAAAAAGTCCTACTCTTAGAAGCTTAGTTCATAGCAGGAACACAATATAAAAAATGCCTGCATCCTGCATAAGAAAGAGAGAGAAAGAGAGAAAGAGCAAGAAAGCAAACTTCCCAATCTATAAATGACTCTTTGTCCCAATGTAAAAGTGAAAAAGGGAGAAGATAGAAAATTTCCTTCCTTACTTTTTTTCCTACAGAGTAGAAGGCCAATCTCTCCTTTGTATGGAAGAGTCTCTGGAAGAAGGCAGAAAAATAACCATTTTGGGTGTTGTGATCTGTTTTCATAGAAAAGCCAATTGGCGTAGTTCCATAGTGCAAGCAGTTATACCAAGTCATGGGCTGTGACATAAAAGAGAATTCAGGATATGAATGCAGGTCAGTCTGACTCAGGAGTCCCTAACTCCCTAACTCTTTCTACTATGTCATTTAAGAAATTAACATAAATTCTGACAAAAATAATAAATAATTGGGGAAGAAAAAAGAAGAAAAAGAAAATCAAGAAGATCTATAGTCATTCATACCCTCTGCATTTATCCTGGCACATAGCCTTTCTGCCTTATAACAGACATAGGCTGTAAGAAAAGGCTCCAGCCAGGTAATGACTAAGGTATTTCTGAGGTGGCTTCAGGGCATGGACTGTTAGGGAGGCAGAGCTGAGAAAATAAAGCTAATAGTAGTTCCTGCAGAGTCCTGAGGCATCCAGTCCCCCACATCTGCCTGCCAGAAGCCAGCTCTCACATCAGCAAAGCCAGCATCCAATTCCCTCACCTGTTCTTCCTCCTGGGTGTCTGATTGAGGTCCCTCACTTCCTCTGGCACCTGAAGCAGGAAAGCTGCCTCATCCATCATAGCCCTTTTTTGTTTCCAAGCCCTCATACCTGTGCTTTTGCATGGTTGGTCATTCCTCTCCAGCTACCCAGGCATCTGGTTGCTGGAAATTGCCTGGTTTTGGACTACTTCCTCATTTGGGCATCTGGAATTTTAGACGCTTTCTTACTTAAATGTCTAGCTGCCTAATATTTTGGTTTTTTGTTTTGTTTTCTTGCACAAATCATTCTAATACCCAGCTTTCAGAACTAGGCCATTTCCACTTAGCGTGGCTACCTGCTCAAAACCAGATTGTCCCCAGACTGTGGCACATCCCCATTTCCACACCTAGTATCTACCCAGACTCTTGTCTAGGCCTGGATTTTAATGTCCCAATGTCCGCTAAACATTCACATCCAGTAGCTATCTGTACTCACTAGATGACACTAGTTTTTCCCACTTCCCCCATTAATGTGTTTAAGCAACAAAGCTCTAAGACATTTCCAAACGCTTTCATCTTACATAGCAATCTGTTCTACTTTACCTGTTACTCCACTTAGAAATAGTATTATCTGTATCATGTCTAAAAGTGTATTAACATCCCTCTTGTACTAGCAATAGAAATCTACCTTAGTGTATAGAGTATATCTATAAGGTATGAACTTTGAGAATTTTTTTTTAAAGAGAGAGTGAGAGAGGGAGAGAGAGAGAGAGAATTTTAATATTTATCTTTTAGTTATCGGCAGACACAACATCCTTGCTTTGTATGTGGTGCTGAGGATCGAACCCGGGTCGCAGGCATGCCAGGCGAGCACGCTACCACTTGAGCCACATCCCCAGCCCTGAACTTTGAGAATTTTTAAAAATTTGTTTTCAATACCAACTCTCTATAATGCAGCTAACTTGCCTGAAAATTATCTGATGCCATACCTTTTCCCACTTCTAAAGAGAAACCATTGGCTTAGAATGAGACCATAACCCAAGTGCCTTAGATTGTCACTGACAAATTGTAAACACTAAGTAGAATAAATCTTACTGGACAAAGTAGAATGGTTGAATCAAATCAACCAATTAAGTAAAATTTATGGATTAAAATGGAAAATTACCTATGAAAAATGTTCACATCAGTGCCTATGCTTAGAACTTGACTAAAATGACTGAAAATTTCTGCCACGGTGATAGAGAACTCCTGTTGGGCATTTCCAGGTGAAGACCAGTGCACATCAACTGCCCTCCCTTTTCTGAGACAGCCTCACTCTACTGGCAATGGAGGATGAACCACAAGGACTGAGTCAAGGTAGAGGAAGGGAAATGAGTCTTGAGTATCCAACTGTTTAGATTTAAGAGTTATATACTTCAGAGTATATACCAAAGATCTAGAGGTACCTGGATAAAATCATGAAACCACTAGATAGCACTCTATTCTAAACAACTTTGAAATCACTTCTAGGACTGAGGAGTACCTTCAAACCTACTATATACAAATACCTATATTTGGGTAAGTATGATTTGTTCAGACCATAGCAGAATAGATTGATAACATGATTTTTATTGAGTTAGCACACGGATTGTTAAAGTCTTAGTACCTAAAACATCAACAGCAAAGTCACTATCTCCAGGGTCTAGTATTATCAAAGAGCTTAAAACACATGTTTCTGAAATGGGTGAAGGGTCAAAGATCTTTAAAAACCAGCAGGAAGTTAATTTGCCCTTCAGAACTATTGAATAAGCTGAAGAAGGACCCAAGCAGACATGTTTATCACTACTACAGTGTTCTTTTAACAGAGTCTCCCGATCCAAGTAACAGCAGAATGAAGCTCCAGAGAACTGGATAGTCTTCCTGGTCAGGAAAATGGCCCTTGTTCTATCGTTCTCACCAACAGCAGCACACTCGCTCTCATTGTAGTGACCAAACATGAAAGAGGCTTTTCTTTGTCATTAAAAAAAAAAAATCCACTTTTCTTGTTCCCTGTTCAAATGTGTAGGATTTTATAGCACAGTGCTAGACCAGCTCAATACCTGATTGAAATAACCCAAGAGGAGGATACAGAGCGAAGGCTGAATTCAGAATGCTCTGTGAAAGTACATCTGTTTTATATGAGACACACAATCTGTCTCATTCCAACCTGCATTTCTGGGTCACTTGAGACATTTAAACTGCACTTATAATTAACAGCTATTTTTAAACAGTGAAAAAATAGAGCACTGGTAAGGTACAAAAGCATTAAAATTGCCCCAGTTTCGCTTTTCAATAGGACACACCACCGCAATATGCTTCAAGATCAAAGAGAGCTCAGAAAAGAGAGAGAGAGGGAGAGAGAGAGAAAGAGAGAGACAGGCCGATCAGTGGGGATAAATTGTTCCCATTATGATGGTGTAAGAATAGGGTTCTTTCAATTGAAACAATTTAATAACCACATTCATTACATTGGTGTCCACTTGGTTTTATCTGAGCAGTTTTTGCATAACTGGGGAGCAAGTTCAATTGAGCTTATTCTCTAGAAATTAAGATGTGCAGGGTTTGACATTCAGAAATTAGGCACTAATAGTCGACAAAGCAGTTGTCTTGAGATTCCCTCTGGATGTAGTGAGATCTGCCTACCACTAATTATGTCAAATGCAAATGTACTCTCTAAAAGGCCTGCCCAAAAGTTTCATTAGCTCATTTCAAGGCAGTTAAGGTTACATTAGGGTGATGATGGGATATCAGAGTCTCTTCTTTGGAACATGTTTACAGAATCACTTTGCAAAGCATCTCTTATATAGTATCAGTATAGCAATGCCATCTGTAAACTCAATTTTCCCTCAGCTATCAACAGAGAAAACGTTTCAGAGCACTCTTCTAATATTGTGTGAGATTGAGACAACCAAGGAGGATCACGACAAACCCTGGAAGTGAGGATTTGACAAAGAACAAGGGGATCATTGATTCAGAAGGAAAGAAAAAAATCACTGATTTTCCAGGGTTGACTTCAGCTGTGGATATCTACATACTTGAAAAAGTGTTGGAATTTCTGCCAACCAGCTTTCCTGAGAATGGTTACATTTGCTGGTTCTCAACTGCACTATGGAGCATAATGTGTCATTTGAAGTGTAGTTTATCCTTAAGTGCTATTTTAAAAAGATATTAGGAATGGAGCTGTAGAAATGTATACAGAGGAAGAAAACCCACAGTTTACACATGATATATTAGATCTGCACAATCCTTTCCCTTCTGCTTCCTTCACTAGGAGCTAAATCTTGTACAGGAAGATTTAAAAGACATTTCCCAGTGTACGCTGAATCCCTCTTTGTTTTCTTATTGTTGCCAAACAAGAGGAGAGTAAAAGAATTGTTGGAGCATACATTGGGTGGCAACTTCATAATAGCTGCACTTCTTCTTTCCTCCTTTTTTCCAGAAGACAAAGTGTAAAAACTGAGAAGTTACCCCACCTCTACAAAAGCTTTTAAATAATGGTTTTTCCAGGAGTGACTGACTGCACTTCTCTCACTAGACCATTTCCCCAGATGGGATTTGCAATATAAAACCACCATAGATTGGCTTATTGAGGAAAGGAGATAGACTTGTACAAATCACTGGAAAGATAAATAAGCTATAGAGATCAATAAATAAAAGCCAGGCAGAAAAAAAAAAATCAAACTCCAGCATTCCAGACCAATTAAGATGTTATTTACTGCCCGCATGATTGTAACTTCGATGCTCTCCTTCCTCATTCTAACACCATAGGCATTTGTTTTGCTGAGAGAAAGATATATAACTGATGTGTAAATAGAAAATGATATAGATAGATTTTATGTCCCATAAAACTGTTAATCTGTGCTCCACATTAAATATAAAGTACATTTTTTATTTAGACACTGCACTGGTATAATTAAAATAAAGTATGCTCACTTTATTTTTTCAGTAAGTCATTTCCAACCATAGAGATCAAATAACAGTGCAACAGCAGCATGAAATGTGGTTATAATAGCCTGAGACCACATTTCCTGAAACTAAAACATGGGAGATAATAGTGTGAAGGTACAAATTAAATGCAAATAAAACAGATTCCCTATTGTTGCTAATCCCTGGATTGGGTTTCAGTGAGGAAATTTAGCTGTGATGCTTAACTTCTTTATACAGTAATCATTGACATGTTATCAGTTCCATTTTGAGGTCATTGATGGAAACCATCAGGAAAGGATTTAAAAACACTACCTGTCCACCTTTCAGGAAGAGAATGGAAGTGGCCTGGGGCAAATCAAATAAAAATATACTGCCCAGACTGCCTCCGGGACACTCATGGCAGTTGGCAAACACTCAGTGACTTGTTTTGTAATTGATGTACATTTTTGTGGCAACCTACTTTTATTCACCCAGTAGAAACTCTTTTTGATTTCAGAGGTATGTCAGCATGTCTTAGAAAGCACCCATTTTAAGGGTGACTGCTCTGAAAACATCTCAAATTTTAACATGAGGAGTCTGTAAAGTCGGCTTGTGTTACAATTTCTGGTTTTCCTATGCTATAATAAACCTACGTGCCAGGGAGATGGAGTGTGGCTGATATACTATAGATGTTTTTTTAACTTGAAATTTGTTTTTTAAAGTGAAATTAGCAGAATCACCTTTTCTCTCAGCTTAGTTTTCCTTGAACCTTGCTCCTATAGTTTAAAATGGTCACTGAGCTAATTGTTTCTTGAGATTTTCAAGTGCACTGATATGAATGGTAATTCTAATAGGAGGTGGCCTTATTCAAGATAAGCAATTAACATTTGAGGGGCTTTCTGATTAAAAAAAAAACTCTTCCTAGTCTTTCATAAAATGGCATTTGTCGTTTAATTCTATAATTTGCAGAAACATTTTGGCCATGTTACACTCTATATCTACAAATGCCTCTAAGAGTATATATAAAGAAAATAAATAACTTTCTTCCTCACTTCTAAAAGCTCTCAGGATCTATTAGAGAGTTTCTGCAGTCCCTTCCTCACCTTGAAGCCTTATAGATCTTAAAAAAGAATAAAGAACCATATTTAAACAAGTTAATCCAAACTCCATCCTTTCTCCTTCCTCTCCAAAATGAGGTGCACACAGCCTTAGGGGCACACAAGATGATGGGCTTAGGTTCAAAAAGAAACCATTAAAAGATCTGTTTGAATTAATTTTTATACTAAAAAGAAACTAAGGTTTGCCAGCAGTAAAAATGTGGAGATTCATGGTATCATAATTCAGAAGGAAATGTACATATGTTGGGATAAATACTCTCATATATTAAACTATGTTTGTGTGTGATTATTGAACTGGTAGCTACTATTAATCCTCCACCTACTAGCATGGAAAAAACCTCTCAGGGCTGCGGTTGTGGCTCTGTGATAGAGCACTCTCCTGGCATATGTGAGGCACTGGGTTTGGTGCTCAGCACCACATAAAAATGAATGAATAAAAATAAAGGTGTTATGTCCATCTACAACTAAAAATAAAATTAAAATAAAAAAACTCTCAAAGACTCCTTATAATAAGCTGATCAACAGTGCTCCAAGACGCCCAGCTCCAAATCTCCAAATCTGTAAATATCTCTTTCATGACAAAAGAGACTTTGCAGAAGTGATTTAGGGAATGGACCTAGAAATAAGGATATTATCCTAATCAGTTCATTGTAATCACATGAGTCCTTAAAAGTCAAGAACATTTTCCAGTTGGACTCAAAGGGAAAGGTATAATGACAGAAGAAGGTAAGATCAATGCCATGTGAGAGGGATTTCCCTGCCCTTGATGGTTTTGAATTTGAAGGAAGGGGCCACAAGCCATAGAAGGCAAGTGGCCTCTGGAAGTTAGGATATGCAAGGAATTGGATTCTCCCTTAGAGCCTCCAGAAGGAATGCAGCTCTGTTGACAAGTTAGTCCTCTGAACTTCCAACTTACAAAAATGTAAAATAATAAATTGTGTTGTTTTAACCACTGAGTTTGTGGTAATTTGTTATGGCAGTGATAGGAAGCTAATACTGTCTGCCCTAACTAATTCCAAGCACTGGAATAGTAGGAAAGATGTAAGTGCTACACCAAATATATTCAAGTTGCAATCATGGAAACTTTTTGATCAACATTTCCTGATTTTACATCCTAGGGGAACAAAAAGCAGCAAAGCATAACATGATAAGCTGAGTAAATATTATTTGCAAAACCAGAAATAGAACAGAAATAAGTTCTTTGGTCAAGAAGAGAAGAGTTTTCAGAAATGACCTTTGCTCATTGTCTAAACATTGTCTGCAGTGTCACTAAATATTAAAAAAATAAAAAGTTAAAAAAGCTTATCACCAAATATGTTGTATTTGCTTCAAATCTAAGGCACTTGTGGAATTTTAAAACTCCATACATAACATTTGAACTTCAGAAAGTAAAACTTCCAGGAATGACAGTATTGTGCTGGAAACATTAAGGTGCCAGCATGAAATAATATCATTCTGTAGGAGGTAATAAAGGCATGAATTATGTCAAATTGTATTTGGTTCATGGATGTTACTGTGCTTCTTATGGGCAGACACAACTAATGGGCACAAGAACACCTGCCCATCTCCCTCAGAAAATTAAAGTCATGTGCACAAACATCACTCTAAGAAATTAGGGGAAGATTTGTGGCAAAATGAAAATGTACAGTATTATAGATACATCTCCGAAGGATATGGAATATCTCTTGTTAAAGCAGAACATAAATTTTTTTCTGATCTTGCTTATCATAGAAAGAGCCATTAAGCTATTTACATTACAAGTGGTAGTTTCTCCTCCTGTTAGGTAATATAATATGTTAAATGAACTTGCCACTATGCTATGCTATATAGTGCTACCATTATGGACTCTAGTCATTAATTGGTTCGGGGTCACTGGCCATCTCAGTTAATGTGAGAAATCTATTCTTCTTTAAGTAAAAAGTTCAATAGCATCTCCTATTGAAATGGGCAAGACTTAAAAGATATGCATCATTATGCATGTGTCAGCGCACATGTGGGTGAGATTTCCTGCATATATTTATTTAGGGTAAGAAAATAGAGCCCATTTTACAAACTTGAAAGAAAGTACTTACAGGTGCTATTGTGAACCAAAGTTGTTTAAATGTTTGAGAAAAATATAACCTAAGGAAAATGCAAAATTCCCTCAGCTTTGCTACCATTTAACCCTTTTGGAGCCAAAGTACTGGGATGGGAGGGCTGCCTTTCTTCTTGCCCCTCTCTGCAGAGGCACATAGAAGGAAGGCACAGCAAATAGAACCGTCACTTCTGCTACCACCTCGGTAATAATGTGCTCAGTTAATCCACACAACATAGAGTCATCCTCTCAAAAAGTAATTCACTTCTTTAAAAACTGGAAGGAAAATAAATATGGCGCAGTAAAATTGTTGAGGAGAGGAATCTATCTGGACATTTCACAAAACATTTCATTATGCTGACAATTCCCAGAAGTACTCTCAAGAGTGCTTTAAGCTGAGGATTACTGCGCTGGAGCTGATGGACTTTTTTTGTAGCCCCTTTAAAAGGCAGTGAACCGTTTTTCTATTTTATTTAAATAATGCCCCTTAAAATGGATTTTTAGAGGTATAATAACTCCTTAAGAGTCAGTTATGCTAAACAGTTTCTCTTGATAGAAATGTTGTAAAACTCGTTAACTGCACAATTTCAGATGCCGGCTTGGTGAACACTAACTGACATGTGAATGACCAGAGTTTGTAAAATAAATTGCAATAGTTGTTGTATCACACAGCTAGCATTGCACAAGCTGGAGGCCACAAGGGGCTCCAACCTGACAGAAAATTACTTCAAGATGAATGAAAAGTGCTTGTTTCTCTTTATTAGTTTTTAGAGAACAATGAAAATGTTGAATTGTTTACAGAGGGCTGATTAAATGTGGTCAGCGGGGCCATGTCCCTACTGCTAACTGTTGGCCTCCCCCTCCCACCGGGCCCCAACCTACACACTCACACACCCGCCACTCCCAGCACCCAGCCCCCATCCTTTGCTCCCTGCCACATGCATCTTCTTATAGGCTATTATGGCTGCACATCTGTGTGTGAAATGTGCTCATTCTGACATTCCACTGCTGCTTGGGCGCTGCAGAGGCCTTTGTTAGGTAAAAACTGTTGTCAAGCCTAACAAGCAGGTCATGCAATTTGCTGGACACTGTGGCACAGAACAGCCCAGGATGAATTGCTTTGGCCTCAAAAAATGCTCAGTTCCATATTGGAATACATATGTATTTCTTTCATTGTGCAGCACTACAAAAAGTCATGACATTTTTAAGGCTTTGATTTAAAAGGGGGGAAAAACATAGGTTGCCAGGGTTAGACAATCACAGAATAGCTTTTTTTTTGTTGTTGTATTTACTTAGGATAACTCCTGTCTTATGGCTAAAGGAAAAGGCATAAAGTGCTTTAATTTGTGGCTTTGTTTCCACTTAGGTTTACCATAAAGTACAGTAGGAGAAAAGACTACCACCTTGGCTGGCTGGTTGGTGTACTTGATGGGTAGTCAAATCAGGGCATTTGGGAAGATGTTGTGGAGAAGGATTCTCACCATATATTTCCAAAAAGTAAACCATCATTAAATGGAAGGAAATATAAGAACTCATTAATAAGCATATGCCAAGCAGAGAAAAATTAGTGTTCTTACCAGATCAAGCTAAATGAATCAGATCCAGAAGATGTTTTTGAGAAATGGAAAAATTAAGGAAAAGCAAAGAACTGCCATTTTAGCTCAACAAACATCCTTCATGGCCCATCCCCTTCCTCACTCCTAACCTCCCCCCCACCATAATACACACACACACACACACACACACACAGAGAGAGAGAGAGAGAGAGAGAGAGAGAGAGAGAGAGAGAGAAGAAATCAGCAGCAATAGAGAGAAGTTCAAATGCTATTTGTGGCATTCTGACACAATCCATAATGCACACTCCTGATATGCAAGCAGGATATTCCTCCCTTTTGTGCAGAACATGCATTCTGAGCCTATTATGTGTATAAACAATAGCATATGTAATTACCTTTCTAGGGTGGCAATTATTCCTCAGAATCAACCACCAGAGTTAAAGCATGTTCCCCCCAAAGACATTTGGAGATCAATTCTGGGTCAATTACGTCAGGCTTTGATTTATCACATGATGTCAGGCCATGTTTAAATAAAAAAGAAAGTGTTTTTTTTTTTTTTTTTAAACATTATGAGGTAAAGGCTAAAGGTTTGACTCAGATTGGTTTGCTTCCAACTTTGCTTTTTCCCAATTGCTCAGCCCTTCCCCCATTCTTCAAACAACTGTGATTTGTTGGGTTTTTATCTGTTAGACAGTGTGTCATTCAAGAATATTAAATGCAGTGAATCTGGACTTTATCCAGATTTGATCTGCCCCTACACATATATTGAGCACACACATGCTTACGTTCACCAGGCACCAAAATTTTTCCTGGTATGCAACAGAGGGTAGGGGTTAACAGATCAGTCTTTGGATTATAAGAGATCTGGATTTTGATACCCATGCCTTAAGCAAGACATACCTCTGTGATAGGTGGTGCCTATTTCACTTGGATGTTGTAAAGTTTAAATGAGATAACTGAGAGAATACATATAAAGCACTTAGTGCCCAGCATATCATGAGTACCCCATGGATGAGTGCTTTTTATTCTACTGATAGACAAGCTGGAGTAAAAAAAAAAAAAAAAAAAAAAAAAAAGTGGAGCAGCCTCTTTAAAGGCCCCACCCTATGTGGAGAATGGAACAAGGGCCAGTGGCAGCAGAGTGGACCTGGGTACAAATAGGGCTGAACTAGTGACCCCATGACACCATTTAAGAGACCCAGGGGACTAGACTGTATGAAAATGTTCTTTACTTAAGTAAATCTTAAGTTCTTTACTTAAGTCAATCCTCAGAAGATTGACTGTAAACTACAAACCAAGAAAGGTAATATTCCATTAGCAAGACCCTCCCCCATCTTTTATAGAGCCTTAAGATTCACAGTGAAAGAGCTACTTTACACTCCATAATCACCAAACTGAATGTACACCTATTATATACCAGGTACTATGTTACGTAGGCATCAGGAATGAAGAGATTAACCCTCCAAAAAAATCTCCCAGTATGGGGAATAGGATATAAAGTTAGGTATAACACAAACTGATAACCAAGAATTCCTGGAAGCTACATCATGAAAACTAAAAGTGACATAAATATACACTATCATGATGAACAGTTTGGAATGGCACAATTCATCCTACTAAGGAGGAATCATATAAGCAGTTACTGGTCAAATTAGAGCTATTCCTCACTGAAGAACAAAATAGTAATTTTTGGAAATTAAAAGAGAGGGTATGAGAATTCTCAACAAATTATATAGGGAGTAATATAGTACCCCACTCAAAGAGCACTTTAAATCCATTATATGTGGAGCAGCATTGTTTAATAAGATGGAAGCAGCACTTTCATCATTCATTTCTCAGACAGCACACAGTGCTATTGGCAGTATGTATTGGCAGTTTAATTAAGAAGTCTGTTGATGATGTTAAAAAAAAAGCTGGCACATTTTCAATTCAGATGGACACTACTCAAGACAAAAGACATGTCTATTGTTGGCTCATACATACTAAAATGTATCACAGACACTACATAAAATGTCTAGTGTCTACAGTCATGTCAAAGCCTTAACACTGGAAAAAATCACGAGTTGCACTTAGTCTCAAATCAGAAATAAATTTTTAGAAAAATTGTAGTCATTCAACTTAGGGAACACAGAGGACAACACGATGAACAATGAAATAACTACTTAGTCAAATTTTCACAGACAGCCATTGCCCAGGTGGGTTTTGCTCCTTCCCTGTCCAATCTGGGGTCCAGGAGTACCACCCCAAGTTTCACATCCTCCTTTTCTCCATGCTAGTGACACACAGAATATCAGACCTGAGGACATGGAGGGTTGATACCTGTAGAGACAACAGGTGTGATTCACCTTCTCACTCACTAAGAAATGTACAAACAATACACTTTGCCAACAGATGATCTACACCTAAAGGAAAAAAAATAGAACTTAATTCAAATTAACTCCAGCCGGGCGCAGTGGCACACACTTGTAATCCCAATGATTCAAGAGGCTGAGGCAGGCGGATGGAGAGTTCACAGCCAGTCTCAGCAAAAGTGAGGTGCTAAGCAACTCAGTGAGACCCTGTCTCTAACTAAAATAAAAAATAGGGCTGGGGATGTGGCTCAGTGGCTCAGAGTGATCCTGAGTTCAATCCCTTTTACCACCCTTCAAAAATATTAACTCAAACTACATATTAATGTCTCTAACATCCACTGAATACCACAAAAAAGTAAAAAAAGTAAAATAAAATGGAACTTATTTATCAAAAGTTGAACCAAAAAAATGAAATTAAAATGTCCTGAGTTTCCCACATGAGTTTGTTGTGTTTTATAATTTGTTTAATTTTGTTTTTCATTAATGGGACTTTAAATACTTACAGAATACACTTTTCCACTCATTTGGTTCTTATCTTGGGGACACACCTAATTAAGAGCAGAAGAAAAAAATAAGCGTCCTGAAACTAATTGTAAATTCATTGAAGGCAGGCTCCACATCTTATTTGTCTCCCTCTATTTCTCTCCCCTATTTTGTGCAGTGATTCACACATAGTAAGTACTCAATTAAGTTGAAAGGCAATGCATGTTTCAATTCACATTAATTTGAAGGGGTTGCATTAATTTAAGGAGCAGCTGAAACGAAAAGGATGGGTTCAGTCTTTGCTGGTTTCTGGCTCGTGAGCCGCACTGTCTTGAAAACTTCCTCTGCAAAGCTGATGTGGCTGCCCACCACTGTGGCATTCTCAATGCCTTGATTTGTTTCCTTCACTGAAGGTAACAAGATGATTCTCCAATGGTTCTATTTCCAGTGAGAGGTGATTTGAAGCAGAAATTCAGTGGCTGTCCCCAAGTTCTGGAAGCAGTACATCTGTGAACAAAATGGAAACTGATGATTAATCCAGGCCTTTCAAAGAACAACTTTTCAAAAGTGCCAAAGTTGGCCTTTCACTGATCACTAAAATATATTTAACTCAACATTTTAAAAATACAACCAGGGTCATTTATAGTGATACTGCTGTTTAAATTTTTTTCCCTACTTTGAGTAATGATTCCGAAATCCATTTCACCCCCATATGCAGACTTAAACCTGATAAAAAGAGAAATATCACATACCTATAAAAAGAAATTTTCCCAACCCAGGTAAGGATTCTGTATTTGCCCTGACAAAGAGAAATAATGTCCCCCTTGAGGTCTCAGCCATCCTCCTTTGTGAATAGGGAAGTCCCTGCGTGCTTCCTTTTGTGTGACACCACATGAATAGCTGGGAAAAAACAGCTGCAGATAGAGAAGCCGGTTGTGAAGCTGCCACCAGGCAGGAGCACATGTTCTTCAGCAAAGGCTCTGATCCAGCCAGGTGGGTCAAGGAGGCACAGAACAACACCTCAAACAGCTACAGCAGCAAAGGCCCCATGAGAGCAGCATGGCAGGATCCACATGGGTCCCACCTTGGGCTTTTCAGTCATGCCTGTGTACATGAACGTCAGTGTACCATCTTGGGCCAGGAAGGACACATCTTTACAAGGACACTTTCTAATTATTCCCATGCTCTGGGTGACTATTGCTCTGAAATGGCCCTATGCAGACCGGCAAGAATGAGATGTAAAGCCAACAAACCCACAAGTAAGCCTAGCATTGATTTGCTTACTACTTTATTTTATTTGGGTTTTTAAAAATAGGCCAAAATAATTGCATTTGTACATGAAAACCCCTTCAGCTCATGAGAGAAAATGTCATATTACTCAAGCATTTAAAATCCACCTGAAATCATTTCAGGTTCTGCCTTCTCTGTCCATGATAGCAAACTTGTCACTGAAGCCTACTGACTTCTTAATTGGAAATGTCCTTCGCCATCCCTTTTCTCCTGCATTTCTACCACCTCTCCTCAGTCAGGCACTGTTCTCTTCAGCCTGGACTATGCCAGCCTCCTTACTGTGACTAGGTGTCCTCTGCATCATCTCAACTCTTATCAAGTAATACATCTTCCCCTGGCCTTCAACCTCAGCCATTCCTGAAGTCTCTAGAAGGCTCAGCATTGCTGTCACCTTAACCCATCTTCATTGGCTCAGACTAGAAGGAAGCAATTTCAGCCTACCAAATAGGCCAGAATTCTTTCATTGGCCGCAATGCATAGAATTGTGCTGAGTTTACAGTAATTTATCATCTCTTGCTCTGGTTCTAATTCCTGATACGTTGGCTCAGTCCTCAGACCTGGCTTCTGCCTTCACTAGCTTTCCTATTGGCAACAATGCCCTATGCTTTGCCCTGAATCTAAATCTTCTTGACTAGAATTCTAATACAACCTTTCCCTAGATTCCTTTTCAGAACCCTGGCTGCTGGCTGGCATACAGCTGCAATGAGGTTGCCGACTACCATACCACCATGCCTGACTCTGAACCTCACCTGTTTTCTGTAGTTCAGCTAGTCACATCTCATGCTGAACTCTTCAGATACCAATCCTTGAACCAGTCACCTCACACCTAAACATGCCTTCGTCCTGTTCCCTAGAAACCTATATTTTGAGATCTTTCACAAGAATGCCCTCTGTCCTCCATGGATAAATTATAACACTACGATGTTTTCTAATTTCTGTGTATATATAATATATATCATTTTATACATTGCATTCTATGTATTGTAAAAATATAGTGCATATATATACACACACACACATATATATATATCATTCAATTAGTCAATCATTAATTAATTTACTCTTATTTCATTCCATGAAAAATTTAAAAAGCTAACATTAACTCCTGTTTTTTAAAAAAAAAAAAAAATCTTATATGGGTTCTTATGTGCTAGTCACACTTGATTTTTGAAGTCTTTCACTTTCCTATGCTACTTTATTACATGAAGTCTCTGCTTCAAGTGCATAGGTCTGCTGACCTGAAAACCATTCTGAATCTTTGTTCACATCCTCTTTTCTGCATTCTTCACCTTTTTTAATATACCTTTATATTTTTAATTTATTTTCTTTATGTGATGCTGAGGATCCAACCCAGGGCCTTGCACGTGCTAGGCAAATGCTCTACTGCTGAGCCACAACCTCAGCCCCTGCATTCTTCTTAATTAGCTTTTTTTCATCCTTTAGCACTCCACTTGTGACACAATCTAAGAAGCCTTCCCCAAGACAAAAATTCACACTGATTTATCGTCTGTATTCCTTTGGAATAATCAATATCACACTGTTCAGTACTTGGTTTTCACTAAATGGTTCATATACACTAGATCCCCAGATAGGCTGGCAGTTATTTGAGAACTGGAACAAAGACCACGTCTTACACTTATGATGGTACCCTCCACAGTACCCAGTGCTGACCTGCAGAGGCACAAGGACAGTAAATTCCACTCTCCTCTTGGCCTCTCTGCCTGCCCAGCCAGCCCCACCCCCAAAGAAAAAAAGACACAAGGTCACTGAATCAAGTCACCGACTCAGCTAAACCTCTTGTAAGCAGGTGGAGCTCTAGCTATATTGAGAGAAAATATTAAAGCTTTAATTTCTGCAGGCTTGGTCTCTTTAGGGTTTTTACTCTTAGATTCTCACTCTCTTTAGATTGCTTCTTTCTACTTCATGGAGCCAGGGTCATAAAACTGCTTTGGAACTGCCTCCTACTTAGGAGTCCCCTCCACAGACACACAAATATCACTTTGCCTCCCAAGATAAGGCCTAGGGCAGACTAATTAGACGAGCTGTATATTAAGCCTTTATCCTTTTCTTCTCCTACTTCATGTTGACAACAGGGAAATAAGATCTAAAAAGTAGACCCAGAGAAAAAGAACCAAGGAGGCCTGTGCATATGTAAGGCTCCATGTGTCCCAGAAGCAACTGAGTAAGATCTAGGGGCAGGAGCCAGGGTCCAGATAGTGTGAGATGACATGAGTGTGTATCTGAGGTCTATCTAGTACTTATCTCCTCCAATTACCTGTGGGCCTACATACCACCTAGGCAAGCATCTATGGATCCACCTTAATAAACTAATATCTATGTATTATCTCAATAAATGTATATTAATTGCTTTTTCAATAGTCAATGGTAAATGTCTAAACATCAGAATAGATCAAGAATTCTGAGAAATAAGTTCTGGATCAGAGTTGTTTGTGATTGATGTACTGAGTATATAGCTTACTAAAAAACCTTAGAATAATTTTATTTCTATGAAGGCATTTCTCTGAGAACACATTTCTTACAACATAGATCTTTGAGACCTTTTTGAGAGTGAGGATGCAAGCAAGACAAATCCTGGGGATTTTGCAAGCCTTTCTGCCAAAGAGTAAAGCCAGTGGACTTCTAGTGTGAAATTCTGCATCAGCACTTGCAGATGGCCAGAATTTACTGAGGAATCATGTAAAATGCATGATATCTCACATATTTTGAATATTTAAATATATCATACACACACTGCATACATATATACATAACCTTGATATGATATTACTTGAAAAAATGGATAATGGATTTAAGCATACACAAAGTCACAAGATCACTGTTATTTGGACAATTCTATAGCCAAAATTATACTTTGAAACAACACTTTCATTAGCAGGTAACACAGAATTCCAATTATCCCCCTCTTCCTTAATAAAGACCCTGAATTTTAAGGGGTGCATGGCTTCAAAGATTATTTTCAGGCCCTCCTGGCAGCTAGGTATGGCCTGTTCACAAACAGAAGTTAGGAATACCCACTTCCAGGAATGCCCTTAGAACACTTAAGTACCTTCAGATATATTAATGAGGCCAATATCCAGGGACAGCAGAGGACTAAGATAGAAGTTTTATTTTTCCACTAGCCAAAGTCTATACATAATCACTTCAGAGCTGATTCAGCAGCCCCATTGTGCCAAAGAGCTCCTTCTATCTTGTTTAAGCCACTATATTATGTGATCTCTTAACCAGGATATAGGTTAGGCTGCTGTTACAAATACAGCACTGTAATTCCAGTTCTGCCATTTTACAGGTGTCCAACCTTGGACAAATCACTTAAACTCCATAAACTTATTTTTTTGTCTATTTCCATGTCAAAGGGCTATTGTTAGCTACAGGAGACCAGGCCATTTTATTGTTGCTATTCTTATTGTATTCCCAGTTTTTAGCACAGTGCCTGCATGTAGTAAGCATTCAATATCCCTGATATTGCTGATATACCAGATTTAGATACATAATGCCATACCTTACCAGTTAACAATTCAGTACTTCCAACAAAAAACTGATATAAAACAGCTAATTAGCATGGTGTGCATCAGACTGATGACAGTTTCTACCAAAGTCTTCGACAACATGGTCTGACAAAAGTTTTTTTCTGATTTGTGAATTTATGCATATAAAAACTCATATGTTGAACCACTGATTGTCATCTTAATAAATTGACAACTTTTTAAATGACATACTTAACTTGGGCAGTCTTAGAAAGCCAAAGGCACATGGCCCAATAAAACTGGTCTGCCCCACTAATATTGGTCTGTCCCCACTAGTATTATCACAAAGTCACACTGTTCATGCATAATACAAAAAAAAAAACCCTTGGTTTTATAACATATCTATGATTGTAAATTTTTATTGTTATAGTAAAGAATCTCAAGAAATGTAATTCTTCTGTTTTTACAAAGGAAAATGGGTACTTCACACTTCTACAAAATAGCATGAAAGAGAATATGTTTCTCCTGATGATGAGCACTTAATAAACACTTGTACCTGGCTGCTTTCATTTCACCACCAGTGGCACCCATTTGTCAGTCCTTGAAGTAATTCAGTCTGACCCATTGAGTTGAGGAGTCTACACACTGTGCAAGCCTGTCATTAAGGGGAGGATATATCATAATCTCAATGCTGTACATTATGTTGTTTACATTTCTCCCCATATAGCCAGTGCAACGTAAGAGAAAAGCAGAAAGATGAAAATAAAGTCTGGCTAGGACTTACTTTTCTTTCTCAATGAATGCTATGAGCTGGCCAATGCTCTGTTCTTGTTACTACTTATGTATAAAGTTCCATTTGTTTCTAACTAATATAAAGACCTCTAATAAAGGACATAAACATTATCTACCAAATTCACCATGCAGTAATTTAGGTCTAACTTCTAGTTCTTCATTCCCCCACTTTAAAAATTCTATTCTTTCTCTTTTAACCCTATTTATAAAGGCATTTTCACATGCTTAAAATTCTCACCCAGAAGAGAAATTATAGCAAGAGTCAAATTCATGAATGTGGGTGAACTGAAAAAGACAAGTCTGAATGAATGAAAAGTGTAATGTGTGGACAATCATCAAAAGATAGCAACAACAGCTGACATTTGATAATTTACTACATGAAAATCACTGAGCTGAACACTTTACATGCATTATTTCATTTAGTCTTCAAGACAGTCCTGGAGCAGATATTGCTATGGTTTGAATTTTCTGCCCCCTCCAAAACTCATCTTGAAATTTAATTGCCATTGTAACAGTATTAAATGGTGGAAATTTAAAAGATGATAGCGGTGGAAACTCCAAACTCACAGGTAGGATTGGTGCTATTATAAAAGAAGAATTTCACTCCCTTCTCTCCCTCCCTCCCTCTATTTTCCCTCTCCCCACCCCCTCCTCTTCTACCAAGTGAGGATGCAGCAAGTAGACACCCTTGCCAGATGCTAACACCTGGATCCTGGACTTTCCAATCTCCACAACTGTGAGATAGATATTTCTATTCTTCATATATTATCTAATTTAAGGTAGTTTGTTACAGCAGCATAAATGCACTAAAACAGTACTAAACTCTCATTATTACAAATTAGAACACAAAACTGGAGAGACGTTCAGTAATCTGCCCAGGGCCACATAGCTAATAAGCAGTAGTACTGCTTCCAAACCTGAGTTTATCTGACTCCCAAACTCCTGCTCTTTACAACCACCAAATGCCAGGGTTTTCCTTCAATCAAGTAACAAGAATAATAATAAAGCAATATCTCAGGTGATGTTAACAAACTGTGAAGTTCCAAGCTACCTTGCTTTAGAGAAAAGATGAAAAGTATTTGAAATCAGCTTACCATGTATTTTAGGTTGGCAATAATTACCTGCCATTTATGAAATAACTACTTCACACTAGTCACTTTCTATACATTAATCCTAACCCTCACAGCAACCCTATAAAGTAGATAACTATCTCCATTTTATGGATGAAGGAAATATTCAAGAGAAATCAAGGTCACATGGCTAGTAAGTGGCCCACGATTTGCACTGTGTCATTCTGCACACTATTTCATTTCTTCTCTTACAAGGCTTTTTCTCTGACAAGCTTCAAAAGTCCACTTTTTAAATCAATAGTGCCATCTCCCTATAATCTTATTTATACTCTTTATTAGCTCAGCAAAGCTTTAGTTCAGAGACAATGCAAAAGTAAACTTTAACCCAGGCCCTGCCCTCATTTTCATAAATTCCAAATTTAGTGAGGTCCATGTTAATGGCTTTTACTGTATATGGAAAAGAGTTTAATAGTCACTTAGCCCTGCTCTATCTCCATTAGTCTAAAAAGCCACACAAAGGTGAAGGAAGGAAGAACAGTGACCTCAAAACTAAAACAGACAAGGAGTGCCTGTAATTTGTACTCCAGCACAAGTCAGAACATAAAATTGCCAGTACGTAACAACAAACTCAAGCCTACAAGTTTAAGTGCTTTATTCATCAATTAAAGAAAATTAACCTAATCAGATATTCACATTAAAGAATATACTCACAGCAAATCAGCAATTATAATTAAAAGTCCATTTCAAATTTCTTTGGTGAGCAGCGAATGACCTAACACAGCCAGGCTGCCTGGTCATTTCCAGCATTATATAAATATACACATTATGTGATAATTCCTGGCCATTTAACACGGCCAGATTTTCTACTCATGCTGCACTTGTTTCTAATAGAAATATGCTTCCATGTGCCCTGAGTGGGAAAATGTTCAAAAATGTGACAGTCAACCAAGCACATATCTGCAGTACCAATCCCACTGATGCTACGGCCAGAAACTGCAAATGCTCCAAATAAATTCTATATGCTTTGGAGGGGGCCACCTGAAGAAATCAGGATGCCACAGCTATACCAAGTTGCTTCTATTTCTTTTTCTTTTCTTTAGGCCAGCCTATAAAAGAGCTGACTTACACATCTCGGCAAGGAAACCAGCTTTGGGACACAAGTAGGACAATCCAGGTGAAGAGCAGCTCAACTCTTCTTTCAGACCTGATTCATTGTGATGTAGGGAGTAAAGCCAGATTGAAGATCATCTCTAATCTGACTAGATTCCCAACAGATCATCCACTTCTACAAGACAGAACCAAGATGTAAAAACAGATTGCTGAGGACCATTCTGAGGGATAGGTTTACAGTCTTGGACACCAGAGTGAACTAATCTCCCACATCTATTCTCCATGCAGTATAAAAAAAAATGCAAATTCCCTATTCTACAGTATATACTAATGCAACTATCTGACACTTCCATAACTTGACAATCCCTTATTTTGTGTTGCCTGATCAGTTTGTCAACTTGACTCACAAGAGCATTACTGTAGGACTTAGTCTTCTGCCTTCACATGGCCAGAACAGTAGGACTCCCATCATGTCTTTTATGGTGACATTTTGATAGAAGCAACTTGGTATAGCTGTGGCATCCTGATTTCTTCAGGTGGCCCCCTCCAAAGCATATAGAATTTATTTGGAGCATTTGCAGTTTTTGGCCGTAGCATCAGTGGAATTGGTACTGCAGATATGTGCTTGGTTGACTGTCACATTTTTGAACATTTTCCCACTCAGGGCACATGGAAGCATATTTCTATTAGAAACAAGTGCAGCATAAGTAGAAAATCTGTCCATGTTAAATAGCCAGGAATTATCACATAATGTGTATATTTATATAATGCTGGAAGGCATTATGAATAGAACATGGAGTCTTGTTCTCTGTACTTTTCAAAGTCATAGCAAGAAGAAAATATCCTTTCTGGGAGTGTGGGATAAACTCTGGGCTCTCTGAGAATCCTTTCCAACCTGAGTGTCTGCTTATTATTAATCAATTAAATCTTATGATATACCCACTTCTAGGAATCTATGCTATAGGAACAGTAGCACAAGTTCACAAAAATAATACACCACCATGTTCACTGTAGCAGTGTTTGTAAAAACAAAAATGTTAAGTGATCTAAACATCCAGAGTTGAGAGATTATATATAGTTATGTACATTTCTGTTATGTGAGGAGGAGGAGGCAGTTGTGTGAAGAGCAACACACACCTGGCTATCTGAACTATGGAATTCACCATCCCAGTAAATCAGGACAGCAACAGCTGGGGTGGGCCCTTGCCTCAGGAATAATGTGAGCACTTGCTAGACAGGCTCTTTTCCACATAGAAGTATGACATTAAGCTAAGGTGGCTCAGATATTCTCCTGAAATTTACCAATTAGATAAGTCACTCTCCCTCTATGGCAGGTTGAGAAAAAGTGGTCTGTTAAGTAGTCTTTGCCTCAGAAAGTAGTCTAAATACATCAGAGGCTGCTGAATCTAAATTGCAAAAGGTTTAATAGTGAATGGCAAGAAGCATTGGCAAGAAAGTAGACGAGTCAAGAAGAATCAAAAGAAAGAAGACAAAATAGGAAATTTAAGTAAGAATTTTTTTTTTTTCTTTTTAAGGGAGAGGTTAAGAAAAGGTTAACAATAAAAATAATGAAAGAAAACAAATAATTTACAGCAAGAGTCTAAACACAGGGATAGAATCATGGGCATGCTTCTTACTGAGTCATGAACAAAGAGAATGAAGTTTCAGAAATTAAGCTCATATCACAGGGTAGTATGTAATTGTAAAAGGTGGATTGGTCCTAAGGGTAAATACAGAAACAAAAAATAAAACTGCAAATTGCTGAAGGACTGGTTATGCTAAAGTCAGGACAAAACTTAGCAGAACTAAGACTTATTTATGAATATTCTATCAAACTGTGAAATTTTTGAGAAATAATGTGATTTGTTACTTATAAGACATCGCTTAGAATGGTATTAATAGATATATATACTGTATCATTCAATGTCATACATCATGATAATAGTTGATTCCCACTCTAAGGAATAAAGTTTTTCATAAATAACAATGGTTTAAGCTTGACTGGCCCTGTATAGTTTTCACTGTAGTTCTGGCTACCATTATGCCATATTCCCCAAATCACAGTGCAATGTAAAGTAAAATCAAACAGACCAAATAAATTGGTGGAAAGAGTCATAGTCTAAAAATTTGGCTCCATATTCTTATCTGACAGAGACTAACATTTCAACACTGGATATGTTTCTGTGGAAAGTTTCCACAGATGTATTTTCATGCCATAATTTCAGTGGCCACAGAAGTCCTAGTAAGACAAGGTTCCTTCTGGTAAACAGATTTCTTTGAGTTAAAAGAAGAGAGGAGACACGTAACCTTTCAACAGTGCCCAGTGTTATATCATGGATCAGGTTTACAAGTTATGTTCCAAGTCTCCACTCCCCTGCGTGGTTCAGCTTTACAACTGCAGCCTCCTCATAACTAGCAGGTTTTGACGTCATTCAGGCTTTGCAAAATGTGTGCTACAGCCCCTTCTCGGGCTTCTCAGCTGCTCTTAAAGTTATACTGCATTTGGTTAAGTGTGGAGGCTGGCACCAGAGAGGATCCATAATGGTGATTATCATGCAAATCAGCCTCCCGCAAGTGAGCTCCTCCGTGGAGACCTTCCAGCTTTGCTTCCCCCCCAGTGCCGCTCCATTGTCCCCAGGATAAAGCTTTGGTCTTCGCTGCCCACACTGGACGCCACCGAGATTGGTTCTCCTGACAGAGATTAGTGGGCAGCAATGAATCTTTCACTTGGATGAGAAATATGATTTTATTTAAGAAAATAACCATACATAATTGGGCTTCTGTCACTTTAAATTTTAATGGTGAGAGTAATATGGAGGCTTCTGGAACTTTAAATTACGGCTTTCAGAAGCTTCACACTGAATCTTTCAATTATTCTCTGTAAGTACTTTCTCAAAGCATGTGCCACCATGACATTGATATCACAATTCAAATCTAAATTCAAAACTGACTACAAGGCTATGAGCTATGTGCTGGCGTGCAGGCTGCCTCATTTTATCTTTGAACATCTGATGAGGCGAATCAAGAGGCGCTCTCCCAGAGCCCAGCCAGCTGTTTGCCAAATATTCAAATACCCTGGCATGCAGAAGAGCTTTTCAGATGTCCCCACATCAAAATTAGTGACAACCCCTATTTTTCCCATTAGTTTCTGGCTCACCTACATCCTTCCACACGGCCCGCCTGCCTCACTCAGCTAAGTGCTTGCTCGTGGGCTCTTGGTTCCCCACTCCAGCAACTGGACCCAGCGTGTGATGCAAAACTGCAGTCAGTTCAGACAAACGGGGGAGGGGGGAGGGGGGAAGATAGTTTTCATGCTTATGTTTCCTTGAAGTGGATCTGAAAGAGTGGCTGAGCTGGTATTTGCAGGAGTTGGAAGACAGGGAGCAAAAAGAGCACTCAGGTTTTACTTAAAATGCACTCATTATCCTGGAGCAGAAAATGGAATTAGAAAGACTGTAGCAAGGGAAAAGCAAAAAGACTTTCCTTTTCCTTTTATTTTTATGTCTTAACTTCCTTGTTATACACCCATTTTCTTTTAGCATTTCAATATCTTTGTTTAAAACAAGTCCAAATGAATACAATAATCTGTAGGTCTGGCTTTGGACTGCTTCATTGTTTTAAAATGTGTTATTCTCCTGCCTCAGTCAACACAGTACCACATTTATAATTGTAGATAATTAAATCCAGCTGCCCTGATGAATCTACAGTGAAAGACACCCCTTCTTTCATTTTAAAAGGTCCTGGAGCAATTTCCCTTCTCTGGAAAACTTAGAATGCAGCATGAAGAGGGCACTGGGGAGTTTAGAGGAGAAAAGGAGGAAGGTGCCAAGTGAGCAGGACAACAGCCTCTACTCCAACGGGTGGTCAAATTTCCTGAAGCAGACATCAATGCCCAGGTGGAGCTGGGTGAGGCTTTTCTTGATTCCTTCCAGGAAAGCTGGGTCTCCACTTGTTCAATTCCCATGATGTGTTTGAACTTGGATGGAAGGGGCACAGCATGAATGCTTTCAGGGCACATTTAGGGTGAAGCCACTGTCACAGGAGTCATGAATGCCTGATGTCAAATGAACTGCAGAGACTTCCCTGAGTAGGATGGGTGGTACAAAATCATGTCTAAGGAAATTCTGCTGCCCTGATCTGGGACCTTTGCTCCAGACAAAGCCAGATAAAAATTCATTCATTTTAAAAATAGTATTAATATCAAAAGAAATTATTAATGAGTATAGAAATTACCTGAGAACCAACTAAGCTAATGGATTTCCAATTCTGCCAATAAAGAATGTTGTTTCCATAAACCCAAAACAACATAAAGCAGGTAATTTGCTTCTGGAAACCAAGGGTGCCAGAGGCAGAGGTCCACATGTGGAGTGATCATATAAAAGATGTTCGCCAGCATCCTTATCTCTAGCATTATTTCTTAAGAACAAGCTCAAACATTACTTTTCACTATGATCAGGATAATGGTGCTTACCAAATCTTTCCAACCCAATGTCTTTTCTAAGACATTGACTATGGACAGAGAAAGAAGATTTTTTTAAAACCACGTTGATCTCCAAGCCTGATAGAGTACAATAACAAATTCTGTTGGACTTGAATATTTAAGGCTTATGAAGTATTTCAAACACAAAACAGTCCTAGATAAATCACTCACCCAAACCTTTTCTCTGTTCCAATATATCCTGACTATTGTACTTTGATGAGCCAGCTCTTATTAAAGAACAATCTTCATACTACTGGATTTCTCTGCAGCGTTTGGCACTGAGGGTTGCCCTTTCATCCTAAAGTTCCTTCATTTCTATAACAGTTCTCTCCCTCTTAGACAAGCCAGCCTCTCAGTCTACTTTCTTTCTCTTCACTAATTCCTCATCCTTGGCCCTACCTTCAATTCACTCTAAATTAACAAAGAATGGAGGCAGTCTGTCAAAATCAAACAGTCAACATTTTCCATGTACAGAGGTACCCTCCATCATCACCCATACAAACCTCTTACTATCTCCAGCTGGAGTACAATGTGTTTCTTAAGAGTCTGGGTGAGGGTAAGACAGCTGAACACCTCTCTACTAATTACTTCCTCTAGATGACATCATCAACTCCTATGACTTCAACTATCTACCACCTAAATATATTGATGACTTCAAAAATAACATCTTAAGCCCATATCTACATATCCAAATGCCTAGTACACCTGTTTTCAAATGACCTACTCTCTCAAGCTCAACAAGTATTTCAAATCAATTGTGTTTGTTTATTTATTTTTGGTATTGGGGATTAAATCCAGAGGTGCTTTATTACAAGCCACATTCCCAGCCCTTTTCATTTTTTATTTTGAAACAGTCTCACTAACTTGCTTAGGGCCTCACTAAATTGCTGAGGTTAGCCTTGAACTTGCAATCTTCCTGCCTCAGCCTCCTGAGTCACTGGGATTACAGGTGTGTAACACTGCATCTGGTGATCGTTTATTTTTTTCCTCCCTTCCCTTTCTTAATAGCTTCAGTATCCACTCAATGGCCAAACTATTGAACTAGTTGCCTCAGCTGTATTTGCACTCCTTTCTCTCCTTCACACTCCCCATTTCTACCCCACATGCCTCAAGTCTTTCACCAAATCCATTCTCTTCCTCCAGAACAAACCTGAAGTCTCTGAGTCTACCACCCACCATATCCCACCTGGACCTCTTCAGTAGCTTCTCTGTCTCCAATTATTCTCCTTACTATTCTTGATTCCTACTGATTAAAGCAGAAAATCCTAAAAAGCACCATTTATAATATCTAAGATGATATTTGATAGCAAACATATCAACAGCTTAAATATTTACACATTTAATAGGTTAATAAAAACAGAACTAACAGATCAGACTGGGATGTCATGTTAATAGTAAGTTTACTTTCAAAATAATTTTCAGCACAAAAATTGAGCAATTTAAAGAAAAATCTTTCAGGTAGCTTGAAGACATTTCAAAAAGATGAAAGTGTTATATGAATTAATGAAGTTTGAAAAACTTGGTATTAGAAAAATTCTGAACTCCAAAGCATGATACCATAAATGCTACTCCTCTTCATCATCTCCACCTCCTCTTCCCGTATTCCCTGTACTCTACATATACCCTCTGTGTACCAGCTTTGCTGGACAACAAAAGACCCAATTATTTAGCTCAGAAGTCTGGAGTCCTCTGGATCATTCTGTCTGGGCTAACAACCTAGACGGATCAGAAGAAATGTGAACTAACAACTGATTCTCCCTGGGCTCTCCCATTGTTTATGAGCAAACGGTGAATCAGCCGGTAACTAGATGATCTAAGATGATCTCATCACAAGTCTAGTGTTTCAAACACTGTCAGCCAGACCCTCAGTTCTCCTGTATGTGGCCATTCATCCTCCTGGCTCATTCACAATGCAGCCTCAGGGTTCCAGAAACCCTAGGGCATAAGAACTCTTCAGGGCTCTGCTTGTTTCATGTTTGCTGATGTACATAGACCATGATCAACTCAAGAGAATCCACTTATTATTGGAAGAATCTATAGAACTCTTATTGTGGGTGGTTATATGCAGGAAGGGGAAGAATCTGTGACTGGTTTTATAATCTGCCATTATTTTGGTCCCCTAAACATCCCAGGCATATTCATATACATCCTCATGCTGTTCCATCACCTGAAACGAACTCTCAGCCTCTTCTGGAAATTTCTGATCTCTTGTCCTTTGAGGTTCTGATTCAATATAGCACTGCCTGACATCTTCCCTCAGGACAGAATTGTTTCCTCATATGTTCCCTCAGTCCCTTGCATATGCCTCTATTATATCATTCAGTGAATTGTATTATAATTATTAGGTCTTGTAATATCTCTCTCCCTAAATTGACTGTCTTTGTACCCACCAGCATCTAGTACAGTGCCTGGCAAAGAACAGACATTCAGTAAATGTTTGCTAAATTGAATTTAATTGAATATGTTCAAAACAAAGATTGAAGTCTCTGAAATACATTAAAAAGACTTAAGGTACAGCTATACAAAACCAGTTAGCAGAACTAATTAAATCCACCTCATGTAATCTGAAGGGCAGTAGGTAGGGTAATGCTTCCAGCCAAAAGTGTTTTTCCTGTGGGACTGGCACAAAGCCTGAACTTCCAGCACAGATGATTCAAACCTTAAAATGTTTTAATACAAAGAACATAGGCTCTCAAGTCACTAAACTTGCAAACCTAGCTACCTGTGTGAGCCTGACAATTCACTTAATTCATTTCTCTGCACCATTCCTATTCATCCACACAGAGTAAGCCACATAACAATGACATATGGAAGGCAGCCAGCATCATGTCTGCCATGTCCCTGAGACACCTCAAATCCCAGGGTCTACTATTCAAAAAGCAAGGACCCTGGGAAGGAATAACCTCAAGCTTTGTTATACTACCTGAGGAGAGCTGAAAAACTATTATCATGAAGAGTGGAAAAGTAAAGTAAATGTGTGAGGCACTGGGTTCAATTATCAGCACCACATATAAATAAAGCACCACATATAAATATCAACAACTAAAAAAATAAAACTAAAAAATTCTTTTAAACAACCTCATACTTTTACTGAGAGCCAGTCATGTGGTTAGTAATTGAACAATTATATCAGTTTTCAGGAGCCTATCAAGGAAAAAGGTTTCCCCTCTTCTGGGTACACAATGACTATTTTCTCCAACACAGGACTTAGGAATCTTGCATAATTTTGCTGGGCATCAATCAACATGGAATCAACATTTGTGCATATATTCAGGCAAGACTACTGAAGAGTTAGTTCAGGGAAAAAAGAAGCTGTTATGGTTTGAATCTAGAATGTTCCCCAAAAGTCCATGTGCTGAAAGCATGATCTCCAATGCAGCAAGGTGCAGAGATGAGGCTTTTATGCAATGGTTGGATCATGAGGGCTCTGACCTCATCAGCAGATTAATCCACGGAGAACTGGATACACTACAGGGAGGTGGAACTAGCTGAAGAAAAGTAGGTCATTGAGGTGTGCCCTGGCCCCTTCTTTCCTCCCTCTCCACCACCCTCTCTGCTTCCTGGTTACCCTGATCTGAGCAGCTTTCCTCCACCATACCTTTCCATGCTGTTTCTATCTTAAAGACAGCCTCCCATGGGGGGAAGTCTTAGAGACTGAGAGCCAAAATAAATCTTTCTTTCTCTAAGTTGTTCTTGTCAGGTAATCTGGTAATGGCAACAAAAAACTAACAATTATTAAAAATGC
This sequence comes from Callospermophilus lateralis, assembly GCF_048772815.1. NCBI lineage: Eukaryota > Metazoa > Chordata > Mammalia > Rodentia > Sciuridae > Callospermophilus > Callospermophilus lateralis. The sequence goes on along the minus strand of NC_135309.1, from coordinate 91,930,416 downwards.
TAATCTTGGGGCTGGGGCTGGGGATCAGCCATAGTATACTTGCCTGGCATGTGTGAGGCACCGGGTTCAATTCTCAGCACCACATATAAATAAAGATCTATCACAACTAAAAAAATAAAATAAAACTAAAAAATTCTTTTAAAAATGCTAATCTTTTTGATGTATATTCTCTCACTCTTGTCTCTTATTTTAAAGTGGCAATTGTGGGAAATAATGGGTTTTTTTTTTCCTCCCTATGTAAGGATATAATTTTTAAGTGAGAAAAATGAAAAGAAAAATCCAAACACCAATTCTAAACTTCAAATTATATCACTTCAGAAGGAAATGTTAACATTGAAATAAAGTGAGTTTTAGACACACTGAAGTCCTGTTCAAAGTAAAGACAAGTTTTAATGAAATATTTAAGATCCAAAATCCAAGTAGGAACTTGCCTGCTGGTCTCTATAGCACAGGAACTGATGGTGAGCACAGCTGGAGCAAGGTACTGCCAGCTTCCACTACAGGAAGCAGGTTGCTCATCAGTGACTGAGCAAAGAGTGGTCTGAGAGGATCTTAGGCTGGTGACTAGAAGTGTCAGGAGATATCCAAAAGAACAAATGAGTGCACAGTTACTATTCTCATTGAAGTTTCCCTAAAATTTCAGGAAACTTAATTTTAAGAGTAATCATTCTTATACTTTTATGTTAATACATATAACTCTTGTGCTTTAACATTAAGTATGATCTTTGTGTTGTTTCAAATTAAGTTGTATTTCTTACGTAAGGAAATGATCCAGTCTGTACCACTGATTACCAGAATTCTGAGTATTCTTTCTTGTCTTCAAAGAAAGGAAAGTCTGTATCTTTGTCCCTACTGAGGCTTTTCTTAAATCTCAGTGGCAACCTTGAAACAATCCTGTACTCACAGTGCACCAAATTAATCTATATTTGTTGTTAAGTATCTTTGTAAATGAGTCTCCATGTTTCCCTGTGATCTTTCACCTCAGCCACCTTGTAAACTTGCTGGTACTCAAGATTCTGCCTTCTGTATTTTCCTAGCCCATCTCTCCCCACCCCCAACACCTAAGTTGTACTCAATAAATGTTAGTTTATGGTTGACAAGGAAATATATTGAGTAGCACTTGCTGATGGTAAATTCCTTGGCACATTCAAGTGCAGATCAAGACCTCCTGAGATCCTAAAAACTGAAAAGATTATGATGTTTCCAAATCAATATGTAAATCCAAATGAAAACAAAATTAAGCCATAAAGGACAAAATTTATATATGCTCAAATTAAAATACCCTCTACTGCCAAAATTTTAGGTAAGCTCATCAAAGGCTGAACTCCTCTTCATTCTCTCCCCTCCCCATTGTGAATGCACACATGTGTGCAAGAGGAGAAAAAACACATCTGATTTCTAGTACACGGTCTGCCATAGAATACTCCAATTCTGATCCACTTCATAAGACTGTATCAAAACACTATATTATGGGTGTATATGCTATACAGTATACAAAGGAGAATCAAATAATTGCCTAAATCTATGTGTATGTTTGCTATTTTCTTGCAATTGTCCAGATTCTATCTCAATAAATGGTAAAACAACATGAGTAGCAGCAATATAACATACTGTTTCCCTAGTGTTAGAATCATATTGTGGTTGTGTATAGGAAAGGAGCTGTAGGAAATGATTGTTGATGAACCACTCAGAAAAATGTGAAAAGCACAAGTTCTTTGCATTTTATTTCATTAGACACCAGTATTTGACAAAATAAAAACACCAAATTATATCTGGATAAAACTTTCATAAATAATGTTTACAGCAGTCACAAAGTCGAGAATGTAGATGTTAATTATAGAGCCAAGTCAAAACTACCACTGTGGCAATTAAGCCTAAAATATTTTCACTTATAATGTAATTTGCATATTCATGGTAGCAGATATTGACTAATATTTCCATTAAATTTAAGTAGTTTATGCTTAGATATCATTGTTGCAGCTGATCTATCTCCACTTGTATATTTTAAAATCTGAGTGTCTTCCATAAGAGTTGCATACTTTATTTTGATGTACCTGGGTAGACCTTTGTCATATAATGGAAAATGTTTGCATATCTAGAAAGACAGTATTGAGAAATCATAAAATTCTTGTGACTGTATAGGGACTTTATTTCTGATTAAATAAGTACTTAATTAAAACAGTAAAATTTTTTAAACCCTACACTGACAGCAAGATGCCTTGAGAATGCAAATTTATGAATTAACTGAATAATTTAGTAGCTTGTTTTGTGACCAGATCTTATTAGTCCTCTTGAAGATGTGTCCAATTTTAAAAAAGAAAAAGATTTCCCTTTGTGAATTTAGTCTAGGGGTGGAGGGAGTATTAAGTCCATTAACTAGGAAGCGAAGGATTACTTGAACAAATAACATTATGGCTCTGCAGAATGACTGATGGTCTTTGCAAAGGCCCAGACGGTTTCATCTTTCTTGAAATTTTATCACTGATTTGTTCTTAGTTATGTGCAGTCACTAAGGCCAGCAGAGGTAACAAGTGTTTGATGTATGATACTTGAGCCACTTTTGTCAGAACTGCATTTATTTTAAGCTGTACTCATTCTTGGTACTCTTACATGTTTATGTTCTTGGGCTTATTTTTTTTTTCTTGTTTCCAGTGATTGGTCAAACTGATAGGGCAATTACAGAAACACTACCCTCTAAAGCTCCACAAAATAGCATATATCCGTCTCCTTACAAGAGATAACTTTTCACTGCAGATTAAATAAATGACTGTAGAAGCAAACATCCTAATATAAGGACTTGCTCTTTGTTCACTGCCATATTTGCACAGCTTACAGCATATCCCCTAACTTTTAGCATATAACATCAATTTCTATTCAGTCCATCCTTTACAATCCGCAGCAAGCCACAGAAGTTCTCTTCAAGTTGAAAGGAAATGTCAAGGGAGGAGGGGTGTAGAAAAACACATTTAATTTATCCTATTGAAATGGGACCACTCTAAATGGTTTCTGAGCACTTCTGAATCTTCTTTTACACTGCAAATCAGTTCAGATATCTTAATCAGTGGCTACAAACATATCCTTATCAGTGACATATTCATGAAAGATGGTATTTGTATGAGCTGCAAAGTGTTTGGCAGAGACCCAGGGATAAAAAAGAAAGAATACAGTAAAGAATTGATGGAATAGTTTTCTGTTTCAACCCTATTCATTTTGGGAATTTTCTATCATCTCTGTTTGTTCCATTTGGAAGGATATGTCAGGTTTCTATGACTTGATTTTATCTATATATAGAAACACATACTGTACAATGATCCAGGATGGAAGCATATCTATACACAGTGATGAATATAGTACATATATGCATTCTTGTGCCTCTTTCTAAATTTTCCTATTCATGATATTATCTTATGCAAAGTTTAGTGCTTTTCTGTTTTGACAAACTAAGCACTGCCTAAACATTGTTTCACAGAATCAAGAGTCGTTCTTGACAATTAATTTCTGCAGTCAATGGTTGTCTCAAAATGGGCAACTCCCCTTGGAACTTAGGAGCCACAACAGCAGACCCTGTGAGTGAGCGAGGGAGACAATTCATTAGCCGATTCTACAGCAACTCAAAGTGGCGAGGGATGTCAGCCCTTGCTTTGGCTCTTCAATACTAATGAGAGTCATTGCATATTCATAACCCCAAATACAGTCAGCTTCTTGTAAAAACTTTTGTCACCCAGGCTTCATGGCAAGAGCAAAGCACTGCACTGCTCGTGTCGTGGCACTTCCGCCAAGTGAGTGTGAGAGCAAGATTGATTGTTTTGCAACGTAGCCTGACGGGGAACTAAAAGATGCTGCCCCAAGGGTCCTAAAACTGCTTAGTTTGATTGCAAAACTCCAGATAATCAAAGAAACAAAAAAGGAGGCAGTGGTGGTGAGTGTGTATGTCAATATATACAGCTATACCACACATAAAAAAATACACAAAAATACTCCAAACAAGGGATTTGGATTATAGAGTGTTCAGAGTAATTATTTGTTAGGAATGTAAAACTATGTACAAAAATTCTCATCAAGTTCAAAGAAGAACAGTGTGCCCCAGTAAATTTGTTCTTGTGTTGTGGAAATGCCGCAGCACATCTTAATACAAACAGATTTCTAAAACTACTTGAAGTTTCCTATTATTATCAATACCAAAGCTTTGTGAGCTGAACCTGTCAGCCCTGCGGAATCCATACTTAACTGGGATCCAATCCCTCAGGCACCTTTGCGTGTCATTTTCCCTGTCTCCCTTTCTTCATTACCACCATCACCTTAATCACCATCATCATGATTAAGTTTCAAGAAATGAACTATTCCGTGGGACTGCCAGGAAATCCTAAGGGGCCAGCACTACACCATTTGACTCAAAAATACCTGTTGGGGGTAGCTATCAGCATCCCCTGAAGTCAAAGAAGAGAAATGTGTGTTTAAGCACCCACCTTGAAAAAGCCTTGAGCATTTTTTCACTCATAATGATGTCTTCAGCAGGAATGCCAGCACACTGCCATATTTTTCTGACAGGCAAACAGGCTATAAACTATCCATAAAAATTAAACAAAACAGGACAGTGAAAGAAAACTTTCTAAATTTGATCATACTTGAATCTTAAAAGTTATTTCCAGATGCATAATGTATAAAAATATCTGCATAGCTAAAGACAAATCAGGAATATTGAGATGAGGGTGGGGGTAGTTGGTGAGGTGTTGTGGAGAGAGAGTCTTGCCAAACTCTTTTATATCTTAGTCACAGACACACAGGCTTTGAAAATAGAAGGATTTGTGTTTATGATTGATTGAGGTAACTGATTATCCACAGATATTTTAAGTGTTGAGACATTAAATTGTCAGCTCTATCAGTTTGATTGCAGTAAAACATGAAAACATTGACTTTTGTCTAGTTAGAAAAATTTATTTTTCCCAGAATGACAATCCTTTAAGTAGAAGCCAGGCAGCTTGCCAGATTTCCATGTCATACACTGAAGTTTGCAAATGCAGCCCATATTTTCAAGTGTTTTTCAAGGTTCAATGAATGGTGTATAGGTCTTTTACAAATAGTCTTGTAATAACCGGAATGCTGCAGTATACTTCATTCTGTAAGTCTGAGAAAAGTATTTATTCATTTTGGAGGGGAAAAAACACCATAGCTTTGTACTTATATATGTTAACAGTATTCTTAACTTATTTAAAGTATCTCTCAAATATAAATTAACACTCTTTGGACCATCATGCTGTGAACAAGTTTGATTAATATGTTTTATAAGCCTGAAACAAATGCTCATCATAACTGTCAGTAAGCTGACAGCTTTCAAAAGTCTTTGTTCCCAGAATGAGTAATTTGTCTGATCTTCTTTAAGATACCATATTCCAGTCTAAAAGTAAGATGTTAAAATAAAAGAAATTCTACTAAAATTTGATTGCCATTAAATCATCCTTGTATTCTGGACCCTAGATTGCACTATATGCATGCATACTATTTGACAAAATAAAAATACCACTTCTTATTTGCTATTATTTCTTGTTAGAATACCTGTGCCTTTTACCGAGCAAAACTATAGTTCAGTGTTTAAACCTAGTCCATTGTAACAATTAAAAATGTCAGATGTTATATATGATCAATCTTTTAATAATATTAGAAATTAAAACACCAGTCAAAATACAGATATGATCATTAATTCAACTGAAACACCAACATGTTTATATTTACTGGCTATTTTTTCAAAGCATTTATGAAGATAATTTAAACATGGAATGTTCCAAAGAGCAGTGGAACATTGAGCCGTCCAATTGAATTCTTGAATTCTGCTGAGAGTCATAGATAAGACTGGTGCTATGGAAGGAGCACAAAGTGGGAACTTGAGCAACTAAATGAAGCTATGCCAACTAGTTTAACACCTCTTCCTGACTCCATTAACCAATCACCTCTGTCCTGCAGCATTGGATTTGGCTGCTCTTCTTTATCATATCTTGGAGAGCAATAACTGTTAAAAGTAGTCATTAATTATCCATTCCTCCCATTTCTTTATTCCATCTACCACTGTGCTTTATTGCTATTCTGTGGCAGAACTTTATAAAACATGCTGCCAGTTCACTGCCTAAAATTTTAGTTCCTTTTGTCAACATGCTTTCATCCTTTATTTGGTACTACCTACTTTTATACCATGCCCACAAAGTTTAAAATTATAGATCATTTCCACATATATTTTTCTGTAATTTTATAATTTTCTAAACTCTAAGGAAGGGTCATATTAAAAATAATGGTACTTTTATTTCAATATCACCTTTGTATATGAGTCATTTTAAATTTTATTATTTTCCAATTGCCAAGAAACCACAGATTTTGTATGTGCTATCATGGGTACATTGTGAGCATTATTGCCTTTCTTGTTCATTGTGATATATGTATTATTCAACTTTCAAGGAAGTGTATTTTCATTCTTCCTTTATGCCATGACTACCATATATATGTAAAATATGTATATATATGTATATATGAGATGGATATATGTATATATATAAGAGATAGAGATCTATTTCATATATAAAGAAAAAAAAGGAAGGAATTTAGTATATAAGATATGAAAAAAATTGTTTGCAAAACTGCCCCAGAGTATTTGCAATAATAAGAGATGGTCAGGGCATTAAAGAAAAATGAAAGTAAACTTTATTAAAAGTTATATATTGGGGCTGGGGCTGGGGCTCAGCAGTAGAGCACTTCCTGGCATGTGTGAGGCACTGGGTTCGATTCTCAGCACCACATATAAATAAATAAAATAAAGATATATCAACAATTATAAAATATTTTTTAAAAAGTTATATATATATATATATATATATATATATATATATATATAAATTATTTATTTCCATCTCTTACAAGAGTTTAGCAATTACCTCACAATCAGATTCCAAAGATGACTTTATTTTGTTCACTTTTGTTAGGTGTTGCTTTTTGTTTGGTTGGTTTCTGTTTTTCGTTTTCCTTTAAGAAAACTAGAATTCCCTGAAACAACTAGGATTCTAGTTTCCCTAAAAAAAAACTAAAATTCTCTAAAACAACTTATGTGCTATTTACAGGCTTATAGTAATTTCATAATTTTCATAATCCCACACTGTTTTCTAGACCTTCAGAGTTGCTCTTGAAATACTAAATGGACTAGTGATTATGCTGTCAACCCTAAGAAATACAGGGAAACGATATCTGGCTCAAATAGGGGTCCTCTCTTTTTAACATCATGGGTCCTATTCCCCAGTACCTAGACAATACAATTATTAAAGTGGCCTGAAATATAATGATTTTAACATCGCTCCTTTGCTGTCTTATCTATTCCAAATCATTTTTTTTCAATTGTGTGTCCTCTAATTTTGTTTTTGTAGTGCTACCAACAAAATCCAGGGTCTCACACACACTTGGTAAAGTGATTTACCACTGACCTACATCCCAGTCCTGTCCTCCTACCTTTAAAGATCTCTATAACCTTGTCATTCTAATGATAGCATCCATCCCTACCAGGGTTATACACTTAAATAATTATACTGATCATAATTTCCACACTTCACTCCCTTTATGCCTCATCTCAGTCACACATATTTACCTTGACCTAAAATAGAAGTAAAACTTATTGCTTCTTCCTATGTAAGTTTCTTTCTAACTACATAAAGGCAGCCTTCCTCACAATTCACTGAGCCCGTGGGCCAAAGACAGACTTGGCCCTAATGCCCCATATTTTTTCAGATACTCTTTTAAAAAAAAAAATGATTATCAATATTTATCAACAAAATCTACACATTAGCAATACTTAAAAGGACAACAGTTCCCTCTTATAGCTAGTGAAATAATAGATATCCCCTTCCTTATATAAAATCACTATTACAGGTAAAACTATTTGATTCCTCCTTTTTTCATTGCTGGAAGGAATGATTACTAGGTGCAGTGATTTTCAAACTCTATTCAGGATATCTAAGTACTTTTCTTTGAAGAAAATAGACAAAGGCAGGGTGAGGGGTGTCAAAAAATTTTTAAAACACAATAGTTAAAAAAAAAAACACACAATAGTTCTCAATGCGAAATTCATCCAGTATACTATCACTTCTTGTTTTCCACTTTTTGTTTTTAAATAATTTTAAGCTTACAGAGAATTGTTATGCGTACCATAAAAAAAATGAATGGACTTGACCCTGACAATTAACATTTTGCCACAGCTGTTTTATCATTCTTTCCTACCATTCCTCTTCTTCCTTACTTCTTTTTCTTCTATGTATAATTTTTTAAATTGTTTTAGAGTTAAGTCTCAGATACCATGTTCCATTACCTCTAAATACCCAATGTGCATTCCCCACAAAACAGAGACATTCACTTATATCACCAAAGTATCATAATCAAAATTGGGAAATTTAAAATTAACATAATGCTACTATCTAATGTAAGAGTAGAACATATTTTAACTTAGTTACTTGTTCACAAAATGTCCTTGAAGTAATTTTTGTTTGCCTGGTCTAGATTCAGCCTTTGCTTGTCTTTCACCATATTGACCTTTGAAAATTGTACATGCAATTTCCTTTGTAAAAATCCCTCAATATGGGAGCTGTCTAATATTTCCTCATAATTAGATTTAGATTATACATTTTGGACAGTAATGCTAGATAAATGATGTTGTGTTCTTCTCGGTGTATTACATCAGAAAGCACATGATCCTGGCTGGTCCAATTACTGGAGATCTCTGATTACTTGAGTAGTTAAGGCAGCATCTATCAGGTCACTCCATTGTAAAGTTCTTTGTAGTTAAAAAGTGCTTTATCCTTTTTAATTTCTAAACAATGTATTAGGAGATGTTTTCCAAGGCTCTGTAAATATTCTGGTCTTCACCAAATTTTCACCTACTGGTTCCAACACCTAATGATGATTCTTGTTATCTTGTGATTGCAAAATGGTGATTTTCCAACCCTAATTCATCCTTCATTTTTAGTTGGTATCTGCTATTGTTTGCATGCTCAATGTCCCCCAAAGTATATGTGTTAAAGGCTTAGACTCCAGGGTGGAGCTACTGGGAGGAACAGTAAACCATTAGGAGGCAGGGCATTATGGGAGTTCCTTAGGGTGTGCCTTCAAATGGATTTGTGGGACACTGAGCTCTTCCTTTTTTTTATTTCCTAGCAGAAGAGGTTATCAGTTTCACTCTACCATGATATGTTGCCTTGTTGCTGGCCCAAAGCAACAGGATTTATCAATCATGGATAGTAACCTCAAGAACTTTAAACCAAAATATACCTTTTCTCTTTATAAGTGAATTATCTCAGGAACTATGTTGTAGTAACAGACTGAATAACACATAGAGTATACTACTCTGTTATTAGTTTGCATGTTTTTTATAAGTATGGACTCATAAATCTTTCTAAATATTATTTTCATTATTTTGAAGCACAAATTGTCCCACACATGGCCAGTAGAAACTACTTTAATCTGATCTCCAGGTTTTCTAACATGCCAATAATATGGCCCTTAGTATCACTTTTGACCTAGTATCACTTTTTATATTTAGGGATTTATTTCCAAACAAGAATCTAAATTTTTTGAAACCCTTCGCTGTATTATGAAATTTCTCCCTACTTAGAAAAATAGAGAAATCAATAAATGATAATAATTCTTTTGTTTCTGTGGCCACATTGACCACTATGACACCCGTCCAACCTACTAGCTGTGCTTCTGTGTCCACCCTCCCCTCTACTAGAACCCCTCTCCCTATCTCCTTCAAATCATCTCAAACATCCTCTTCACAGGCAATTCTTGTGTGTGTGTGTGTGTGTGTGTGTGTGTTCACATGTGTGCTTGTGGTGCTGGGGATTCAACCCAGGGCCTCACACAGGCAAGGCACATACATATTCTATCACTGAGCTATATCCCCATTCTAAGCTTTTTTAAACATAGTTTCAAAACTCCTTTTACAGCAGTCTCTTCATTCACAAAGTTTTATCCAAAAACAAGATATTAAATATCAATGGATTTATTGAAGAATGATTAAGTCAGAAATAAGACACTAAACCTAACTAGATTGTTTTATTGTAGTTGATTGACAAACTTCCTAATGTAATAATGTATATAGAGTACTTCTGGATTATAGAAATGAAGTAGATGATACACACTCTGCAGATTTCTGACTTCTTTATTGTATTATCACCCACATCACATCCATTTCCATCACTTTGCTATAGAATTCATCTATTATTTAAAGCTAATTTCTCCTAAATAAAAACATTAATAAATAAGGATAAAGCAGAATCATTTAGTTTTTCATATGGAACACTCTTAAAGAAAAGTTTGTTTATTTTAAACTAGCAACACTCTGTTTGTTTTTCCCAAGCCTTAAAAAATATATATAGAAGAAGAAACTTCAAAAAAAATCATGGATAATAATCATTAACAAAGAGACAGCCACAGGCTTTACAAGTAGTCAAATTATTTCACACATTCAGCTCAGAAACTCACTTTATGAGTACTTTGCCTCAATATCCAATTCAATGTGACTGCATTTCATCGATTAGGGTTAAACTTCTCCTCACTGAAATATAGGCCAATTCTAGGATTTAATGCAAACTCAGTAAGTTATCACCATGTACCTTAGAAATTCCTAAGTCTCTCAAATTGTGTAACTAGCCTTTTTCTAAGACCACTAGCGTACTTCAGACCTTCAAAGTCATATTATGTCTACTTGCTGTATTGAAGACACATAGAGCAACTTTTTCCTTCAATGCCTATTTTTCATTAAATTACTTAATAGAAATCTTAAAAGTTTTTGAGGTGCTTCTGTGTTACAGAGTCAATGCATTTGTAAATAAATGTTCACCAGTCATAAATAGTGCGACACCTCATCATATAAAGTAATGGAACAAATTCTATTAAAATATAATTTATTCTTGGGTAAATGATGAACTACTAAACAATAACTCTTCTGAATACCTGCTCTGCTGAGTGAAATCCTAGAGTAGTTTATAGTGATATGCCCTTTAGCCTAATTTACCTTCCAAGATACCTATTTTAGGCACTGCAATATCTAGCTAATTTTCAGTAAAACTCATAATCTCCCTTTTTAAAAATGCCATGTATATTCGGTGGACATTGTTTTCTTCATTATAGTTAGTTGTTCTTAGTGCCCAACTACTTAAGACAAAAAAATATATACCATAGCATTTTATCTTCTAACATACAAAGAAGATATTCACCAGATAGAGGAAATAAAATGTATTGTTCTTGAGGTTCTAGACCTGCACTATTGAATATAGCAGCCAGTAACCATATATAGCTATTGAGCACCTGTATTATATCTAATCCAAATTGAGACATGCCATAATCATAAGGTACACATCAGATTTCAAAGATTTAGTATGAAAAAAAGTAAACTATCTCTCTGATAATTTTATGTGCTTACAAGTTGAAATAATATTTTTATATATTGGGATAAATAAAGCACATTATTAACATTAAATTCACCTGTTTCGACTATTTTTTAACATGGCTACTAGAAAATTTTAAATTATATATTTGGCTCACATTTGTGCTAGCATTTTATGTATTCTGGGGAGGGATACTCTAGAGTAAAGCAGGTAAAAGTCACAGTTGTAAAGCTGTGTAAATATCCTGCCACTACTCTTCTTTCTTGTTTGAGGTTATTATCAGATCATCAGACTTCACAAGCAACAGAAAACTTAAGCCTAGGTGAATTCAGTTTGGAATGAATAAAATAATAAATCTTATGTAAGTATCATAGAGATTAGGCACCACAGTAAACACTTGCTATAACTATGTTACAAAGATTATCACGTTATCATTTTAACAAAGTCAAAGTTAATAGATTTTATTTCTCATCTCAATTCTATAAACACACTGAATAATTCTATAAAAAGTTTACTTCCGCTGGTATCTTTATGTAGATATCATGGATATTCCAAATTGACTATGTCCAAAGCTGATATTGGAAGGTAATTGTCCATGATGTTTGAATGTCCCAAACCAGAGATTCTGGGTCAGAGGACATGCTTATTTCCTGACTGGATAACAACAACTAGGTAACCCTCCATGACAAAGGTTGGGCAAACTTGCTCTTAACCTAATAAGACTGGGAGGTCACAGATACACTGTATGCCCAACATCTACCTGAGTCTCACTCTGAATCATGGGACTTGGGGAACCTACACAAATAGGAAGATCCTGGTGCCTACTTTGCTTTGAATAATAAATTATACCCCATTTGATTCAAATGTATGAATTGTCAAGATCATTGTACTGTCATGTGTAACTAATAAAAAAAAAGAAAGTGAATAACAAACTATCTATCTGAGCTCATTGTTTCCTAGTACATGAATCTATAGAATGTAGCAAGCAGGCCTAGAAGCTTGACTGCTAGACAGTCACAGCCCCTTTTATATTCTCAACCTTTGTATACATACCACTACACACCCCTTTGCCCAAGTCAGACCTGACTGTCAACCCCAACTTCCCCTCCTCGTTCACCAGGCTCACCCCATTCAGTCAGTCACCAAGTCCTATTAATTCTCTTGATATTCTCTTAATTTTTCCTCTAACTTTCTCTCCAATAATCTAATTCTTTCTATTCTCACTTCCTCTACCCTAATTCAAGCCATTTCTTCTCACCTCCATGTCTCAACAGTACCACTGCCTCCAGTGTTATCCTACTTACTCTGGTCTTCACATTGCAGCTGGCATGATCTCATTTGTCATTTCTTTGCCCTCAGGGTAAAATCCAAACTTCTTAGGCTGACAAAAATATTTCAAGATCAGGATTTATATAGAATCTTCCTTGAAATTTCATTTGTGATTATTTCACCTAGGGGTGGAAAAATAAGAAACAAGAGATTAGCTCCAGTTGTAACATAAAAGATGGGAGCAAAGATAATATTGGGAACTATGACCTAAAAATATAAAAAATTAAAAATAAAAATTTGTTGTAATTTAAGAGGTTATACTAGAGCTGTTACAATTTCTATCTTCCTCGTGTTTATGAAGATTTGGTATTATTATATGAGGTGATAGATATGTAAATTATGTTGAATGTGGTAATCAATCCATAATGTAGATGTGTAAATTATGTTGAATGTGGTAATCAATCCATAATGTAGATGCATATTAAAGTATCATTTTATGCAGCCACATCAATGTTTATAACAGCTAAATTCACAATAGTTCAACCATGGAACCAACCTAGATGTTCTTCAACAGATGAATGAAGGAAATGTGGTATATATACACAATGGAATATTACTCAGCCTTAAAGAATGAAGTGATGGCATTTTCAGATAAATGGATGGAGCTAGACAATATCATGCTAAGCAAAATAAGCCAAACCCAAAAATCCAAAGGCCGAATGTTTTCTCTGATAAGTGGATGCTGATCCATAAGTGGGAGGGGCGGGTAGGGAAGAATGAAGAAACTTTGGATTAGACATAGGGAGTGAGGGGAGGAGAGGGTGAGTGGGGGTGGGAAGGATGGGGGAACCAGATGGACATTATTATCCTATATACATGTATGATTGCATGACCAGTGTCACTCTGCATCATGTACAGCCAGAGGAATGAGAAGTTGTGTTCCATTTGTGTACAATGTGCCAAAATGCATTCTGCTGTAATGTAAAACTAATTAGAGCAAATAAAAATTAAAATTAAAAAAAAGTATCACTTTGGCAGTGGCACATACTTGTAATCTCAGAGACTTGGGAAGCTGAGGCATCAGGATTGCAAGTTTGAGGCCAGTGTGGGCAACTTAAATGAGACCCTGTCTCAAAATAAACAATGAAAAGGAGGAATGTAGCTCAGCAGTACAGCTCCTCAAGGTTCAATCCCCAGTACCACAAAGCAAACACAAAAACACCATACACTTTTTCTAATGAAGAATCCATCAGAATCATAATCTTATTCATTTACTTACTCTGGTGAAGAGAATACTCTTGTGAACAGACATCACCTTCTGTGACTAGATATTAGAAAGTTGATTAATGCCACATCCTTTCATTTTGGTTCATGGCACCTAATAAAGAGGCCTCTTTTCTTTTAAAGGGCTTGATGTCAAGCATAATTAATTCCATTGAATCATGGAGATGAGCTCAAGGAAATGCCAGATGAGCTTCCAGCATTATTCCTCTTCCATGCTTCCTCTGCTTTCAACAATTTTTACCAGCTTTTTGCTTGCTTATCTAATTAAACTCCTCTTCTTCATTATTTTGTATAGATTTCATTACCCTCAAGAAGCCTTCTATGCCTCCCAAAGTAGGATTAAGTGGCTCTCTCATGTGTTCCCTTAGCATTTAATGATTATTCATATTTTATCATTTAACATACTGTATTAAAATTATCTATACACTTATTTTTATTATTGAATCCTCAATGGTAGCATCATACCTCACACATAGTAGATAATGAATAAATAATCATTCATATATAAATAAATAGTCAAATCAGTCTGTGAAAATTAGAAAGGAATTATAATATTAAAAGAAAAGGAGGAAGAGAAAGATTTAGGTATGGAACTTTTCTTATTGCTATCAGATATTCCTTCCTCCAACCACCCCGTACACACTTGTGATGGTTCATTTTATTTACCAACTTGACTGGGCCAGAGAGTGTTCACCTATCTGGTTAAACATTGTTTCTGGATGTGTCTCTGAGAATATGGCTTGATGAGATTAACATTTGAATTGATAGAATAGATAAAACAGACTACTCCTACACATACAATGTGGGTGGGCCTCATTCAATTCATTAAAAGCCTGAATGAATAAAAGATTGTGTGAGAAAGAATTCTTTCTCTCTGGCAGACAGTCTTCAAACTGGGACATTGGTCTTCTTCTGCCTTCAAATTTGGGTTGACACTTAAGCTTAAACCATGACTCTCCTGTTTCTCAGGCCTTCAGTGTCAGACCAGAAATATACCATCGACTCACCTGAGTCGGGATTTCTGAACTTCCCAGACTCACTAGTCAAGCAAGACAACTCCTTACAACAAATCTCTCCTCTCCTCTTCTCTTCTCTTCCCTTTCTCCTTCTCCCCACCCCAATATTTTATTTATCTCTATTCTGTTGGCTATTTCTCTGAAAAACCCTGAATAACACTCACTTATAAAAAAAAATATGTTCTAATTAGTTATACATGACAGCAGAATGCATGGTACACAAATGAAGCACAACTTCTCATTCCTCTGGCTATACATGATACAGAGTGACACTGGTCATATAGGGTAATAATGTCCATCTCATTCCACCATCCTTCCTACCCCCTCACATCCTCCCCTACCCTCAATCTCTTTGTCTAATCCAAAGTTCATTCCTTCTTCCCTCCCCTCCCCTTATGGATCAGCATCCACTTATCAGAGAAAACATTCAGTATTTGGAATTTGGGGTTTGGCTTATTTTTCTTAGCATGATATTCTCTAGCTCTATTCATTTATCTGCAAATGGCATCATTCCATTCTTTAAAGTTGAGTAATATTCATTGTGAATATATACCACATATTCTTTATCCATTCATCTGTTGAAGGACATCTAGGTTGGTTCCATAGTTTAGCTGTTGTGAATTGAGCTGCTATAAACATTGATGTGGTTGCATCACCACAGTATGCTGATTTTAAGTACTTTGGGTATTAACTGAGGAGTGGGATAGCTGGGTCAAATAGTGGTTCCATTCCAAATTTTCTGAGGAATCTCCATACTGCTTTCCATAGTGATTTCACAAATTTGCAGTTTCACCTGCAATGTATGAGTGTACTTTCTTCCCTACATTCTCGCCAACATTTATTGATGCTTATGTTCTTAATAATTGCCATTGTGACTGGAGTAAGATGAAATCTTAGAGCATTTTTATTTGACATGTGTTTTGAATCACATGCCATATCACTGATATTTTCCTTAATTTTAATAGCCCTCCAGTTCCTAGATTTGCTGCATCAGGACTACCAGAGGCTTCATGAGAAAAGAGAAAATATTTTTTTTCAAAGACTAATTTACATAATGCAGAGTTGAATGCAATGTCTACATAAATCAGGAGTGTTTCCAGGCCAGAAATACTAATAAAGATAATATGACAACAGAAATGGACAACTTCTTCATCAACTTTCAATTTTTTTAGGGTCAAAGTTCTTTATCTTTTCCCATTACCCTCTCCAGAGACCTGAGGTATTTATGGCCTGTGGTTCTGAACTTTGGGAACAGAAGCTTAGGAAAATGCTAAATTTTCTTCTAAGATCTAATGCAGAATGGTCAACATAACCTCTCCAAAAGGTCATATTTGACAAACCATTTCTGAAAAATCCTTATAATGAAGGTTAGTGGCCTACAGCCTGCAAGTCAAATCTACCCATCGCATATTTTTGTAAATAAAGTTTTATTGGAAAACAGCCACAATCATTTTCTTATGTATTGTTTCTGACTGTCTCTGTTCAACAATGACAGCTGATTAGCATAAAGAGTAATGACAGATTCATAAGAGACACTATCTGACCACAAAACTAAAAATATTGATGATCTAGTACTTAACAGAAGAAGTTTAATGACCCCTACTTATTAAAATACCATGATCTCATTTTAGACCATTAATAAACCCAATAATTTTTTCTCTTTCTGTTAATAGTGTCCAAAATCACCTAACATGATAAACCAAAATTCTCTTGATAGTGTGAAAAGAAATGGAGAGACATTGTAATAGTCTTTCAGAAGTCAACATTTATGAAATGCACATAAAAGCCATGACTAGTCTTAGGCCTCTTTTATCCTTGTCTAGCCTCAATAGTGATGGGATGTGGCTGAAGCAGTCTGATAAGGATAGCTTTGCAAAGTAATATGCAAAATCCAATCCTTTATAACAACACTTAAATACAGTGCTTGACTAGTTTTATTATGGGCTTAATGAAAAAGACAGGAAGGCAGGTATAGTAATCAAGATTCTCAAGAGAAACAGAACCAATAGGAGAGAGTCATTAAAAAGAAATAGTTCACATGAGCATGGCAGCTGACAAGGCCAGCTGGAGACCCAGGAAAGCCAACTGTAGTTATGGTACAAATCCAAAGGCCTGAGAAACAGAAGAGCCAATGGAGCAAGTTTCTCTCCAAAAGTGCTCAGGCTCTAGATCTAAGAACTGATATTTCAGTTCAAATCCAAATGCAGAAAAAAATCTGCTAAAGCAGTCTTGTCCCAGGTCAAGCAATCAGGCATGAGGAGTTCCCAATTGCTTAGCCTTTTTCTTCTACTCAGGTCTTCAACTAACTAGATGGTACCCACTACATAAGAGAGGGTGATCTGCTTTACTCAGTTCACCAATTCAAATGTTAAGATGTCTGGATACCCAGAAGTCCAATCAAGGTGACACATAAAATTAATAAATACAGCAGATAGGCAGGTAAAAATCAAACTTTCAATTAAGTAGAAAGTTTAGGGCCCTTATATACTCACATGATATTCTATAAATATTTTTATTACTATTGAATAGTTGAATATAAGAATTAGGGGTTTTAAAATTATTTATACAAAATGTTTAAGGGAACAATTCTATATACTAAAAAACTAGAATTCAAAGTTAGAATTAGTATATCTAATTAGAATTAGTATATATTAGTATAATATATATATGTATATATATATATATATATATATATATATATACACACACACACACACACACACACACACACACACACACACATAAACTAGTATGTATAAGACAAAGAGTAAAAATTATAGACAACTACCTGAAAATAATGGTTTGTATGTTAGATTATACTCTTTTCTTGGAGGTGTCATAAAGTAAAACATGCCAAAAACTCTCATTAGGATGAACAAAGTTTATATTTAACAATATATTTCTCTCTTTCAACTAACATTTCAAACATTTCTTATAATTGTAAAGGCTTAGATGTAGCTATATATTTTACTCTTTATTCTAAAAACATCACAGGAAAAACACATTTTAATCTTATAAAATACCAATATCAAACCACTCATTAACTATAGGCTCCTTGTGTTCACTTTCTAGTTTAACCAAATCTGATATTACTGTCTTTCAGTACTTTAGAAAAAAATGGTAAGATACTATGATTATAAAAACTAATCAACTACAGACAGTTTGCTATAAGTATTAGTACTTTATTAAATTTGTTTTATAAATCTCATTCTTTGTAAAGATGAGAACAATCATTCAGCCATTTCTACAGAATTACAATGTGTTCTGCTCTGCTGCCTTGAGTCTAGCACAATATACACAAGCTAAGAAATTCTAGATCCCATCTCAAAAGATGGCAGAGAGGATCTAGGCAGCAACTCTTAACTCCATCACAGTCTAGAAATCAAACAAGGAAAGAACAGCTGACCAGAGAGGTGGATGACAGAGCAAAAACTCTGAAATTCAATAACGGGCAGCTTGAAACTTAGAGGGACTTGGAATTTGGTAACTGGAACAGAAAATAAAGAAAGAATTCTTTGAACCCAAACCCTGACCTGGGTGAAGTCGGGGCAACAAAAAGAGAATGAGGGAAGGAAAAGTTCACAAGCTGACTTCCCTAGCAATAGTTGGAAAGAAAAGCAGACCATGTTAAAATGGGATAAGATCAACGAAGACAGTGAAGTCAAGATCACAGAATTCAGCCCAAATTGTGGGCAGAAAGCTGTCCTGGTCAGGGCAGCCATTTTGTAGAATCCATAGCTACCCAGCCTCCCTGGAAGAAATTAAATCAATCTAGCTTTTCCCCACCTACAGATAGCAACAAATAAAGCTATAGGGAACCCCTCTGAAACAGGTTGTCTAGTTAATCCATCTAGAAAGAACTGGTAGATGGATCCCAAATAGTTGAAGTTTACCAAAACTCTCTCCTCTCACCTCAGACAAAGGGAATGGGGTGGAACTGACCTGAGAACATTTCACTCACAGGCAGTAGTAACACAAACCCTGCATTCCCCACAACATCCACAGGAGCTTAGGTGAAGAAGGTCAACTGACATTATATGCCCATCAATAGATAAAACCCCAGTAAGCTGCACCTGCAGGGTAGAGGCTTCTATGCCACAGACTGCCACAGAGAGCCTGCACCCATAGGTCCCACAGTTGTAAGCAGCTACCGAGCGCTCAGACAGCACAGCTACAAAGAAGCCTCATCAGAGGAAGCTGGTGTTCAATGATTCACAGCCACCAGCAGTAGGAGCTTAGATGAAAGCAAGCCAACTGACACTCTATCCCAAACATAGAATACCCTGATGATCTCCAGCACTGAGGGTAGAGGCTTCTGTGCCACAGACCTCCCAGAAAGAGCCTGCATTCACAGGCCCCGGGGTTACAGACAGCCACCAAGACCTTAGATAGGGCCACTACAAACAAGCCCCAGCAGAGGGGAGCTGGTGCTCAGCATTCCACAGCAATCAGTGAAAGCCCTGAGCCCAGCACCCTAACAGGGGAAAAAAAAAAAAACACAGCCAGCAGGATCTCTGGGCTGACTAACAATTCTGCCTGGCAAGAAAACCACAGCAATCATGGAAGCAGCACCTTTGCCCCAGCACTTCCAGAACGGTCCACAACTGTGACTCCACAATGGCAGGTTAATTCAATTCTCAGACACATGGACCCACAGAAAGAAATTTCTGAGAATAACTCCAAGCAGAGAATTTCAAGTGGAGAACCTCATGCATATACAACAGCATGCATCCCACAAATAGCTTGAGGGGGGCCAGGGTTGTGGTACAGTGGTAGAGCGCTTGCCTAGCATGCGTGAGGCACTGGGTTCTATCCTTGGCACTGCATAAAAATAAAAACAAATAAAATAAAGGTATTGTCTCCACCTACAACTAAATAAACATAAATATAAATATAAATATATATATATAAGGGGGAAGCTTAGAAAGGTGTAGCCCAGTGCCCAGATACAAGTCCACCAACCTGTGACCTATGCACTCCAGAAGGAGCAGCAGCCTCATACCCTTCCACAGGCTTCCCAGTGCCACATAAACCAGAATACAATACCTCTACCTTAGATCACCACACACTGCACACTCAGAAATATTCATGGAAGAATCCACACTGGATTTTACAGTGCTGGCTACACAGAGCTTTTCTTCATGAAGGCACACAAGACTGCTCTCCTTAACAGTGGGGGAGTAACTTGGTTGCTAAGTTATAGACTATAAGGGACCATCACCTCTGATCCACCAGAAAGCTAGTGGGTACCTAGACAAGAAAGAAAGTTCATTTTAATAAAGAGGTAGATTCTGAAAAAAAAAAACAAACATAAATCCCAGAAATGATACTCAATAAATCAAATTTAAAATTCAGTTGAAAATATCACCACATAGAAGACAGATTCTCAGGCTTTGAAGACAAAGTATATAACCTTGAAAAAAAAAGTCAATAATAATGAAAAGAAGTTAAGAGACAATGAACAGGATATTCAAGAAATGTGAGATAACATTAAGAAAACAAATCTAAGAATCATTGGCACAGAAGGCACTGAGATATAAACTAAAGGAGTGCACAACCTTTTCAATAAAAAAATATCAGAAAATTTTCCAAATCTTAGGAATGAGATGAAAATCCAAACACTGGAGGCATTTAGAACCCCAAATAGACAAGATCAAAGAAGAGGCCCCCAAGACAATTATAATAAAAATGTCTAATGTACAAAACAAGAATAGAATTTTAAAACTCACAAGAGAAAACAGCAGAAGTGAGCCAATTAGACTTCTGATTTCTCAGCTCAGACCCTAAATGCTAGGGGGACCTAGAATAATATATACTAAGTCCTGAGAGATACTGGGTGCCAACCAAGATTGCTTTATCCAGTGAAACTATCCTTCAGAATTGAAGATGAGATAAAAACTTTTTACAATAAGCAAAAACTAAAAGAATTCATAATCACTAAGCCAGACTATAAAACACTTAATGAAATATTTCACACAGAAGAAATGGAAAATAAATATCAGAGCCAGAGTATGAATGAATCTTACTAGAAGAATATTCAATTAAAGTAGAATCAAGTCTGAATTAAGCATTAGAAATAAATAAAAATGGCAGAAATAAAAATCATCTCTTCATAATAATACTATATGTAAATGGTCTAAACTCTCCAATCAAAAAGACTAGCAGAATGGATTGAAAAACAAGAGCCAACCATATATTGTATTTAGAGAGATTCACCTTACAGGCAAAAGCATCCACAGACTTAAGGTGAAAGGATGGAAAAAGATATACCATGCAAATGGTAGCCAAAAAAAAAAAAAAAACGGGTAGCTACTCTCATACATGACAAAGTAGACTTCAAGCCAAAATTCATCAGAAGAGACAAAGGAAGTCACTTCAAATTGGTTAGTGGAATCATTCAACATCAAGATACAAGGATTGTATTTTTGCACAAATGATGGTACAGCTATGTACATAAAACAAACACTACTCAATATAAAATAATCAAAAATACTAGGTGATTTCAACACAATAATACTAGGTAACTTCAATGCACTTCTCCTCTCACCAATAATGAGGTCATCCAGACATAAACTAAGTAGAAACTCATTAGAAAAAAATACTATTAATCAAATGGATCTAACAGATAGCTCTAAAATATTTCATTCATTAACAACTGAATCCATTTTCTTCTCACCTACACATAGAACCTTCTTTAAAATAGACCACATTTTAGAACACAAAGCAAGTTTTAGCAAATACAAAAAAATATATAAATAATTCTTTACATCCTATCCCAGATCATAGTGGAATGAAATAGAAATAAATAATAAGATAAAAACAGGAACCATTTTGATACATAAAAAACAGAAACCATTTTAATACATGAAAATTAAATAATACACTTTTGAATGGGTCATAGAAGAAATCAGGGGAGAAATCAAAAAATTCTTAGAAACAAAAGAGAACAGAGATATACCATATCAAAATCTCTGGCACAGTATGAAGGCAGTTCTAAAAGGAAAGTTTAAAGCATTGGGCATCTATATTTAAACACACACACACACACACACACACACACAAATCCCAAATGATCTAGTGTTATACCTCAAAGCCCTATAAAAGCAAGAACAAACTAACTCCAAAATCAGTAGAAGATAGTACACTATGAAAGTGGGTTTCATCCTAGGGATGCAAGGTTTATTAAGCATATGCAAATCAATAAATGTAATTCAACACACAAATAGAATTAAGGACAAGAATCATATGCTCATCTCAATAGACACAGAAAACAAGAGCAACATGCAAAAATCAGTAGTTTTCCTATACTCAAATAATGAATCTCCTGAGAAAAAATTCAGGAAAATTATCCCACTCACAATAACCTCAAAAAATTAAATAAATTAAATAAAATATATTGGAATAAATCAGCAAGGCGGTGAAAGACCTGTACAATGAAAACTATAGAACATTGAAGAAAGAAATTGAAGAAGGCCTTAGAAGATAGAAAGACCTCTCATATTCCTGGATAGGCAGTATTAATATTATCAAAATGGCCATATTACCAAAAGTGTTACACAGATTAAATGAAATCTCCAACAAAATACCAATAATATTCTTCACAGACCTAGATAAACAGTTATAAAATTCATATGGAAGAATAAATGATCCAAAATAGCCAAAGCACTACTGAGCAAGAAGATCAATACTGGGAGTATCACAATACTTGATCTCACAAAAATCAAAGAGAGATTAGTAAAGTGGAGAAAAGGAACCTGGGGGAGGGAGGAGAGAAAGGAAAGGGAAAATACTGGAGAATTATACTGGCAAAATTATATTGCTATATTGTGTACATGGACACATATGTAAATTCCCACCACCATGTACAATTATAATGCCCTAATTTAAAATGAGGGAACTCAGGGTTCTTTACTGTAAGATTTCTCAGAACTTTTATGTTTATAATGGAACTCTTTTTTAAAGAAACACTTAACTCATTGCAGGACATTAATATTCTTAAAATAATTTGAAAATCTGATCTATATGGTTTCAAACCACTAAGAAGTTATCATCCAACAGTGTCTGTCACTTCGCTGTGACTACCTAGCAAGCATTTCAGGAAGATGACAGACCAAGTCTTCTAAAATTACTTTGAGTTAAGAAAGAATTACTGATAATTCTATTTTAATAAACAAGATATGAACAAATTGGAAATCTGAGTTTTGATTAATGCAGCACTGACAACCTGGCAACCATATTAAAAGGACTAAGTCTAGTTAACAGTTTCCGAGAGGAAAGTTTTTAATGAAAACTTACTACTATTAAATTTTTGGTGAATACAAAATATGGGAGTTATTTCTTGATTATGACTACAACATATTTTAATTCTAAATTGGATTTTCCCTACCATTGAGTGCATTTCAGAATAATCTCTCCAAACATATGATATGTACTGAGCAAATATAAAGTCATTTAAATATTAACTTAAGAAATTATTTTGACATTCTTATACAATGCATCCATCTCTTGCCTTCAGTTACAACGTGAGCTGAATAAAGTCTCTATTAAGAAATACACTATATTTTAAAACAAATAAATTCTACCATGTAGAGAATATAAATTTGTTGGTTCATAGGTGTTTTCAGCAAACTTACAAAAAAATTAAAGAAAAGAACATTAACAAAAATTTGTTAATTTGTAAAGAACATTAACAAAAAGAACATTAACAAAAATCTTAAGTGATTTGACAAGGACTTGTACTTATAAATGATTAATTTCTATGAGAATTGCCTTTCAGTCATAAATAATTGAAAATTGGAAAATAGATGAAATAAAAATTTTCAGACATTGAATAACAGGCAGCATACGACTGTCATTCCTGAAAGAAAGAAAACAAACTAGCTGAGCCCTCTGATTGCTCCAGCTTATCACCTGGAAGCATTTTCAAGGCTATATAGTAAAGATGGGGTATCTAAATAGATCCCAAAGTCACTGTGAGCTCAGAAGACAGAGACAAGCCTCTGGAAAAGCTGATACAAATGGGATTTGTGGAAGAAATTGCCAGACAGGAATCAGTTGAACAGAAAGAGAGCTCTGAAGAACTTCAGAGGATCTCCTCTAATCTTTGGCTAAAGATAAATTTGTATGTGCATGAAGTAAAACTCCACAAGGCTGAGGGAAAAAATATCAGAAAACAATATACTAAACAATGCCCATAGTTCATACAGAACTAAGAATAATTCCAACTTACCAGAGTGGAACGAATATATAATGCGTGATTTATCAGAAAAGTTTACATAAGGCTAACTTAGCTTTAGATTAAAGGCTGCTCTGGAACCCTTGCCAAAGCTTACAAGCAACCATGAGGAATGAATCCAATTACAACTAATTTAACTATATATTGAAGTTCAACAATCTTTAAAGATATATAATCAAATCCATCACCAAACAACATAAAATGCAGACATTATAATGTCTGCATTTCATAAGAAGAATTTCAAAGTAGCAGGAAAATATGACCTATAATCCAGAGAAACAACAATCAGTAGAATCTTGAAGAAATATGAAAGAGATGGTAGAATTAGCAGAAAGGGATATTAAAACAACTGCCATAAATATGTTCAAGTGTACACTGGGAAATATGAAAACACTAAATTTAAAAAAGTAAGATATTTTTAAACACCTCAAGAAGTGAGAAGATTAAAATCTGAAATAAAAATTACATTGGATAAGATAAACAATAGGGAAAAGAACACTGTCAGGAGAAAATATCAATGAATTCAAATTTGTTGCAATAGAAACTATACAAATGGAAGCATAATTAGAGAAAAGATCTAAAGGGCTAGGATGTGACTTAGTGGTAGAATAACTGTCTGGCATGCATGAGGCCTGGAGTCCAATCCTAGTACTGAAAAATAAAACAAAAGAAAAAAAAGATCTAAAATATTTTAAGAAAGTCTCAGTTACCTGTATGACCACACCATCCAGACTAATAGCACATGAAATTGCTTTCCCAGAAAGAAGAGGGAAAACAGAAAAATATTCACCATAAAATTTCTAAATTTGACCCCCAAAAATATCAGGTATTCAAGAAGCTCAAGAAATCTAAAGCAGAATAAATCTAAAGAAAATATCCCAAATAATAACATCATAATGTAATGAAAATATATAATAACATCAAAGCAAACCACAATGTAATCAAATTTCTGGAAACAAGAAATAGAAAGTTTTAAAAACAAAGAGAGAGGCCAGGCCTAGTGGCACACGTCTATAATCCCAGAAACTTGGGAGGTTAAGGCAGAAGGATCCTAAGTTCAAGACTAGCCTTAGCAACTTGAAAGACTTTGTCTCAAAATAAAAAATAAAAAAGGGACAAGGGATATAGTTCAACTATAAAGTGCCCTTGGACTCTATCTCCAGTAGCAAAAACATTAAAAAAAAAAAAAAAAAACGGAAAGAGAAAAAGACATTTTATGCAGGAGAATAAAACTAAGGACAGAGTTCTAACAAAGAGCCAGATGATGAGCTGGAGATGTAGCTCAGTGGTAGAGCCCTTGCCTAGCATGCACAAAGACCTAAGTTTGATCTCAAACATGACAATAGAACATTTTCTTTAAAGCACTAAAAGAAAAAACAAACCAAGCACACTTTTATACCCACAAAAATATCTTTAAAAATGAAAGCCAAATACTCTTTCCAGATACATAAATACTGAGAGAATTAATGTTATCAGACTGTTTCTACAGTCATTCCTTGATATCCTTGGGGATTGACTCCAAGATCCCAATGTATTCTGAAATCGTCAGATGTTCAAGTGCCTTTTATAAAATTGCACAAGATAACCTGCACCTATCATCCAGCATACTTTAAATCAGCTCTAGGTTACTTATGAAACTAATACAATGTAAATGCTATGTAAATAATTGTTACACTATATTGTTTCAGGAATAATGACAGGGATAAAGGCCTGTACATGTTCAACACAGACATGATTCTTTTCCAAAAAATTTTTTAATCCATGGTTTGCTTAACCTATGCATGTAGAACCTCCAGCTATGGAGAGTTGACTATATAAGAAATGTTAAGGTTAACTTCTTCATGCAGAAAGATAAAAATTATATCAGAGTGAAATGTAATTCTACACAAAGCAGTGAAGAATACAAGAAATGTAAATATGTGAGTAAAAATAATACATTTTTTCTTATTTTTTAGTCTTATTAAAAGATACTTGATTATTTAAGGCAAAACAATTATGATATATTGTAGGGTTTTATGACATAATATGAAATACATGTATTTGATCTCTGTTTCTGGTTCCAGAGAACCAGAATTTGTTCTAATATTTGCTCCTTGACCTGGTTCCTGATGGAGATTCTAAATCTCTTTGAGTTTCCTGAATGATATTCTATGAGGTGACTCTCGAGTTCCTAAATACCCTCAGGATCAGGAATGTTGGCAAGTGCTCCTATTTGGTCTAAAATATCCTCCAAAGGTCACATGTCGAAGGCTTGGTTGCCAGCCTGTAGTAGTACTACTGGGAGATGGTGGAACCTTTAAGAGGTAAGGCCTACTAGGAGAATGTCTCAGGCCTAGGCACTGGGGGCATGCCCTTGACAGCAATGCAGTTTCCTCCACCAAAACAAATTCTTTCTCCATGATATTCTATTTTACCACACCAAAGGCAACAGGGCCAAGCAACCATGGACTGAAGCCTCTGAAACCATGAGCCAAAATAAATCTTTCATCCTTTTAATCTGATTTTCACAGTATGGAGAACCGACCATGTGATTAGAGGGTTAGAACTTTCAGTTCCAATACCCCCACCCCAAACCTCCAGGAAGGGAGAGGGGCTGAAAGTTGAATTTTTTACCAATGACCAATGATTTAACCAATCATGTCTACATAATAAAGCCTCCACAAAAATCCCTGAAATATGGGTTTCCAAGAGCTCCCAGACATGTGAAAGTTTCAGAAAGCTGGTGAACCCTGAAAGGGCATGAAAACTCCATGATTTTTCCCAGATACCTTGCCCCATGCATCTTCCATCTGGCTTTTAATATGTATTATTTGTAATTTCATTTATAATGAATGGGTAAACATAAGTAAAGTGGTTTCTGGGTTCAGTGAGCCACATTAGCAAATTAATCACATCCAAGGATGGGATCAGGGGAACCCCTATATTTATATCTTGTAAGTTACAACCTGGAACTTGTAACTGACATCTGAAGTTAGGGATAAGTTTTTTGAAATGAGCCCTTAATGTGTGGGATTTGATGTTATCTCCAGGAATACAGTGCCAGAATTGAGTTAAATTATAGGACACCCAGGTGTCCATTAGAGAATTGCTTGGTAGTGAATACCCACACACATTTTGATGACTAGAGGTGAAGTTTTTAGTATTGTGTTGAGTATGCAAGAGAAGGGAAAAATGTATCCTTATTCTTTTATGAGCTTATAAAACATTTAGAAGTAAAATTATAACAATGGCTCTGTTAAAATATTCTCACTGTGCTGTAAAGTCATATGGTATTATTTAAAAGTAGACAGCAATAAGCTTAAGATGTATATTTTATCTTTATTTATTTTTGGTACCAGGGATTGAACCAAGGGATGCTTAACCACTGAGCCACATTCCCAGCCTGTTTTATTTATTTATTCATTTATTTATTTTTATTTTTAGACAGGGTTTCACAAAATTGCTTCAAGTCTCACTAAGTTGCTGAGGCTGGCTTTGAACTTGCAATCCTCTTACTTCAGCCTCCTGAGCCACTAATATTACATGCATGCACCACCATTCCCAGCTGAAATACACATTTTAAACCCCAGAGCAATCACTGGGACTAAAACAAAGGTATATAAGCTAATAAATCTACAGAAGAGAAAATAGGACATACAAGAAAAAGAAAGAGCAAGCTCATATACTTAAACTTAACCATATCAATATTTACATTGGTGATGGCCAGACTGAGTTTAAAATAGAGGGAAAACAAAAAACAGTGGGAAAATATACTTTAAATAAAAGACACAAATATATATAAGTAAAAAAAGTACAAATATATATACCATGTAAACATTAACTAAAGAAAGCTGCAGAGTCTATATTGCTATCAGATGAGGTAGACTTCAGACCAAGGAATATTACCAGGGATCAAAATGAATACTTCATTGTGATAAAGGAGTTAACACATCAAGAATAAGAAAGAGGGGGTTGGGGTTGTGGCTCAGCAGTAGAGCACTTACCTAGCATAGGCGAGGCCCTGGGTTTCGATCCTCAGCACCACATAAAAATAAATAAGTAAAATAAAGGTATTGTGTCTAACTACAACCAAAAAATAAATATGTTTTTAAAAATCACTGGGCCAAAGAAAGGACACATATTAAAAAAAAAGATTATGCAAGAATATTAAATGTGTATGTGCCTAATAACAGAGCTTCTAAATACAATAAAATCAAAAGACTGAAAGTAAAATCAGATACAGTGATAGATAGATTACAATACTTTTGTCATCATCAGGTAGAACAAATAAACAGAAAATTACTAAAATTATCACCACTGTCAACCAACTTGATCTGATATTGTAAAAACTACAACCAGCAATAGGGGGATACACTTTTTTCAAGTATACAGGAACTACTCACCAAAACAAATTATATACTAGCCATAAAAAAAGTCTCAATAAATTTTTAAAAACTGATATATAAAGTAAATTTGCTGGTGACAACAGAGTAAAAACTAGGAATGAAAAACAATAAAATTATTTTCAAATTAAGCAACATACATCTAATTAACCTTTAAAAAGAATTCACAAGAAAAATTGGAAAATACTTTTGACTAAATGAAAATGAAACACATTATAGCAACATAGTTGGGGTACAGCTAAAGCATTGCTTATAGACTGATCTGGGGAAAACCGATATCCTAAAAAGGTATCATATCACTTCACAAACATGTTATAGCTTTAAGTGCTTATATTAGAAAAATTACTCAATGATCTAAACATCTCCTTGAGAAAAAAAATAAATTGAATCAAAAAGTTGCAGAAAAAGGAAATAATAAGGATAAATGTAGAAAGAAATAAAATAATAAAAGGGATAACAATGAGAAAAATCTGGGTCACTGGAAAGATTTTTTAAATTAGTGAACTACCTAGACTTTTTAAGAAAAAAAGAAAATATAAATTGCTAATTATAGAAATGAAATATAGAATATCAACATAGATTAAAGCAATATTGAGAAAAATTAAGACTCATTTTATACCAATAGGTACAGTAACTTACATAAAATGGACAAAATCACTAAAAGATTTACATTACCAAAGCTGAATAGCCTTATGTCTTTTAAAACCTTGTCACAATGAAAACCTCAAGTCCAAATGGCTTTACTAAAACTTGGAATGGAACTAACAGGTATCCCACTCCTCTTCTTATACCCAAAGGACTTAAAATCAGCATGCTACAGTGACACAGCCACATCAATGTTTATAGCAGCTCAATACACAATAGCCAAGCTATGGGACCAACCTAGGTGCCCTTCAATGGTTGAATGGGTAAAGAAAATGTGGTATATATACACAATGAAATATTATTCAGCTGTAAAGAAGAATGAAATGATGGCATTTGCCAGTAAATGTGTGAACTAGAGAATATCATGGTAAATTAAATAAGCCAGTCCCAAAAAAAACAAATGTTGAATGTTTTCTCTGTCATGTGGATGCTAACCCATAACAAAGAAGGGATAGGTAGGGGAAGTATAGAAGTTCCTTGGATTAGACAAAGGGGAATGAAAGGAAGGGAGAGGAAGGGAAAAGGAAAGCCAGTAGAATGAATCCTACATAATATATAAGTAAATACATGAATACATGACCAGTGTAACTCCATATCATGTTCAACCACAAAAATGGGATCAAAAGTGTAATAGGTTGTATCCCGTGTATATATATACTGTGTCCAAATACACCCAATTGTCATGTATATCTAAAAACAAGAAATACATTTTAAAAAAAACATTTAAGGGAGGAAATAATATCAACTCTACATAAACTCTCCCAGAACATGGAGCAGAAGAAACACTTCTAAACTCATTCTATAAAGCAAAACAAAACTATTGCTAATCACAAATCAATATCTATCATAAATAAAACAGTTTATCCCACAAATATAAGGTTAGTTTTACATTCAAATATCAATGTAATTCATCATATTAAGTACTACACACACACACACACACACACACACACACACACAGATAATTATCTCAAAAGATAAAGAAAAAGCATTTTTTCCAGAAATGTAAGACTTAACTTCTGAAAATCGATGTAATTAACCATGTGTATAAACACACATAAAGTGATATTATATCTTTTTAAGACGTCAGTTCTCCCCAAATTAATCTACAGATTCAATATAGTTAAAATAAAAATCCTACTAATCCATTTTGTAGAAATTACTAGTATACTCTCAAGTTCCTATGAAAATACAAAATACTGTGTATAGATAGAAGAATTTAAATTTTTTAATTTCAAAATAAAATTTTTAAATCTCAAAAAAACAACTAGTATTCACATGTTTAAAAAATGAAAGTCTACTCTTACACCTTAAATAGAAATTAACTCAAAATGAATTGTAGACTTAAGTGTGTTAAAGGAAAACATATAAGAAAATTGTGATCTGAATAGGACACAAAAGACATGAACCATAAAAAAAAAAAAAAAAAAAGTTTAAAAAATCAGGAAACTGGTCTTCATCAAAGTAAAAACTTTCACTTTTCAAAAAACTTTTAAGAAGAGACTAGCATGCACAAGGTCTTGGGTTCAATCCCTGTACTGAAAAAGAAAATTGCTAAGAAAATAAAAAGGCAAGCCACAGAATGGGAGAAAATATTTTTCAAAGATGCATCTGATAAAGGACTTGTATCTATAATACATAAGAGTACTTACACCTACATGGGACCAAGCCCAGGGTAGGTCCAGGTCCGTCAACCCCCCACACACTTGGGAGCCCAGGCCTAACCCACTTCCATCTTTGGACAGTGCAGAAATCGCCATAGTCTCCCCCAAGCAGTCGCCTCTAACTTTTGACAACAGACAGGGCCTAGAAGCAGCTGAATCTCAGAACAAGCATCCCAAAGCCAATGTTAAGGCCCATGATTTCAGCCCCATCTCTGAAAGACCTTGCATCCATCTTGGGGTACCTCCACTGCTATCTCAAGTTATTTCCCCTATTTCCACCAATAGCAATAGTGTAGCATCCATTGTCAGGACACCTGCAGGGTCTGGCAGCCCAGCATGAAGGTGAGGTATAGATAATCTGCACAAACACTCCAAGATTATAGGGTTGAAACTGTAATATCTCAGATCCACCCTGCAAGAAAGGAAGACACATAGATAACATGAAAAAACAAGGGAGGAAACTGCCCCAAACAAACCAAAAATTACAATAACAGATCCCATGGGCAGTGAATTTGATGAAATGTCAGATGAGTTCAGAATATTCATAATTAAAATGATCTGTGAATTAAAGAATGACCTAAATAAGGAAATACAGGCAAAAATTGATCACTCTAACAAAGAGATATGAGAGCAAATACAGGTAGGAAAAGATTACTTCAAGAAAGATATAGAGACTCTGAAAAAAAATCAGAAATCCTTGAAATGAAGGAAACAATAAACCAAATAAAAAACTCAATAGAAATCATCACCAATAGACTAGATTACTTGGAAGATAGAACATCAGCCAATGAAGATAAAGTATACAATCTGGAAAATAAAGTTGGCTACATAGTGAAAAAGAGTATGAAACCATGAACAGAACATCCAAGAATTATGGGATAGCATCAAAAGACCAAATCAAAGAGTTATTGGGATAGAGGAAGGCACAGAGTTTCAAATCAAAGAAAAGCACAATCTCTTCAATGAGATAATATCAGAAAAATTCCCCAACAAGAAGAATAAATTGGAAAATCAAATACAAGAGGCTTACAGGACACCAAATATACAAAATTACAACAGATCTATCCTAAGGCACGTTATAAAGAAAATGCCTAGCATACAGAATAAGAATAGAATCTTAAGGTCGCAAAAGAGAGAAATCAGATCACATATAGGGAGATACAAACTCATATCTCAGCAGATTTTCAACCCAGACCCTCAAAGCCAGGAGATACTGGAACGACATATACAAAGCTCTGAAAGAAAATGGATGTCAACCAAGAATCATATCGAGCAAAATAAAGCTTTAGATTTGATGATGAAATAAAAACCTTCCATGATAAACAAAAATTAAAAGAATTTGCATCTAGAAAGCCTGTACTACACAACATATTGGCAAAATATTCCTGAAGAGAAAATGAAAAACAATGATGAAAATCAGCAGAGAGGTATTACACTAAAGGAAAAACTAATCAAAGGAGAAAACAAGTCAAGTTAAATACCAAAATTAAGCAAAAATGATTGGGAATACAAATCATGTCTCAATAATAACCCTGAATGTTAATGGCCTAAACTCATGAATCAAAAGACATAGACTAGTAGATTGGATCAAAAAAAAAAAAAAAAAAAAAAAAGACCCAACAATATGCTGCCTCCAAGAGACTCATCTCATAGGAAAAGACATCCACAGACTGAAGGTTTTTAAAGGCTGGGAAAAAATCATATCACTCATATGAACTGTGAATCAAGCAGGGGTTTCCATCCTCACATCAAATAAAGTAGATTTCAACCTAAAGTTAATCAAAAGCTATAAAGAAGGCCACTACATACTGCTTAAGAGAACCATATACCAACAAGACATAACAATTATAAATATATATTCCCCAAACAATGGAGCATCTACGTTCATCAAACAAACTCTTCTCAAGTTCAAGAGTCAAATAGACCACAACATAATAATTCTGGGTAACTTTAACACACATATTTCACCACTGGATAGATCTTCCAAACAAAAGCTGAAAAAAGAAACAATAGAATTCAATAATACAATCAATAACTTAGACTTAACTGACATATATAGAATATTTCATCCTTCAACAAATGAATACACATTCTTCTCAGCAGCGCATGAACCTTTTCTAAAATAGGCCACATTATTATGCCACAAAGCAACTCTTAGAAAATATAAAAAAGTATAGATACTACCCTGCATTCTACCAGATCATAATGGAATGAAACTAGAAAACAATGATAAAATTAAAAATAAAAGTTACTCCAACACCTGGAGACTAAATAATATGCTACTGAATGAACAGTGGGTTGCAAAAGACATCAAGAAGGAGATTAAAAATTCTTAGAGGTAAATGAGAACACAGATACAACATATTGAAATCTCTGGGACACTATGAAGGCAGTACTAAGAGAAAAGTTCATTACATGGAGTTCATTCCTTAAAAGAAGAAAAAGTCAACAAATAAATAACCTAACATCACATCTGAAAGGCCTAGAAAAAGAACAACAAGCCAACACCAAAATTAGTAGAAGACAGGAAATAGTTAAAATCAATGAAAATCAATGAAATTGAAACAAAATTAATAATTGAAAAGATTGACAAAACAAAAAGTTGATTCTTTGAAAAATAAATAAAATTGACAAACCTTTAGCCATGCTAATGAAGAGAAGGAGAGAAAAAACTCAAATTACTAACATATGTGATGAAAAAGGAAATATCACAACAGACGCTACAGAAATACAAAAGATAATTAGAAATTATTTTGGAAACTTATACTCCAATAAAATAGAAAATGTCAAAGGCATTGACAAATTTTTAGAGTCATATTATTTGCCCAAGTTGAATCCAGATGATATACACAATTTAAACAGATCTATTTCAGGCAATGAAATAGAAGTTGCTATCAGAAGCCTACCAATAAAGAAAAGCCCAGGACAAGATAGATACATAGCTGAATTCCACAATATCTTTACCAATGAAATAATACCAATACACCTCAAGTTATTTCATGAAATAGAAAAAGAGAGATCTCTTCAAGACTCATTCTATGAGGCCAACCCTGATTCCAAAACCAGGCAAAGACACATCAAAGAAATAAAACTTCAGACCAATATCTATAATGAGCATAGATGCAAAAATTTTCAGTAAAATTCTGTCAAATTGAATAAAAAGCATATCAAAAAGATAGTGCACCATGATCAAGTGGGGTTCACCCCAGGGATGCAAGGTTGGTTCAACATATGAAAATCAATAGATGTAATTCATCACATCAATAGAGTTAAAGATAAAAATCATATGATCATCTCAATAGATGCAGAAAAAGCATTCGACAAAATACAACACCCTTTAATGTCTAAAACACTAGAAAAACTAGCAGTAACAGGAACATATTCCAACATTGTAAAAGGTATCTATGCTAAGCCCCAGGTCAACATCACTCTAAATGGAGAAAAACTGAAAGCATTCCCTCTAAAAACTGGAACAAGAGAGGGATGCCCTCTTTCACCACTTCTATTTAACACAGTTCTTGAAACACTGGCTAGAGCAATTAGATAGATGGAATAAATTAAAGGGATACAGATAAGAAAAGAAGAACTCAAATTAACACTATTTGCCAATGATGTGATTCTATACCTAGAAGACCCAAAATATTCCACTAGAAAACTTCTAGAAATAGTAAATGAATTTAGCAAAGTAGCTAGATACAAAATTAACACCCATAAATCAAAGGCATTTCTATATATCAGTGACAAATCCTCTGAAAGGGAAATGAGTTTACCCCATTTACAATAGGCTCAAAAAAAAAAAAAACTACTTGGGAATCAACCTAATAAAAGAGTTGAAAAACCTCTACAACAAAAACTACAGAACACTAAAGAAAGAAATTAAAGAAGACCTTAGAAGATGGAAAGATCTCCCTTGTTCTTGGATAGGCAAAATTAATATTGTCAAAATGATCATACTATCAAAAGCACTATACAAATTTAATGCAATTCCAATAAAAACCCCAATGATATTCCTTATAGAAATAGAAAAAAGTCATGAATTCACCTGGAAAAATAAGAGACCTAGAATATCTGAAGCAATCCTTAGCAAGCAGAAAGAAGTAGGTGGCATCAGTATACCAGACCTTAAACTACACTACTAAGCAATAATAACAAAAATAGCATGGTATTAGCACCAAAATAGACTGGTAGACCAATGGTACAGAATAGAGGACATAAAGACAAACCCAATAACTACAGTTATTTCATATTAAACAAAGGTCCAAAAGCATACATTGTAGAAAATGTAGCCTCTTTAAAAAATAGTGCTGGAAACACTGGAAATCCATATGCAACAAAATGAAATTAAACTCCTATCTCTCACCATGCACAAAACTAAACTCCAAGTGGATCTAGGACCTAGGAACTAAACCAGAGACCTGTGCCTAATAGAAGAAAAAGTAGGCCCAAATGTTCATCATGTCAGATTCGGCCCCAACTTCCTTAATAAGACTCTTATAGTGCAAGTATTGAAATTAAGAATCAATAAATGGGACAGATTCAAATTAAAAAGCTTCTTGTCAGCAAAATAAATAATCAGTGAGGTGAATGGAATGCCTATATCTTGGAAGCAAATTTTTACCAGAAGCCCATAAGATAGAGCACTAATCTCTAGGATATATAAAGAACTCAAAAATCATAACACCAAAAAAACAAATAACCCAATCAATAAGCAGGCCAAGGAATTGAACAGATACTTCTCAGATGATGATATATAATCAATCAACAAATGTATGAAAAGATGTTCAACATTTCTAGCAATTAGAGAAATGCAAATCATTTAATCTCACTCCATTCATCTCATTCCAATCAGAATGACAGCTATTAAGAATACAAACAACAGTAAGTGTTGGTGAAGGTGTGGGGAAAAGGGACACTCATACATTGTTGGTGGGACTACAAATTGATACAGCCAATATGGAAAGCAGTATGAAGATTTCTTGGAAAACTGGGAATGGAACCACCATTTGACCCAGCTGTCCCACTCCTTGGCCTATACCCAAAGCACTTAAAAACAGCATACTACAGGGACACAGCCACATCAATGTTTATAGCAGCACAACTCACAATAGCTAAACTGTGGAACCAACTAGATGCCCTTAGTAGATGAATGCATAAAGAAAATGGAATACTATTCAGCATTAAAAGATAATAAAATGATGGCATTTGTAGGTAAATGGATGGAGTTGGGGAATACAATGCTAAGTGAAGTTAGTCAATCCCCAAAAACCAAATGCTGAATGTTTTCTCTAATAAAGATGTTGATTCATAATGAGGTTGTGGGGGAGCATGGGAGGATTAGATAAACTCTAGATAGAGCAAAGGGGAGGGAAGGGAAGAGAGGGGACATGGAGGTAGGAAAGCTGGTAGAATGAGATGGACATCATTACCCAAAGTATATGTATGAAGACATGAATAGTGTAACTCTACTTTGTGTACAACCAGAAATATGAAAAATTGTGCTCTGTATGTGTAATATGGTTTGTAATTTATTCTGCTGTCATACATAAAAAATTGGAATAAAAAATTTTAAATTAAAAAAGTACTTAGAGCTCAAAAATAGAAAATCACTTAATATTTTTAAACAGAAGTTTTAAACATACTTCTCAAAAAAAGACGTACAAATGGAAAATAAACACATGAAAAATGTTCAATATCTTTAGTCACTAAGAAAATGCAAATTAAACCACAATGAGATAATAAGATACAACTAGACAAAATATATCTATGAGAATAAACTAAAATTAAAATATTAACACCAAATGGTTACAAGACTGTGGAGGAGCTAAATTTTCATACACTGATGGTGAGAATGTAAAATAATGTAATTAATTTAGAGAATAGTTTGAATTTTACACATTTAAAGTTGGTTAACTGCTGGGATTGGGGTTGTGGCTCAGCAGTAGACCACCATCTAGTACGTGCGAGGCCCTGGGTTCGATCCTCAGCACCACATAAAAATTAATAAATAAAACAAATGCATTGTGTCAAACTACAACAAAAAATAAATAAATATTTTTTAAAATGGAGAATTGCAGCTTATGTAATTCATAATTGATTAAACTGATTTTTTTAAAAATTAACTTGACAAAACATTTTTAAATTAGTAAAATAAAATTTTCATAATATCTTGTGATGGTGTAACATTGTTGAAACTAGCCAACATTTGTCCATTGACTGGTCTTAGGCTATGTATCCAGTCAGGTAGTACAGAGGTTTGTCTTGCCTCAGAAAAGAAGTGACAAAAGACAGCAGAAATAAGGAGCCTTTTCTGACCTACAAATTTCAAAATCCTGGGCCATAAAAACATGCTTAACAGAGCCAGGCAGACAAATAAAGAAAAAACAAAAGGAAACAGGGAAACTAAACTGAGCAAACTAAACTGAGCTCCACCTGATTCCTAACATATGGAAATATCATATTATTTCCCCATTAAAAGTATCTGGAAATTCAGGTTTTTATGTAAATTTTCCCAATTTTTAAAATACTGTCCAAACAAAAGCAGTTCTGTGGGTCAAATGCAGCTCATGGATTTATAAAACATGGCACAGAAAACAGATTTAAGAGAACATCTTCATAAATAAGAAAGACTTTCTCAACCTTCTGACAATGAAAACACCCTGGAATGGGGAAAATTAGTGTCCAAGAAACAGTGGATGTAAACATTTTTCTTACAAGAGAACAAAGGCAATCTGAATCCTACTTCCTAGGTATAGACTCAGGAAGACACATATATCTCACAGAACTAGATGGATAATATGTGAAGCAAACAAGATACTAGCCTCAGAGTTTCCCAGGCCCCACCCAGCCATGGGAAGGCTTGAACAAATGGCAGTCTCAGGGTATTCTCCACATTTCAGTTTAGTTTGGAAAGCACATAAAAATTGCAATATAATCAATAGTATGGAGTTTGCAAAAAGAATTGCTTTGCCATATTAAATCTCGTGAACTGGAATAAAAGAAGTCATAGCCAACTGTGATGATCAGTCAAGTACAGAAATGAAATGAAGGATGACTATTTCTATAGATGCCTCCACTGTGAAAAGATGAAGATGACTAACAGGACTTATCACCTCCACCCAAGATTTAGCAGAGCACCAGGAAAAAGTGAGGCCCCAAACTGACAAAAATTCAGCCACCTGGGCAGAAATATAGACTCAAAATAGAAACAGAGATTTAAAATAATAACAATAATAAAAATTAAGAACATTCTTTAAACATCTGACATTATAGACTACAGTCTGCTGGATTACCCTCAAAGCAAGGAGATTATCAAGGGAAGAAGACAGCAGTTACTTTTTAGATAAACTATGCTAAATAAATACTGGATTTTAAATATGTTCTACAGATAGGCCATAAGAACATGAAACTTAAGTTACTCAATGGTCTACAGAAATAGATTCTACAGATGACCTCTGACATTTTACTAGACAAATTGAATTATCAAACACATTTCTTAAGTTTCCAAAACACATTTGCAGGTAATAAATTATCTTATGACAAATCTAGATGATTGGCAACATTGGACAAAATACAGCACTCTCATTCTGCCACTACTTAAATAAATATAATGACAATACCATCAGAAGCACCTAGTTTACATTGATCTGAGCAATAATAGGAAGAAAAGAAAGAGTATCACAAAATATA
Organism: Callospermophilus lateralis; assembly: GCF_048772815.1. Lineage (NCBI taxonomy): Eukaryota > Metazoa > Chordata > Mammalia > Rodentia > Sciuridae > Callospermophilus > Callospermophilus lateralis. The sequence continues at coordinate 91,891,824 of NC_135309.1, read as the reverse complement.
TATGTAGGTGTATGTGTGTGTGAGTGTGTGAACACACACACATGTACATGTAAAATCCTGTATTTTCAAATTTTTCTAAAATAACCATAGAGATTATCAATTATGAGAAAATGATTTAAAAGTATGTGTTCTAAACTAAGAGACAAGTCTTTTATTTAATATAATCTTAGAAATTTAACAGCACTTTGTCTGATTAAACATGATTCATACCCAGATCTACACTGTTGCAGTTACCCAAGTAATTCAGGCAAAGAACTTGCTTTAATTCGAATATTTGGGTCATTAACCAAGTACTTAAAGCAACTGTGGCACAATAGGACCCTTAACTCCAAGTTTTTTTCTCTGTAAAATGGAGACACATTTCTACACAAACTCATCTAGCAGAGTGCCTGATACATAATAACCCCACAAAAATACGTTTCTCAAACTGATCACCATTGACCACTTCTACTGGTCTCTGAAAGAACTAACCAATGAGCTATTTCTAGGAAAAAAGACATTGATTCTCTGGTTCTGCAGCAGTCTTCCAGAGGTAAAACAGACCTTCATAAGTGTCATCCAGCATAAGCTGTCCCTGAAAAACCACCTCCCATTCCCAGTGCAATGTTTATATTAATAAATGCAACTGTGTTAGTGTCTAAGAATTCTCCTGATACCTTGCAGCTTTGCTTTTATCTGTGAAAACATTCCTAGAATGAAGTGAGATCACATTCCTTTCCTGCTCTCAACTCCCTAAGTGTGATAACTTGCCATCACATGTAGAATAAAATCCAAGGACTTTACTGTGGCATAGCAAGCTTTTGTGATCTACCTCTGCCTAACTCAACTTCATTTCCTACCACCTTCCCCTCCATCTACCAGGCTTCTTGTTAATCCTTGAACACGAGAAACGTGTCTTTGCACTTAACTGATCCTGCCACAAGGTACATGCTGTCCCGAAACTCATATCTTATTCCCTCACTTCATCCAGATTTCTGCTTAAAGTTTCATACTGTTTTCTCTATCCTCTTAATCTGCTTTTCTACAATAAATCAAATATACATATTTGCTCATTATAAGGGAAATCCCATGAGTGCATACATCTCCAAAGCCTACAGCACTTCTGGTATACAGGGATGCTGGAAAAAAATAGCTGCTGAATTAATTACGTGGGAAGCTTTGATTATTCAAGGGATTACTATTTACAGAGAATGAGGAGTAGGAAGATCAGCAATGGTGATGGTGGCCATGTGAACCTAGAAAACAGAGGTAAAAAGCTAATGATCTGGATCAACCCCAGAATCAGACTTTTACAACTGGAAGATGACTGGAGAAAGAGAAGCAAAAGAAAGAAGGCCAAGTCTCACCTGAGGCCTGAGTAGAAGAAGGAAAAATGATCTTTTTCATCCCACCTGCTTTGTCATCTTCCTCTCTCCCACGTTTCCTCTCCTAATACCTACCTACTTTTGCCATCTCTTTTCCTACTCCTCTTTTGCTTTCACTTCCATAAATTACTTTTTACTTGTGTATTTCCCTCAAAAGAATTTTTTTTCCTTTGAATCAGAAGCTTCAACAGAAGAAAAATTCTCAATTGAGAAACTGCTAAGAATAGACTTGATATTCCTCTAACACCAAGGAGAAAAGCAGCAGCAGCAACAACAGTATCAAGTCCCCATGGTGAAGGCAAGGGACTAAAACAAGAGTCATAAAGCCATTCCTTGTACCTCCTGTGTCAGAAATTATGAGTGTTTTGGGATTTCACCAGCTTAATTTCCTTCTCTTCCTTCCCAAGAATGTATCTTTAAAACATGATCAACATCTTTGACTTTAATCTTCACCTTCCATTTTTAAAAGTCATAACATATCCACTAAAGTATATTTGCTAAAATACTGAGCCTGACATTACCTTTTCTATTATTACTAAGTTGATTCTGGTACTTCACTGATCTTAGCTAAAAGGCTGAGAAACCATCCTGGTGCTTATTCAAGTTAATAAATATAAATTGGAAAGAAATCTCATCAAGTTTATAAATGATTATGTATATATGACTCCCTCACCCCCCACCAAAGGACACTGGACTTGGCATTCAAATAGGCTCTTTGAAGAACAATCTCTGAGACATTAAGCAGCAGCAAACATACTATCTATTAATTTCAGTCAAGTTCCTCCCCAAATTTCCTCCCTCAAGGTCAAATTACTCATTTCTAAATCCCTCCATATGAGATACAGATAGAACATGATGTCTATAATTCAAAATGAGTCCTGGGAACATAAACTATAGAACAAAATTTTAGTAGAATTCATAATGAAGTTTGTGGCTTTCCCATTAGGCTTATAGACCAAAGAAAATAGAAGCAAGAAAATGTAGATTTAATGTTTAAAAATAGCTGCGATATTTATAAGCGACAAGGCAGTAAGACATTAAACTTAATAACCTGTAAGCTATCCAATCTTAAATACTCTTAAATAATTTATTCCATATTTATTAAATTTATTACATTATTTTAGTAACTGTGCTTAAATTAGTTTCAATTTCACACATAAATTCAAGACAGAAGAAACAGGTAAGTTAATTCTACATATTAAAAATCAAAAACCTTGGGCAGATGATCAAATGCATCTCAAGAATGATCCCTTGGACTGCGATTGTGGCTCAGCAGTGGAGCACTTGCCTAGCATGTGTGAGGCACAGGATTCGACACTCAGCACTACATAAAAATAAATGAATAAAATAAAGGTATTGTGTCCATTTACAATTAAAAAAAAATTTTTAAAGAATATTCCCTCATTTGGATCATGCAACTCATATAACTCAAGGATCTGCCTCACCAATCTTTCCAGATCTTATAAACATTCCCAGCCCAGAGAGACTTAGTTGAACTCTGCCATCCACATTTCATTCTACCAAGGCCCCCTCTCCTCTTTTTCAGCATCCATTTCCCAGGGCATTGTCTTCTACCAAGCTCCCCAGGGACCATCCCAGGCCTAAACTCACCTGTCTGAGGCTGGTCTTCATTAGCCAGTGCTCCATTCCATTGACCTACCTCTAAGCTCCATTCACCTGCCACCAAAATAGTATGTTTTATATTCTACTCTTTTGATTTTCTCATCAAATATAACTATTTCTGATAAACAAATTTGATATTTTGGCACAGTATTTTGTTATACCGCCTAGATGATAATTTTTATTATTTATTTATTTATTTTTAGTTGTATGTGGGCACAATACCTTTATTTTATTTATTTTTATGTAGTGCTGAGGATCAAACCCAGTGCCTCACACATGCAAAGCAAGTGCTCTACAACTGAGCCACACCCCCACCCCAGTAATTTGTGTTTTACTACCCAATGGAACATTTTTAACCAAGACATTTTGGCTCATTGGTGGAAATATTTGTGGGAAACCTCATTTTTTGTACTCCCTAAACTATATCATGGAAGAAAATTATTCTCTATATAGACATACAGCCCAGTCATAGGTTAAAGAACTGGATCTCAATAAATAACCACAGTACTCAAGACTCTCAGTGTAGGAAAACGTCTTGGAGTTGATCTAGTTTGTAAGTTCTCTTAGAGCAGAACCCATAACTCATTCATCTTCCATGGAAACTAGCACAATGGCTTGAGTGCAGTAAATACTCAAGAAATAGGTGTAGAATCCATGAATATTTGAACCTCTATCTGATGCATTAATCTCCTTCCAATCTTTCCCTACTGCATCTTTCCAACTCCCCACATTCATACATCCTGTTTCTGTTATTGCATGTAGAGTTAGTAGTAGTGGTTCTAAGAATGAAGGCTGCTAATTCAATGCAAAGGGGTGACTATATGTATTTATCTCTTTTATCTCTTGCCAACCAAAAGCCCTGCCTTCCCTAACAAACATTTAATAGAAAATGTGACAAGTCTACAATATACAGCAATGGTTTATATTCATCTTTTTTAGTATCACAGCGCATTTACCAACAGATAAGTCCAAATTTTACTTAACAGCCTAATCTGGCTTAAAACAAACTGTGTCTCCCTAAAGCATTTCTATTCTGAAAGAACTCATAGCCATTAAAGTTAAATATTTTCAAAACAAAAATCAAGAACAATAGTAAGAGCAGCAAAGCATTCTACTTTATATATGTACTAAATTGGTGTTAACATAATAAAATGCAAAATCACTATGTAATACAATAAACATGGAAAGGTACCCAAGATATGAAGAAAAATGAAAATGATGAACAAATGATGAATATATATACATAACTATATATATATATATATATATATATATATATATAATTTCTCTTTTCCTTTCATGTGCCCTTTGTGTTCAAGCTTGAAACCATGACCTTATTATCTACATACTATAATAAAAATAAAACTGTTTGCCAGTGTGCCTAGATGGAGGCTTAAAAAATAACTAAATAAAATTCTATTTCTCTGTGACTCATAAAAGACCCATTACACAGGACCCAGTTCTTATTTCTCTAAGTTAGAAACTGAACTAAATTCAGCTAACCAAGAGAAAAATATCTAAATAACTCTCAAAAGTAGCATACACAAATATTACATCTTTGTTGAAATCTCAAATCTTACATTATCTAAAGATTTAAATCACCTTTAAAACAGAATTTGTTAAAATTCTAAACTCATATTATGTTTATCTTTTCTGTAAGTGGATATATTATTCCTAGTAACATGTTTGTATCTGATATTACTCATATAAATAAAAGCATACAGCCATTTTAGGGATTAATAGAAAAACAGACATCTGCATGGAACATTTCCCTCATTAGATATTATCATGTTAGCATATTTTTCCTATTTCTGATTTTACTACAAAATAAAATGAGCTGATTTTTACCCCTAAGTTTTTCTAGAATGTATATCGCCAATAACACAAATACTTTAATTGCACATTAGAAGAATCTCATATTCCTCTAAAAATTGTCATAGAAATTAGCCCCAGAGACCTCATCACACAAACAAAAATCAAGATAAGACTGTCAAACTGACATACAAGTTAACACCTATACCAAATATTACTTTAAATATTAATTTAAAATTAAAAGCTTTTTGAAATTCCCAGGTGAGATCACATGGGTCATTAGAACCTTATTTTGACCTTTTCATAAATTAATGTGAAAATGAATTAGACAAAAATAAATTAAAAAATAAAAAGTACACTAATCAGGACTAGGGCTGGGGCTCAGTGGCAGAGTGTTTGCCTAGTATGTGCGAGGCACTGGGTTCAATCCTTCAATGCCTTTATTTCAATAAAATAAAGGCATTCTGTCCATCTACAACTACAAAAAAAATTTAATTTAAAAAAAAGTACACTAATTAACTGACTTAACTAACCAAACTATATACATAAAACAATTCATTTTTTAATTATATTTGGGGCTGGTTAAAGTATAAATTGGCTCTTTTCTAGAAGTGTGCAGTACAACAAGTATCATTGTTGTTGACCAGTAATTCCACTCTTAATAATTATCCTATGAAATAATCAGAAATACAAACAAAATGTTTTAATATGTAAAGATGTATGTTCCAAAAATTTTATTATGACAGAAACTGGGAAAATACAAACATCAAAAAAACTTAGTTTTTTTTAAATAAAGTATATATAGTCTGTGGTACATACACACAATGGATTATTATTCAGCATTAAAAGAGAATAAAATTATGGTATTTGCAGGTAAATGGATGGAGTTATAGAATATCATGCTAAGTGAAGTAAGTCAATCCCAAAAAACAAAAGGTCAAATGTTCTCTCCCTAGGTACATGTATGTCTGCACATGTGATATAACTCTACATCATGTACAACCAGAGAAATGAAAAGTTGTGCTCCATTTGTGTACAATGAATAGAAACACATTCTGCTATCATGTATAACTAATTAGAACAAATTTAAAATTTTTCATTATTTCAAAAAAAACAAATATATGAAGTCATTTAAATCAATAAAAATAGAATATAATGACCTAATAAAATTCTCAGCATGTATCATGTAAAATACACAGCAGCTGGGAAGTAGAAGTAGAATGTTTGCCTAGCTTGCACAAGACTCTGGGTTCAATCCCCAGTACTGCAAAATAAAATATTTTTTTAAAAACCACATAAATATTTAGTGATTATACTTGCCTACAGGTGATATTTATATATTTTCCATATTTTAAGGAGTTAATAGTGCTGTTCAAGAATCTTCCACATCAAACCATTACAATCAAAGTTTTTTGTTAGAGGCCTTTCATTAATGATAGTCATATAATTCAACCCACACATAGTGAAGAAGGGACTGCTCGTTATGAATAGATGACTGCCATCTATTCATGAAGGACCATAGACAGTGTACAGTTCTCCTGCTAATATCCATCAAATTGGTAAAGCATTTATATCAACAATTTGTATTTCCATCTAAGGATGAATTTACTTAACAAAAGCTGAATATCTAATTGGGGACAGTTAGTACAACAAAACTACTTGAAAAAGTAATTTGAACCAAGACTTATTTTAGTATGTGACAGGCATGATTCTAAACCCTTTTCATTTAATCCTTGCAACACTGTAAGGTAGGCATTATTATCCCCATTTTTCAGAGAAAGGAACTGAATGGCAGAGAGTTTTAAGTAACTTATCTAAGTTCACAAAGCTAGTAATTAGTAAAGCTGGAATTTGAGCATAGTATTTCCATATTCAGAACCCCAAATTATATCAATGAAGAAAATTAATAACTCTAACAAGATTGTTCAGGTTACATAAAATAAAATAAAGGATTTGCAAATATTCATCTATAAAACACTAAATAAGTAATTTCTTAAAGGCAATTACTAATCCTTTGATAATTATTTAACAGGTTCCTCATGATGAAGTCAAGAGAAAGGCAGATAAACATTTTAACTATTACTTAACAAGATAATGCCTATATTAACTGTGCTTAGAAATAATAGGTGTTCAGTGAATGACTATGTTATTGAACCAAATTAATCTGATGCTGACTGATGAAAATAAAAATAGAAACAAATGTCTCCCTATCATTTCTCCAAAAGTTATGTAACATACTCCCATTCAAGATATAAAAAAATAAATTTACTAAATGATAATAAAACATATAATAAACATTTTAAACAACTGTTTATCATTAAGTAGAAAATGTGTGGTTTGGGGAGTGATAATTACATATATACAGAGCAAACAAAAATTACAGGGCAATAAATTTAGTCCCTAAGCAAATAAAGACTATATTGATTAGAAATCTAAATAATCAAGAAACTTTCCACTTTAACTTAAAATCCAACAATTAAAAAGAATTGTGTATTGTGCCTGGAACTAAACCCAGAGCTTTAAGAATATTAGGTAAGTGCTCCACCATTGAACTACACCTCCAGCCACAACAATTAAAGATTTTTATTGAATATTACTTCCTTTTAAATGAAGCATTCCAATTATCAAGAATACAAGTAACAATAAATGTTGGTGAGGATGTGGGGGGAAAAGGTACACTCCTACATTGTTGGTGGGGCTGCAAATTGATATAGAAAGCAGTATGGAGATTCCTCAGAAAACATGGAATAGAACCACCATTTGACCTAGTTATCCCACTCCTCAGTCTGTACCCAAAGGACTTAAAATCAGCATACTACAATGATGCAGCCACATCAATGTTTATAGCAGCTCAATTCATAATAGCCAAGCTATATAATCAACTTAGGTGTCCTTCAACAGATGAATGGGTAAATAAACTGTGATTATATATATTACTCAACCATAAAGAAGAATGAAATGATGGCATTTACTGGTAAATGGATGGATCTGAAGACTTCATCCTAAGTGAAATATGCCAAACCCAAAATACCAAAGGACAAATGTTCTCTCTGATATGCAGATGCTAACACACAATAAGTGGAGAGGAAAGAATAGAAGTTTATTGGATTAGACAGAGGGGAATGAAGGGAAGGGAGGGGAGATGGGAAAAAGAAAAGACAGTAGAATAAATTGGACATAGCTTTCCTATGTTCATATATGAATACACAACCAGTTTACCTTCACATCATGTACAGCCAGAAGAATGGGATCTTAATTAGAATAAGTTATACTCCATGTATGCATATCAAAATACACTCTGTCATGTATATCTATAAAGAACAAATAAGTTCTTTAAATGCCCTTTGAAATAAATAAATAAAGCATTCCAGTTGTTTCTAGAAATTTCCTGTTTCAGATCACTTGAATAGCTCTAATTATTTAAGTAATCTATTAAAATGCTGCTGAAATTCCTATGGTTTTGATCCACAAATATATATGAATAATTTTTGTTTAATTTTACCAACATGTAAAACCTACATCACCTGTACCATAAAGAAAATTAAACCAAGTCTCATGAATCTTGTATATTTCCAAAGGTAAAAAGATTTTTGTTGCTAACAAATGCACCAGGGGGTCAACTTTTCATAAATTAATATAGACAAGAGAATTTAAACTGCTATAGATAATTAAGAAGCAAACTGGGGCAAAAAAAATAATACATTTTTGACCTACCAACCAAAATGCAGAAATACTGTATTATCAGAAAAATGCTATAAAATTTGCCATATGTAAAGTAAACCAAAGCTTCTTTCTCAGTATATATATATATATAACTTATTATTTTCTGCCAACATACTGTCAATCTATTTGAGAATAAATTCTCAAAATTTATTTTGAGAATAAATTCTCAAAATATTTATCTAAAAATTCTTACAGCTCAATCTTACCTATATTATAGGTAGTGCCTACCCAAATAAAAATATTAATATATGAGGTTTTGGGGGGAAGCTTCTATTACTATTACCCAGTATTTCTTTAATTATGTATCCACACATATTTTCCTATTCCAAGTTATAAAACCTGGTTTCAACTATTACTAATAATTAAGATAATTTAAGGTACCCTTTTCTATCACTGAACTGAGATTTTAAGGTTTATGGCATACTGTTAAACACACACATACTCACATGCATATATATATGCATATATATACATACACATATATAAACTCAGTATATATGTATGCTTAAATAAATATTTAACATTGCTACAGCATATTCTTAAAGACCAAAACAAAATATATACAAGAACTTAAAAAAAAATACTTTGAGATACAAAGGTGAGAATATCAGGTGGAATAGCAGACATTAGAAATTAACATATCTAATGTCAATATTGCTAGAAAGTAGACCTTATTTAGCCATTTATTCAAATTTAAAACCTAGCACTGCTTGGATAACATAGTCACAAATAATTGAAAAATCAATTAGAACCACTCTGAAGATTATTTGCACATTTCTTTGAGTTTAAATAAGACAATTTTGTACAAATTATTTCAGTATCCCGTATGTATTTTTATAAATAATTATAAATTATAGAACTAAAATTTAAAAAAACATAAGAATACATGAAATTTATATTAATGTTACCTGAGATTATTAACCAAAATAAAATTATAAATAAGATGGAAAAGATTGATAAAATATGGTGAGTTAAACTTCTAACACAAATTTATCTCCTCTAATTTTTCCATAATTATATTTTCAACTTTTATGCAAAACTGTTGACCTTATCACATTTATAACTTTAGATGATTTATTAAAAAAATACATCAAGTTTTAACCAATTCAGTAAGTTGAAAAAATTGCTTTTAAAAAAAGAAAAAGAGGGACTGGGGATATAGCTCAGTTGGTAGAGTGCTTGCCTCACAAGCACAAGGCCCTGGGTTCAGTCCCCAGCACCAAAAAAAAAAAAAAAAAGAAAAAGAGACTCACAGTAGTTCTGAAAATATGTCAATAACTTGGTACAATTACTTGCTCAGGTTCCTCACCTTACTCATTGTTATATTCAGAAAGAAGTATAATGCCTGGAACACCAAAAGACCTGAATAATATCAAACTGAAGTTATATACTGCAGCAGGCTATACCCAAATTACTTTCAAAGACTGTCTTAGTCCATTCTGGCCATTATAACAAAATAACCTTCACTGGAAGGCTTATAAATTGAAGGTGCCAGCAGCGATTTTGTGGCTGGTGATGACCTCCTTCCTGATTTCACCATGGCCATCTTCTCACTGTGTCCTCACCTGGCAGAAGGGCAGAGCAGCTCTCCAGGGTCTCTTTTATAAGGGCACCATGCTCATTACCTAATCATATCCTAAACGCCAAATACCAATACACTGTGGATTAAGTCTCAGCATATAAATTTTAGAGACACACAAATATTCACTCTATAGCAAAGATGATTCCCATCTCGAAAACTTTAGTGGGTGTAAGCCTAGGTGGATTTTTCAGGGATGAATATTAGTATCTTTTCATGTCACAAACCTCAATTATACACAATAAAATTTCTTTTAACAAAATATATACAAAGTTTTGAAAAATACAAAAATTGTGTTTACATACACACAAAAATATATATATACAAATGGACTCAAGGGACTATATGACACCAGTAAAGTTAAAAGTCACATATCTAGATGAAATAAGGATGTGCTAAATGTAGGCCATGTCTTTTAAACACAGACAGCTTAGGTTTCACTAGAAATAGTTCAAAAGAAGGAGGGGTCAACCCTGAAAAACCAAAAAGGGAGATTTTTTGTAATTCTTTTTCATCTGTTTGTTGCCTTTATTGTTTTATCTATGTTAACCAAAATTAGCAGAGTACTAAACTTCTTTAATTTGAATGACACAAATGCAGTCACTGATAGAATGACAGTACAGCATACTTCCTAAAGGAACACTACTGCTATCATTAAGTTAAATATACTGATAGCAGAATGAACAAGTATCTTACTAGATAATTCCCTTTGGAATCCAAAGTTTAGCCTATTAAATATTCCTGTCATTAATATCTGTAATCCTTACTTGTGGTAACTCAGTAAAATAGTTGCTAAACCTCACATGATAAAGAAAAGTAGATTTTACATTAATTCCCCCCTTTCAGTATTACTTAATTCACCTCTTTTAATTTTGAGCACATTTATTTTGTAGGTGAACACCATACAGCCCTGTCCATCAAGCTCACTGGATGTGCCTCATGCCAACTGTAACAAAATGCTATAATTCCACATCATTACATTATGCAATAGCCAAGTTTTAGATTTTACACTGTCTGATTACTACGATCACATTATCTCACCACTCGTGGTTTAGTTACTGTATCAACTATTGGTATTAAATCTTTGGATGCAATGAAAGTTAACAATGCTATTTTTATGTTGTGCCAAAAAATATCATTCAATCTGTTTTCCCTTTTTGATTACAGTTCATTTAAGGGAAAAATGTTGCTGCATGGTTTGACAATGTTTTATGTGTCTTTGGCTGATAGAACACACAAAACGTTTGAATAGGCCCATTTATTTGAGCAGACGTATTAAATAATACTTTAAATGTGAACATGCATGTCATAAATTTTGTAGTCTCTTTAAAGTAGGATAAATCTGGTATTTAAAGTAGTCTTTGTTCAAAGCCATTTTTTTTCTAACAGTCATAAAGGGACTCTGATTTGTGCTGCATGAACAATGCCAGCATCATCATTTTAATGTTATCCATATGGGCTTCTAATAATAGATAAGAGTCTACATTTGTATTATATGTCTTAGAGACATTTTAAATCTAGATAAGGAAAGGCTGATTTCATTGGCCCCATAGTTAAAGGAAAGCAGACCCTAATTAAAAGAATTCTGTTCTGAATTAACTAGTTTGACATGTGCTAATTGACAGTTCCTGTGAAATGGTTCTAATTAAAGTCAATATGTCTTTTTCAATTAAAAGGAAATTAAGAATATACTAATATACATTAACAACTTAATCTGCCTTCAATATCCCATACATCAGCTGCTTTCCTCCTAACGTTATTGGAGAACCATCTGACATGAATCATCTACTGTTTGCTTATGGTATCTCATTATTACTTCACACGAGCACAGCAGTAGTAGATATCCCCTTGAGGAAGAAGATAACCTGCACATGCTTTGATTTTCAGAGCTCTTTCTCTTAGTTCATTAAATATAAACCCACCTTTTTGAATTTAAAAAATGGACATTTCTTAATAAGAATCTTTGCTAACTGAAAACAAAGACAAGTGTTTTCAATTAGTTGGTCTTTTTACTGTAGGCCTTAGAGGTAATTGCATTCTGCTGGAAAAAAGGCTGGACTATGTTTTCATCATTTGACTTGATTCAAAGCAAAGCTTGACTTGAGCAACATATAACACAAACATCACTCAAATAATGTTCCGTTTCCCAAGTGAAACTTTGGGGAAATCCCAGGTGGGAATACTTTGCATTGTATATACAACAGGAAAACAGAAAATAAGATTGCATAAATGTCAGCACTAACAGAAGGCCCATCATATTCAATGAAAACATAGCATTAGTGCTATTTATAGCAACATAATTAAATATTGAAATGTGCATTACCAAAGCTATGGTGTTAGCAATTTTAGTACTAGAGAAAGTAATATTAAACTGAAGCATCAATACTAATGTATGCAGAATTAACGTCACACGGAGAACTGCAAAAAAGATTAAAACTATTTGTTTGTTAGGGGATGCTTATAATTTAGATATTTTAATTATAATAAGATTTTTAAAGAAAGTTTTTATAAGATACTATATGTGGTCTTTTTATCTGATATAGCTAATATTTTGATAGGCACTTTATCATGATCTTTTTCCAGAGTTTAAAATTCAACCATAAAATATAATTAGTTGTATAAATAGGAAATTATTTTACTTTCACCACCAAAACAGGTATCATGCATGTTTAATAGAGATCAAGATAAAAGGCAAACAAGCCACTTTCACTATTCCACTTTTATTCGTTTATATTTTTAAAAAATGAAATTTGCTATCACCTGTAGCTTCTTGTGTGTGGGAGAGAGAAGGCAGCCTCCCAACCAACCAACCCAACATCTCATTGAAAGCAATTTTTTCTCAAATGAACTTTATTGTTCTTTTCTGAGTACGTACAAAAACTTGAATGAAAATCATCTTAAGTGGAACTCTAAAAGTAGCTGAAGTCTAGCAAATTTCCAGAATGAGTAAAAACATATTAATTCATTTTCAATAAAGTACCTCCTTAAAATTACAAATATAATCAGACTCAGTAGTCAAAATGTAATGTTATTTACCAACATTTGGAGCCCCTAGTTTGATTTTCAACCCTAGGATCTTGCTCCTCGAGCTGGCATACACTGGAAATGCTGCAGTAACAGCATGTACTCAGCTTTTTGAGTTGGGAAAGAAGCCAGTGCCGCAACTTTTCTGCCCAATTAAAGAGCATTGTCTATAGCAGGCCTACACAACATAAGGCCTGCAGACTGCACACAGCCATGAAGCAATTGTTCATGACCCACCCACAGATTTGGGAAGAAGAAACAAGTAGAAAGACAGATAATATGGCACCCATGTCAGCAACAAGAGAGGAGGCTGTTCCACAGACTACACCTCTGAGTCTACATGTTAATAATGACAATACCACATATCTAAAAGCAGGATGGCAATCAAAATGAGCTATCAATCCTTCTAACAAAAATATTCACTACTACAGTGCTGCACTAGGATAAAAATGTCCTAAAGAGCAGGAATATTATTGAACTGAAACTAGATGAACCCTGTAGCATTTGCCTGAGCTCTTTTACTCTTTAAGCAAGCAGTTAATAAATATTTATTAATTATTCTCATAGCTTATATTTTCTAATAAAAATTTGTTTTCATCACATTTTCTTGCTCCTGTCATTCAATTACTAGTACGTGATTAAATAACTTATTGTTCAAACTGGGACAGTTTTAAGAATGAACATGGAGGAGAATGATATCATGAAAGATGGTGAAGTAGGAAGCTCCAGGATTAGTCTCTCCAACAAACAACAATTGAGTTGGCAAGAACTGTCAGAATCAACTATTTCATAACCCTGGCTTTTAGCTGAACATAGTGTCCAAGGGGGTACCTGATCTTTATCAAGAAAGAGACTGTAAATTGTGTAGAATTTCAATGTTACACATAGCAACTACTATCCTTAAGCCCTGTTGAATGCAGCCGTGGAACAACACCCTGTAGTCCAAGTATGGCTTGTTTGTGCCAGGGAGAACTACAGAGGCTTTATCCTCCAAAATATGTAGTTCTGTATTTTGATCTATCTGGCAGTTGGCTGAAGGAATGAAACAGAGGCTGGCCATTGATTCAACATTGATGGGCAAAAGCAGATCCCCTGGCATCAGTTAAAAGAAGTTAAAGAAACAGAACATAATTTATTTTTCTTCTCTCATTAGATCCAGACATTTAAGGAAATCCCTGTTGGTTCACTGACTAACTATAGAAATAATGGAATATATATTTCAGCAATCAAACATGAAAAGGAATACACTCTTTGCAAAACGATTAGGAATAGTTACTAAACAAATGAACAACTACAATCTTTATCAAGCACTAACAGCAACTTCGGGTAAGAGGTGAAAACTGATTTCCAGCACTAGTACATTACAATGTTCAAAATTTCCAATTTTCAACAAAACATTACAAAGTACACCAAAAAGTCGGAAAGTGTGACCCATTCCTGGGGAGTGGGGGTAAGAAACTTACACCATTCCCAAGGAAGCCTAGATATTAAACTTACTAGACAAAGACTTTAAATCAAATGCCTTCATCAAATTCAAAAAGTTGAAAGAAATGGTAAATAACTATGAACAAATAAGAATCAGTTCCAAAGGAATAGAAATTTTAAAAAGCAAATTATAAGAGCTGAAAATTATAAGGTCTGACAAAACCTTCACAAGGTATAGTCAACAGCCAATTTGAACAGGCAAAAGAATCTTCAAACTTGTAAACAGAGGGAACAGAGAGAAAATTAGTAAAGAAAAATGAACAGTCTATGAGACCTATGGGTCACCATCAAGCACATCAATATTCACATTATGGAAGTTACAGAAGAAGAAAATCAGAAATGAGCAGAAAAAAATATTTGAAGAAACATTATCCAAACACTTTTCCGAATATGATGGAAGACATAAATCTATACATCAACAAACTCCAAACTTAAATAGAGAGCCACATCAAGATACATTGTTATTAAACTGCCAGAGAAAATCTTGAAAGCTACAAGAGAGAAGGGATTCATCATATTCAAGTCAGCCTCAATAAGATCAACAGACTACTTCTCATCAGAAACTATGGAAGCCAAAAGAAAATAGGATAAAATATTTAAATTATGAAATGAAAAAAGATGCCAACCAGGAATTTGTGTCTTTAAAAAAACCCTCAAAAATGAAAAACCTGAGACATTCCCAGATAAACAAACTTAAGAGAGTTCATTGCTAGTAGACCTGCTCTATAAACCCAAATATATATATATAAAATATATATATTTATATATATATATACTAAAATATATATATATAATTTTAGTGCACTAGTTAAAATAATAATAAAAATAGAAGAGAGATCAGTAGAGTAGGGCAAGAATATTAGAGAGAGGGAGGAAGTATGGAAAGGAAGGTACTGAGAAATGGGATTGATAAAATTACCTTATGTGCATGTTTGAATATGGCATAATGAATTCCACAATTATGTATAATTATAATACACTAATGGAAAAAACGAATGAACATTCTATGTTGCAGTGCAAAGGCTTTTATGGTACATTTATTAATATACTTATATCCTTACCAATTTTTTAAAATATTTTTTTAGTTGTTGATGGACACATACCTTTTTATTTACTTATTTATATGTGATGCTGAGAATTGAACCCAGTGCCTCACAAATGCTAGGCAAGTACTCTACCACTGAGCAACAACCCCAGCTCCCTTACCATTTTTTTTAAACTTATAAAAAGTACACTTTGATGGTGAACATCTACTACTTATAGTTATTTTATTTTTATTTTACATAGATTAAGATATATACTCTATTTATTTAGAGTCATTATATATAGTTGGCTAATTGTTTATACCATTGCATGAGATTTTCTTTATCCCTATCAATATTTTCCCCTTGAAACCTAATTTGTCTAACACAAACTGTCCAATTCAGCTTTTAGTTGTTACTGCTGTTAGCAACTTCCAGAAACAGTTAATTCAATTGTTTTACCTTTGCTTATAGGTTCTCAGTTTTGAGCTATCTCTGACAAATAGAATACACTTACAATTTCTTGTAATCTGTAGTAATTTATTAGTTATTTAAATGACATATCTATTCATTTATACTTAATGTAATTACCAACATATTTTTACCATTGTACTTTCTCTTGGTCTCTTTAAAAATATAACAGTATTTTTATAATTGTTTATCCATTCACATCCAAAGTGAAAACAAACTAAGACTATAAATTTTTAAAAATACTAAACAGAGTCCTTTAGGCTAAAATGAAAGGACGCTAAACAGAAACTTAAAATCATACAAAGGAATAAAAAACACTGTTAAAGGTTATGATATAGGTAAGTATAAAACCAAGTACTAATGTATTTTCAACATATAACTCCTCTTTTTAGTTTCTGTATGATTTAAGATATGAACACAAAAAACAATAAATACAAACCTCTGAAAATGGACACATAAAGCATAAAGATTTAATTTGCGAAAACAACAACATGAAGGGGAGGATGGAGTTAGGAGTAAAATCAATGTACCTTACTGGAGTTCAGCTGGTATCACTTCAAACTAGATTGCTATAAATTTAGTTAATTTTAATCCCTACGGTAAGCTCTAACTAAATAACTATTTATAAGGTTTGGTGGGTTTTCTTTGATCCTTTCAACATCATGTATTTTGCAAATAGTGATATTGGACTTACATGGATTTAATCTACACTCCCCACTGGATTTACAGGTTGTAGCTCTTCCTTTCAATACATTATTCTCTATTATTTCAGTCTCTTCTCTGATGATTGATTTCTATCTGTCCTCATTAAAAAAAAAAAGAAAAAGAAAGAAAGAAAATTGGATGTCTAACTTTAACATTAGCTTACAATTCTCTCAAAGTGAGAAAATAAGATGAAGTACATGAGCAAAATACAAATATAGATCCTCTCCAAAATTCTCATCAAACTGTAAGTCATCAAAGTGCACATTTTTCATAATTAAATTTAAATGTTTACAGAGTTTTCATCAAAAGACAGAAGATCAACATTTATCTTGACCATATAATGCAAGTAAGAATCTGAGATAGGGCTGAGGGTTTAGCTCAGTAGTACAGTATTTGCTAACAGGTGAAAGTTTGATACTCAGCACCAAAAAAAAAAAAAAAAAAAGATAAACAATACAAAGATAATACTTATTGTTTTATTTGGGGGAAAAGTTTTTCCTCAAGTTTTTATCTTTAACCAATAAATGTATATATTCTATACAATTTTGTAGGAAGGTACCATTTATATATACAAATAAGGTTATTAGTGAATATCTAATATTTAAGAAAAAAATTCATTTCTCTTAAAAATGAGAAGTCCACTAAAAACATCACTAGTTATGGCTAAGTTTTGGAAATGAACTCCTTAAATAAATCTTCTGAATTTATTTTAAAACCAGGAAAAGAATGTTTTATGTATACTATAAAGTAAATATAGAATTATTTCTCAAATTTTTGTACAAGATAGATGGCACATAGAAGATACTGCCATCCATCATGAAACTATGTTCGTTTCATGAAGAACATGGAATTCAGAAGAAACTGAATTCCACCATGATGAAAGATTAGAAGGGAAAAAAATGAGTAGATTGCCTCTCCAACACTAAATATCCAACTGTTTCAAATATTATTGCTAGCTATCCCTTGAAGTAAATAAAATCAAAATGAAACAAGAAGAAACTCTCAATTCCTTTATTCATTCATGGGCTATATTTGTCTATTAAATAATAAACAATGCATTTTGTTTAGGTCTTACTTTGCTCAAGCAGACTTGTCTATGAAAAAAAGAAAATGCTGTGTTAATATTAGCAAAGCACATCTTATAAATTCTAGAGTCCAGAGAAAATAGACTTGGCAAGAAGTCTATTGAAGAAATCAGCATATGGCCTAAGGCAAAGCTTAGCCCTGTGGGAGGACCACCCTCCCCACTTTGTCAGAATTGCTTTCATTAAGGACTTCTGTTATTATTCCTTTTCTCTCTACTATATCTCCTTACCTTGAACATTATGAAATAGTTAGACATCCTCTTTGGTATATGCATTATGGAAACTTTATTTTTACTGTTCAATAGATAAACACATTATCTACATTTATTGGTTCATGAGTTGAACACAAAGAAATACAGGTGTTTGTAATCTCTTTCTGGCTTTGCCATACAAAGAATTTCTACCAAACTATTCTTAATTCACCTACTATCACTTTTGTGATATTTTTCTTTTGTTCTTGCTAATTGAATATCATATTTGGTATCTCAAAGTATGACAACTTTTCTCCTAAAACTTATCTCTTTAGAGAATTCAAAGATCCTTGTGTGTATAATAAAAAGAGACAATCACAATATGTAGCTACATGGGTCACTTTCTAAGTGTTTAGTTAGCCTCCTCTTTACTGTGAATACAGAAAACATCTGCATCAAATGGTGACAATTTTCAATAAGAAAATGACTACATACAGAGAAAACAGCATGAGAAGAAAGCCAATGACTGTGAAATATTCTGTTCAAATGAGTATAATGTGGCCCTTTTAAAATTTTTTATAATATATTTGGTAAAGACTCATTTTTTAAAAAATATAATTCTTCCAAATCTTTCAGTAGTAGCTTTATTTTGTCATTCCCATACACTGATGATAGAAACAAAGTTAAGTAAAAGCCTAGCTTTCTGGTTGAGTTTTTATTTAAGAAATGTGAAGGATGTGCATGAAGAATGCTGAAGCAGGAAGTGACTTGGATAGCAATGGAGATATTGTGCTGCATTTGTTTAACTTGCTGTGTGGAAGGCAAAACCTCCCAGTCTCCTCCTTACCATCACAGCTGTGAATAAAACTCTTGCTTGTCTGAAACCAAATATAAGGTTGTGTACTCTTCAACCAGCTGTCAATCTTTCAACTGGCTGGTTTATAGGTTCTGAGAAGACATGCTCCTGTTTAATATGTGACTCAAAACTCCAACTTTGGAAAAAATTCCTCCTCACTGTAGAACAGTGACAACTATAGGACCTGGGAGCATTATCTTGAAGAACCCTGGTTTTGCTTATTAATTGATTATATTGTATTGTCTTTACATAAAAATTCATATTTAAATGTATATACTATACTCAGAGTATATTTAAAGTAATATATGCATAACTCCAGGTTGATGTAACTTTGCTACAGATAACATAATGAATGTGTGAGGAAAAATGATGTAAAATGTCATATCCTGAAATATCAGGAAAAGTCAGTTAAGATTCTCCCTAGCTTTCTCACATTCCCCACATTTCTCATGTTTTCCTTAAACATGTCAGTAAATGCCTTCAATGTGTGGTTTCTTATAATTTGAATCAAGGGTCAATTACAGAACATCTTCCTTTGAAATTTGCTAATCAATACACAGCTTTAAATAGCATGGATGCTATTTTTTGCACTGAATTTTCTAAAGGCTCCTTTTTAAAATATAACTGAAGTAGTGTTGCTATAGTTTGGATCTTAACTGTCCCCCAAAGGCTTATATGTTAAAGATTTGATCTCTCACCCCTGGCATTACTGGGAGGTGGTAGAACCTTTAGGAAATGGGGCAAAGTAGAAAGAATTTAAATCACTGAGGGAGTTCCCTTGAAGAGAATGTAGGAACTGTAGCCTCTTCCTATCTCTCTTTGCTCCCCTGCTGCCATATGCTAAACAGGCTTTATCTGCCTTGTGACTTTGCCAGGATGTACTGCCTTAGTGAAAGTCAGAAAACAAGAGGCCCAAGTGAGCATGGACTGAAAGCTCTGAAACCATGAGCCAGAATAAAACTTTCTTCCTTGTTGGTCTCGAATTTTTTTTTTTTTTTTTTTTTTTTTTTTTTTGTACTGGGTATTGAACCCAGGGGTTCTTAACCACTAAGCGACATCCCAGTCCTTTTTATATTTCATTCTGAGACAGGGCCTCAATAAGTTACTTAGGGCCTTGCTAAGTTGCTGAGGCTAACTTTGAAATTGAGATCCTCCTGCCTCAAACTCCAGAGCCACTGGGATTACAGATGTACAGCACCACACCTGGCAATCTCAAGTATTTTTCACAGGGATAGAAAGATAACCCAAGTATTATGCTTCAAATATTCTTAAAGAGAAAGTCTTATTACCAAAAAATACATGTTTATAAATATATATTTTTATATATAGGACATCAGAATGCATGAATGAGTGTGTGTGTGTGTGCGCACGTGCACGCTCTCGCATGCATGTGCGTGTATGCTAATGTGTGTTAATAATAATATCTTTTGAGAAATCCTGAATTTTCTTGGAACCAATTAACATAGTCTAAATAAAAATTTAATAGCCTTTCCTCTATTGTTTTTCCTCTGGATAAAACATTTTATATAATATGAATGCTAATAAAAGCAAGTAGAAATGAAATTACTATTAGGTTTATAACTTAACCTCAAAAGTAGTTGAAACAATTTCCTCTCACTTTTGCAAAATTCTTGCCTCTGTTCAAAGTTCCAAGTAAATGTTGCATGTCTAAAGGAGAATTTTCTTGAAAGCTGCAGATCTCTTAAAGAAATCTAACGATTTAAATATGACTTGTATACTTCCAAGCTATTTTATTCTATATCAATATGGCCCCTATATTTAAAATTACACAGAGAAAAAGATCTAGTTGAAATTTATTAAATACAAAAGCTCCTCTAAGTGTCATGCCAATATCAGATGCAGTTGTAATGAAACACCTACAGTACAAATAAAAGACAAGTTGGAAGAGGGTACAAGTGAAACAAAGACATAAAACCAATCAGAAATAAATGTAATTGAATAAAGGCTCTTCAAAGATTCAAAAATACTCTGAACTAAGAATCTTCACTAGTATCCACAAATTATACTTAGGTAATTTTTTCTATTTTATTAAAAAGAATGTACATTTTCTATAATGTTGTCTAAAGGGCTTGTGACTTAATTTATTGCCCTTTTAAAAGAAGCAGTGATGAGCTAAGAATGTAGTTCAGTGGTAATTTGTCTAGTCTCTGTGAAACCCTGAGTTTGCAGGGCCCTAGTTCAATCCCCACTACCACAATAAAATGAAAAAGAAAGGAAAGATAGAAGCACTAAGATTGGTTGGCCTAAGTCCCTTGCATAAATTTTTCTTTGATTGAGAGACAAAAGAGGAATATAAGCAACATAGGAGAAAAAAGATGAGAATAGGCTAGAAAACACCTTAAAATAATTACTACAGGATATTAATAATCTGTTCAAATGAATAAAAAGGGAGGAAGATTTGGTAGAAAAATCATAATTTTAGCTTTAAGATGCATCTTGTAAAATTATTTAATAGATGTGATTTGTGTGTGTCTTCCTTCAGCTAATTAATTACAGAAAAGAAAAGACAAATGGGTGACAGAAGTAAATACAGTTGATCTACTTCTGGTAGCATGACAAAGCAAATTGCTCCTGCTCCAAATACACAGACATTCTGGATAAAATACAACCAAAAAAAAAAAAAAAAAATTCATATGTAGTTTTAAAGTACCCAAGCTCCAGAAACAGAGAGAACTCAAGCCAGCACTGCAAGTGTGTAAGCTGACAGTCTGACAACTTAGGGAAGGAAAAAGAAGAAACTGAGCACACAGGTCAGTAACTAAGGGTTTAAGGTCCATATATAGGGACATGATTTGTGTTTGGGGCCTACACAAGCAGAAAATTAGAATGAAATAACTGAGATACCCGAATACAAAGTTCAAATGATCAAAAGAGGCTTATTCCATAAAGTCGTGGGGAGGGAGGTAGTTACAAACAAACACAGTATCTCTGCTCACCAGTCCCAGAGAGCATCAAAGAAGATGGTTCACTGCCAAAGCTCTGGATAGGAAAGTTTCCTGTGAAAGAGCAAAACCTGAAAATAACTTTGGGGTCCAAATTTATATTACCTGTATGGTATGATAATTCCATGCTCCATAAAAAAATAGATCCTGGTAAGGAGTTTTTATTGACTGTGATGGTAGGATCTCCAGGAATTTTTACCAAAAACCAGGTGCCAAACGTGTGAATGGTGTGCTTGCATATACCTAAAGAAAAAAAAAATACAAATTTGGTTCCATAAAAAAAAAGAAAAGAAAAGAAAAATAAATTAAAAACTAATTAAATTATTTACCAAGGGAAATGAGAGACGGAGATAAAAAATAAAGACTACACCTCTCCAAATTTAGCTTAATGTCTACTTTTGACTTTGAAACTATATAAATTTCTGGGCTGGGGGTGCTCAGTGATAGAGTGCTGGCCTAGCATGTGTGAGGCACAGGGTTTGATTCTCAGCACCACATATAAATAAATAAAATAAAGGTATTGTGTCCATCTACAATAAAAAATTTTTTAAAAAAAGAAACTATGGGCTAGGGATGTGGCTCAAGCGGTAACACGCTTGCCTGGCATGCGCAGGACTCTGTGTTCGATCTCAGCACCACATAAAAATAAAATAAAGATGTTGTGTCCACAGAAAAACTAAAAAATAAATATTAAAAAATTCTCTCTCTCTCTCTGTTCTCTCTCTCTTTAAAAAAAAGAAGTTATGTAAATTTCTAACAAAATTATAAAACAAAATTGAATAAATAACTTCCAAAGCTATCCCCAAAATTTGAAAATAAAATGAAATAAAGTGACCTATGTATCAAGTTACTAAGCTTAAACTCAGCAATTATTACAAATGACTGCAGAGTTAGTTTGATTATAAATTCTTAGCAAGGACCAAAACAACTGCAAAGATATTTTGAACTGTTTCCAGTTAATTAGTAATGGCATTGTTAGTAATGGCACTGGTATTGTTACACTGATATCAATATAGAAAGCTTAAATTACTTATTAAGTTTACTAGGAACCAACATTTTCAACATAAGAACACACACACACACACACACACACACACACATCAAGTGAAACATCTATGATCCCACATTGAAATTAGACACTTTTTTAAAAAAATTTATTTGCAAGCCTACTCTGTGAATTTGGATTTCAGGAGGGTTCCCACCATTCCCAGAACTGCAGTATTCACTGTGCCTAAACTGTTCGCACAATGTGGTTTAAGCTGAACACCTACTTTCCTGAGAATCTGGAATTACCTATATGACCAGCCTCCAATAAACATCATGAGCAACGAACCTTGTAGTGAACACTCCTGACAGACATTTCACATGTATTCCTGAGGAAATAAAGTTTGTCCTGTGTGACTCCATGAGAAGCTTCTTAGAGGCTCTGAATGGTTTCCTCCAGACATAGTTCTGTTTGGCTTTTCTAACTGCTACTGCTTTATATCCTTTGCTATAATAAGTCTTGGCTGTGAGTATGACTATATGTGAGTCCATTTAGTGAATTACTACTCAATCTAAGGGTGGTCTTAGGAACTTCAAACATAGTAGGAAACTTTATAGACTAGAAGCTAGTTTCCTTGACAAATTTTTAAAAAAGGAAAATCTACAAAGAAAGTCAGTAAATAAATGTCTGATATTTTCAATCTAATTTTTTAATTTAAATTAAATGTTAATTTTTGTCTCCTCTGAATACAGATGAAATACACTGAAATAAAAATAAAAATTGTTATTTCAAAACCATAAAGCTAAAAATATATTAATTAATAATTAAACTTTCAAATCATTGTATAAGTCTGTACATTTAAATTTTTTAAATCATTTAAACTTAAACTTAAAATAACACTAATACTGTGGGGACATCTTGTATAAACGTAACTTGACTCAAGAAGAACACAGAAAACCTGAATACACTCATGACCATCAAAGAAATTAAATCAACAGTCAAAAATCTATCCACAAGAAAACTGTGGTTGTTTTGTTTGTTTATGTGGTTGTTTATAGACAAGTATTACCTACTCAAAGAAATAGATAACTCCTATTTTGATAACCTCAGGCACTTATCTCTTAAAAAAGAAATAACCCCTATTTTAAGGAAGACATTCCAGATAATAAAACATTGGGAAAGCTATCCAACTCATTTTTTAAGGCTAGTATAATGTTAATATTCAAAATGACCAGCAATTATATAAAATGATAGACCAGTCTTGTTTACAAACATACATGACGGAAAAAATTCTACATGAAATATGAGCAAATTTAATGAGTCAAAGTATGGGTCTATAACATCTACTTGTCTATATATTTGCACATATTTAAATGTATCTATTTAACCACATCATGATCCAGTAAGGTTTCTCCCAGGAACTCAATGATAGATTAACATTTTAAAATCTACTAATGTTCTTAGGGAAATGGCTCAGTAGAAGAGCACTCGCCTAGCATGCATAAGGCCCACAAGGCCCAATAAAAAAAAATCTACAACTGTATACACAATGTATACATGTATTAATTACATGGTACCCT
Organism: Callospermophilus lateralis; assembly: GCF_048772815.1. Taxonomy (NCBI): domain Eukaryota; kingdom Metazoa; phylum Chordata; class Mammalia; order Rodentia; family Sciuridae; genus Callospermophilus; species Callospermophilus lateralis. The sequence continues at coordinate 91,867,356 of NC_135309.1, read as the reverse complement.
ACTAATAGGTATAACTTTAATAATGTACCAGTTAAAAAGAAAATAAAATCTATTAATATAATTTGCCACAATAACATATAAGGGAGAAAAACCTTAAGATCTTTTCACGGGTACAGAAAAAAATTCAACATTCATATATTATCTGTTATAAAGAACCTCACAGCAAGTAAAGAATATAAGAAAACTTCCTTAATTTGATATTTAATGGTAAAACTTTAAAGCATTCTTTTTAAAGTCAGAAACAAAGTAAGAACATTTGTTATTACTGCTTCTATTCAACCCACTAAAGGAAATCTTAACCAATTATAAAAAGTATTATAAGGATTGAAAAAAAATGTCATTTTTTATAGATAATGTAATCACACAGAAGATCCAGAATAATCTACAAGTTGTCAAAATGACAACTCAACAATACTATTGGATATGAGAATGATATGCAAACTGGGTGTAGTGATGTATGCCTATAATCCCAGCAACTCAGGAAGCTAAATCAGGAAGATTGTGAATTCGAGGCCAACCTTAGCAACTTAGTGAGGTCCTAAGCAAATTAGTGAGACCCTGTCTCAAAATAAAAAATAAAAAAGGGCTGGAGATGTAGTTTGGTAGTAAAATGCTTCTGTATTCAATCCCCAGTACCAATAATATAATAATAATATACAAGAAAAATCAATAGCATTATTATTCATAAGCAACATCCAAATAGAAATGTAATAAAATATCTCATTCACAATTTAAAAAAATCATAATGTACCTAAGAATATATTTCACAAAATCTGAATAACACCAATATGGAAGAAATTATAAAAGTTTACCATTAGGCATAAACAGAAACTTAAATGAATAGGAAGATATACCATGTTGGTGGATGAGAAGACTGTTTCATAAAATTGTATATTCTCAACCAGCCTAGGTGTCCATCAGTGGATTAATGGGTAAAATTAATGTGGCATATATATGCAATGGAGTTTTATTCAGCCATAAAGAAAAAGGAAATTATGTCATTTGCAGGAAAATATATGAAACTGGAGACAATTACATTAAGCAAAATAAGCCAAATTCATAAAAGTCAAGTATCATATGTTTTCTCTCATATGTGGAAGATAGAGAGGAAAAAGGAAAAGAAAGGTGGAGGATGGGATCTCATGAAAATAAAAGGGAGAACAGCACAAGAAAGGGACCAAGGGCTAGGAGGAGGGGAAGAAGGGAAAAGTGCTAGGGACTGACACTGGCCAAATTACATTGTTACATTGTGTGCATGTACAAATACGTAACAGCAAATCCCATCATCATGGACCCAATAAAAAATGTGGAAAGAAGAAAATGAACAATGTAGGAAGACTTATCCTAATATCCATCATCTCATTATGAGTGTTGATAATTTAGATGATATAATATGGGCACAAAAATGAACAAATCAGCCATGCAGAATACCAAAACATACCCATGTATGTATGGCAATTTGGTATATGAGAAAGTTGATAATACAAACTGCTGGGAGCCATCAACCAAGTAGGTATGACAATTTCCTTGCCAGCATACCCCCATGTTTCTTTAGTGGAAGGACTCATGGAAATAGGACATTTTGCAGCGACATTGCATGTAAAGTGACCTTGCTCAAGGACCAGGGCGGATCCGTGTTTAGGGTGTTCCCGGTTTAGCATAATCTGAGATTAGGGCGTTCCCCGTTTAGAATAGGGCGTATCCTGCTGCCTGAGTTCCCCTTGAGTTCTCATGGGATTCAGAATATATTTGGGAGACAGAAGCCCGTGAGGTGGTGGATTTGGGCAGAGAACGTGAATTTCCCCAGAATGTGTTTGTAGACTGCCGGTGTGAGTTCGGGAATAAAGAATTGCTGTTTGAATCTACAAGCTGTGTGGTGGCTTGTGATTTTGTGCCCAGCCAGAGACTGCAGCAACAAACCATTGAGGAAAAGATGAGTTATTTAAAAATGAAATGGAGAAAATAAGGTAGACATAAAGGAAAAAAAAGACCATTAAATTATCTTAAATAAAAGACAATTTTAAACAAACAAGAAAAAAAAAACTCACTCAATGTAAGTAGCCAAGTCACAGAAAAGGAAATCCAAATGTCCAATAAACGCATGCAAGGTTGCTCTGCTCATTCTCACTAAATAATAGTAAAATGCAAATTGAAACAAAATAACATTTTTACACTATAGTCTAATAATATTAAGAACCAGCAAATATATAAGGAAGGAAATGTATGACTACTAACTAAAGCATTTGTTTCAGTTAATTAAATTGGCATTGTTACTTTGGGAATGATTTGGCTTTGTCCTTCAAGGTTGATAATGATCATAACCAACAAACACATACCTAAATAAACTTTTGGTACAAAGGAACAACATAAAAATGCATTAAAAATACAGCATTATTTTAACATTTAAAAACTTTATTAATTAATAAATAATAAATAAATACATTTATTCGTTGATTTATGGAAAGAAACTAAATGTCCATAAATCAATGAATAAATAAATTACAGTATATGAGGAAAGGATACTACACATGTCATTGTAAATAAATCTCACAAGTATAATGCTGAGTGAAAAAACAAACTCCAGAATACATTCAGTTTGATAGAATATATATGAAGTTGAAGAAACTACAAACAACTTTCTACAATGATAAAAATGTTCAGTATCTGCATTGTCCATTACAGTAGCCTCTAGCTCTGTGGGGTGTTGAACACTTGCAGTGTAGCTAGTGTACCTAAGAAACTGAATTGTTTTATTTTAATTAATTTAAATATAAATAGCTATATTTGGCTAGCAGATATCATATTGGCAAAGCAGGAGACAACTGTAAGTCTATCTTGTAGATAAAAATCAAAATAATCAAATAAAAATACTGAAAGTAGGGGGTTGGGGAGATAGTTCAGTGATAGAGCACTTGCCTAGCATGCACAAGGCCCTGGGTTCAATCCTCAGGACTGCCCACCCCCCCCCCAAAAAAAAAAAAAAACCCTGAAAATAGCACTGGACAAGTCAGAGAAGTTTTTACTAACTTTATAGTACCAGTTTATATTAACTTTCTGTGTTCTATTTATCTAAGTTTCCTTGTATGTATAGGCTAAACTAGAGAATCTCTGAGTTCACTGACAATTTAAGTTCAGAACTTTCAATCAAGTTTCATTTCTTCCTTCAAATATATACTTAATAATTTATTTATAATAATCATTCCTTTGCATAAAATCTTCACACTGGAAATCCAAATTCCCTTACTGCTGTCTGGAGTCTCTAGTTGTCCACAGACAAAACAGGAAAAGAAAGAAGAGAGTAAATTATATGATCAGTCAGTAAATGATCCATGGCTCTCAGAGAAGCTCATTTTTCAAAGAGAGAGGCTTTTTTACTAGGTAGCTGTGACTTTTAGTGGGTCTTATCATCAACATTTAAAATCCTAAAGCTATTTTCTTGTGAATATCCCCAGACCCTCAATAGAAAATTGATTATATAAATTGCATACTTGTTCATATGAATGTTTTTGACTCACAAAAACCCAAAGCTTATGCATAGTTCCGATGTATATTTATGAATTTTATAAAATATTGAAGATCTTAATAAGAAAGAAAGACAAACTCAACTGTTCCAAATTATAACACTTGCCAGATAGCTCAGTTCATTCAGTGTTCTGTCCAAGTTATTATGTAGCCAAAGAATGCAAAAGAATTGGGTCTCTGTGTGCTACTCAATCACACAACTTTTAATTACATCACTTAGTGTGTGACAGAAATATCCAGATCAGAGTAGAGAAGACTGATTATTTATGATCTTTTCTGACTGACCTGCATACTGTTACTAAATGGGGAAACTTTAGGGTTATTTTGAATGATGGTAAATGGCAGGAAATGACAAATAATTATCTCTTACTCTTTAATGTATGGCAAAATTATTGAGACATTCCTGACCTTTATCACCTTTCATAAAGTATACATAGAATTTAAATTAGCAATAATTTTCTGTGTCACCTTGAGTGGGCCACAGGGTGCTTAGAATAAACATTGTTTTTAAGTGTATCCTGAGGGTGTGTCTAGATGAGATAAGCATTTGAATCAGTAGACTCAGTAAAGTACATGGTCCTCCCCAGTGATTGGGCATCATTCAATCCACTGAGGGCCTGAATAGATCAAGAGGGAAAAGAAGAAGGAATTTGTCACATTTGCTTCCTCCCTGACTATCTGACCTCCTAGGACACATATTTTGTGCCATTTGACTGGGATTTATACCTTCACCACCATATTTCTCAAGCCTTCTGACTAGGAGTAGAATTACACCACCAGCTTTCCTAGTTCCCCATGTTGCAGGCAGCAGATCATGGAACTTCTCAGTCAAATCCTCAGAATAAATATCTTCATAGATAAATAGATATTAAGTACATGGATGCATAGGTAGATGACAGAAGGACAAACAGACAGATCCTGTGTTTCTCTGGAGAATGCTGACAAATACAGTGAACAAATGTTTCCTGTCGTTAGCTAATTTCCCAATTTAAATGGGGAACTATTCTCCTTGAACATCCGTATAAAAATATGGGAGGAAATTCAGCTTGGAAAGTACAAGGAAATAGAATACCCTTTATTCAAAAGGGAGGAAAATTTTTATGCTTCCTATTTACAAGAGTTGACCCTCGTGGAAACCTAATGGAGACCATCATTAGGAATTGATAGATAGTTGTTCACTGTATTTGTCAGCATTCTCCAGAGAAAAAGAACCAATAGGATCTGTCTGTCTGTCCTTCTATCTGTCATCTACGTATACATCTATGTACTTAATATCTATTTATCTATGAAGACATTTATTGTGAGGATTTGACTGAGAAGTTCCACAATTTGCTGCCTGCAACATGGGGAACTAGGAAAGTTGGTGGTGTAATTCTACTCCTAGTCAGAAGGCTTGAGAAATATGGTGGTGAAGTTATAAATCCCAGTTAATGGATAGGATTACAGTGTATTTCAGAATATAATTACAATGTAGTTTAAAAAATACTCAAAGTCAGCATAACAAGATCAGATGTGAAATGCAGGGCTACTTAAAGGAACACTTGTTTTAAGTCCAGTGATTGAAAGGGGAAAGAGAAAAAACATAGATGTTAAATATAGAAGTTAAGTTTCCCTAATCTAAAAACCCAAAATCTAAAATATTCCCAAATCCCAAACATTTTTAGTACAAATAAGATGCCACAAGTGGAAAATTCCACACCTGGCCTCATGTGACAGGTTAATAAAAAACACAGGCACACCAAAAATGTATGAAATTGCTTCACACTATCTGCATAAAGTAAATAAAAACATACATGAATTTCAGGTTTAGACTTGAGTCCCATTATCAAGATATTTCATTAGGTATATGTAAATATTCCAAATATTTTTTTAAAAATGAAAATCCCAAACATTTCTTGTTCCAAGCATTTTATTCAAGGAATACTCAATGTGTATTTCAGCTAGTATTTCTAGTAACACCCAGCACTGAATATTCTGCACCAAATACTAACCAGGCAATAAAATGTTACTCTTTGACAAATCTAAATTGAAAACACCTAAGCAGAAAGGAGGGCTACACCATCCTAGTTACTAGTTAGTTATAAAATTTCAGAATATCATTTAAAATTTTCTAAAATTTTTAAAGGGAAAAAAAGGGCACATACCAAGTATCAAGATTTAGAATAGCCTTAATAGAAACAATGAAATACAAATAAATTAGAGTAGAATGCCTCCAAAATCGTATTTAAAATTTTAAAATTCATGTTTTCCATACAAAAATAAATTACAAATCAAGTTGAATTTGAAAAAATAAAAATATATAACTCAACAACTTACATTTTTCTTCCTCCAGTTTCCAATGCACAAAGGATTTTTACCTCCAGCATCCATTTAAAATTGAAATTAATTTAGGGAGATCTACAGTGATAAAGTCAGTCTGACAAGCTTCCTCTGTAAGCCTAGAAAAAGCTGAATGTGTATAACCTTTGACATTATTTGTAATTTACTTGTCTTTCAGAAATCAATAAGAACTTTATAAAGTAATCAAAATATATTTTGGGGGAGATACAAGGGAATTGAACTCATAGGTGCTTAATCACTGAGCCACATTCCCAGCCCTTTTTAAAAATATTTTATTTAAAGACAGGGTCTTGCTGAGATGCTTAGGGCCTCACTAAATTGCTGAGGCTGGCTTTGAATTCACAATCCTCCTGCCTTAGCCTCCCAATCTGCTTGGATCACAGGCATGCACCAGCATACCCAGCTAAAATATCGTTTTTGTTTAGTTGTCAAGGGACTTCTATTTTATTTATTTTGGTTATATGTGGTGCTGATGCTGAGAATTAAACTCAGTGCCTTATACATGCTAACCAAATGCTCCACCCCAGCCCTAAAATATCATTTTGATTCCACTTAAGATAAACATTTTAGTTGTGGCAATTCTTGCTGATGTATTGAATTAAATACTCTGGAAAGCAGATATAATATGCAACAGAGTAATTAGGAATAAAAAATGCCAAGCAATTAATGTTGAAGAACTTTAAGGTTAGATTTGGGCTTTGCTTATGAAAAATAAAAAAGGAAATATGGTTATGTCATGACACTAAAAATTCTTGTTTTGAAATTTTTGTTTTGTTTTGTTTTTCATTTCTTGGCAGGGTATGGTGGTACACACTTATAATCCCAGAAACTTGGGAGGCTGAGGCAGAAGGATCAAAGATTTGAAGCCAGCTTCAGCAATGTAGTGAGGCCCTAAGCAAACTAGCGAGACCCTGTCTCAAAATAAAAACTAAAAGGGGCTAGGGAGGTGGATCAGTGGGAAAGTGTCCCTGGATTCAATCCCTAGTACCAAACAAAAGGAAGATTATTTTTTTCATTTCTTACAATCTATGCAGTTCAAACAACTATTATGAATGGTCCATGTAACAAAGTAAAACTGATAAATTTAAAGTGAAACTAGTGGATGCCCTTCAGAGCTTAGTTCAAAAAATGAGCAGCTTTCTCCAGTTGATAAGACTTTCCCTGAAAGAAAACTACAACCAAGTAAAAAACACACCTGTGATATTTTATGCTAGCCCTTCATGATTCTAACAAAAACTTGTTTTAATTTATTTGATTAGATACTTCACTTTCACACTTTCTCTGGTGTTGGTTTAATTTTTGTATGTTTCTTTGCTTGTTTCAGGTTTGATTGTGCAAATCCCAATATTTCAATGTACATTCATATTAGATATTTAAGAGCAAAAAATTAACTATATAATTGCAGAATCTTCTTAAAGATCTCATCAGAAGGAGAAACAAATTTGAAAAAGATGGAATAAGTATTTTCTTACAGATTTAGAATGTTACTGATAATAATAATCAGAAACTGATCAGCCATACGCTCAAGCCATAAAATTTAAATGTCATGACTAATCAAGTTTATTTAGATTCTTCTTTTCAGAAGAAATGAGTGAAATAAGAAAACCCATCTTAACAAGCCTTTTATTCCATATTCTGGGGGGAAATCCAAGGTAAAGCAGGAAGAATGAGACTGTGAGTCAACTCATAATTTAAAATCTTGAGGGAATTTCAGTGGGTGGAGGTGGGTAGGAAACACTCATAATATGGTATTTTTTAAATTATTATCAAAGGACTTCCACAATATATCACAGACATAAAATAAGCTTTGATATTTGAGCTTGTTTTACTCAGCTTTTTCACTACTGTGACCAAAAAGATGTGACAAGAACAATCTTAAGGAGGAAAAGTTTTTTTGGGGGGCTCATGGTTTCAGAGGTCTCAGTTCACAGAGAGCCAGCTCCATTCCTCAAGGCTCCAGGAGAGGCAGAACACATGGCAGAAGTGTGTGGCAGAGGAAAGCAGCTGGTAACATGCCACCAAGATGCAGAGATAGAGCTCTGTTTAACAAGGACAAAATAAAAACCTCAAATACATGCCCCAAGGGATCCTCCTCCTCCAGTCACATTCTACCTGTGTACAGTTACCACCAATCAGGTTAAGGCTTTCATAATCCAACCATTCATGAACCTTCTTGCATTGTCTCACATGTGAGAATACCTCCCATCTGAACCATAGAAGGGCTCATGAGAACAAGACTTTTAAAAAACTGCTTTTATGATAAAGATTAGACCCAGTGGTAAGTGAACCTAGTATATCTAAATCTGAGGTTGTATGTAAACAGCAACCAACAGCACTAAACTGTTCTTACCCAATGTCGTTAAATTGATAGTCTTAAATTGGATAGTGTATTGGAATACTATGATCCCAGTTTTATATTTGTAAGTACCCTTATAGTTTCAAAGCATTTTCACATTGATGATTTCATTAAATCCTGTCAATAACTCTTAGAGAATAAGATTCCTATTTTAATTATGAAAAAGCAGAATCTTAAGGAAATTAAGGGATTTTCCAAAGATCATGTAACTTCAAATATGGAATAAGAACCCAGATTTTCTAGCTCTAAGACAATATATTTGTCTTCATCCATACTTGGTTATCTTTAGAATGAGAAGAATTATGTCTATGTGAAATCTTTGTTCACTCTTCAAATATTTAATGAGTACCAATTACATGATAGACAAGATTAAATGACATGCATTTGGAAAGTACTTTGGACAGTATAAAGAAACAAAATTATTGTTCACAAATAGAGGGTGAGAGCAGTAAATAAACTTGAGTTTAAAGAAGATTGCTTCAAATTTGATGGTTTTACCCTCAGGATTATGCTTCTTCAAACTCTATAAAATATATATCTGAGAGGTCATTATGGTACAAACTGATGTTGAAATCTACTAGCATAGATTTCACATAGATTAACATAGTCTGTCAGACTATTAAAAATGTTTATTTAAACAAAAAGTCACTAAAGATAAATGACTTTTATTCCAGGAATTAAGATCTAAAGTTAGCACAATGGGACTGAGGATGTAGCTCAGTAGTAAAGGGTTTATCTACCTTGTAGATAAATTTGATCCCAGCACTCCAAAAAATAAAAGTAAAAATTAAAGTCTATACATAAGATATATTTGCATAGAGTCAAAAAAATCTTGAGGCAATGGTATACTAAAGAAGGACACACTCTCATAAACAGTTATTCTTTGATTGAGAACCAGATTAACTTATTGGCTTATACTTCATATTGTATTTTAAAAAGCTACATATCTTTAAGCACTAGAAACACACTCAGCAGAGGACCCAAAAAGGACCTGAGACTGATAGGAATCCCAGATTCATATCTCACAATCATTCCAGAGCACACACTCATTGAGTAGAATATTTTAATTTCTCTTTATTTCTTTTTGGCCATATATATATATATTTAAAGAAATGTATGATGATGATGTGACTCCATTCTGTTTATCATGCAAATAGAAAATATGAAATATATATCCCCAATAATATTCACACATGCAAGGAAATAAAGATATACTCAAAAAACTGCCCAAACCTTCCTAATGCTAAGAAGCCCCTTAATACTAATTATGCACTGTACACTTAGGTAATAACTTGTAGATATATATATTCCATTAAAAAGTACTGCATGGTTTCGATGTGATATGTCCCCCAAAAGCTCACTTTTAAGACAATTCAAGAAGGTTCAGAGGAGAAATGATTGGGTTATAAGAGTCTTAATCCCCTGCTAGCGATTCACTGAATGGTAACTGAAGTGACAGGGTGTGGCTGGAGGAGGTGGGACTTGGGTTGTGGCTTTGAGATATATATTTGTATCTGGCAAGCAGAGACTTCTCTCTGCTTTCTGATTGTCATGTGAGCTGCCTCCCTCCACCACACTCTTCCACCATGGTGTTCTGCCTCACCTCCAGCCCTGAGGAATGAAGCAGGCCTTCTATGGACTAAGACCACTAAAAAACGTGAGCCCTCAAATAAACTTTTCCTCCTCTACAATTGTTCTGGTTAGGTCTTTAAGTCACAGCAGTGAAAAAGCTAACTAAAACAGGTTCTTTAGAGGAAGTACCTCAAAAACAATGCTATCTATTTGGAATACATATGAAAAGCCTCATCTCTGTTGCTATTGCCCAGTATTTCTTAGTCTTTAACATGAAGCAAAGTGTGCAATACATATACAATATCCATTTCCTAATTGTCATGAATGTGTGATCTTTTATAGGAAGGGACTCTGCAACAACTGCTACTATACATTTTGTTCATTATAACACTTAAAACATAATATGCTGTGTTTGAAAAATTAGACAAAATAACACTTAAGTCTAAACTACTAGGAAGAATTTCTGGACTATTATTCATCTATGATGGCTCAGTATAAACTGAAATTTCTCCTAGTAAAGGTTTTTTAAAATCCTTTCTATTTGTGGAAAGACAAATTGAGCATTACTCTATCTAGAGTCTCAACGTTAAGTATCATAGATTTTTTTTTTTTTAGAGAGAATTTTTTAGTATTTATTTTTTAGTTTTCAGCGGACACAACATCTTTGTTTGTATGTACGTGGTGCTGAGGATGGAACCCGGGCCGCACGCATGCGAGGCGAGCGCGCTACCACTTGAGCCACATCCCCAGCCCAGTATCATAGATTTTTAAAGAAACAATTATATCTTCACTATTATTAATTATCTCAAATATACATAACCTGGTAAATATCATATAAATAATAAAAATTAGATAGAAAATATAGTCTACCCATTAAAAGAGGAAAAAAATATATATATCATTATAGTTTCCACATGCTCAAAACTTACTAAGGATTGTTTAATATTTTAGCTTTTAATAGTCAAGAAGAATTGCTTACTTTTGTATCTTTTAAGCTTGGAAATAGAATTATTTTGGTTACTTTCCACTTTTCTGTTCATGAACACTTCGATCTTTGCCTCTTTCTAAATATCAAACTCTGGAAAATGCTAAGAATTCCACAGTCCCATTTCACATACTGATAGCACCACTCAATTATTCAAAGAAATGTTCTGTAAAAGTACACTAATTGTTGATATTTTAATAAGATTCAAACAGAAGAAATTTTTTGTATTGATTTTATTGGATTAATATTCTCCTTATTCATTCAATAAGAAATATATAGGTTATACTGAATGAAGAGTGCCTTAACCTAGATTAGAAAGTATTTAATCTAGCACCAGATTCTCAGACTATAAACTTCAAGGAAATTTCAAGAATGATAACAGATGTGATGAAAATTCTAACAAATTCAAATGAATTATCATCTCCTGCCCAAAACAAAGAAAATGGCTCATTAGAGAAAATGGTGAATGATGGTCATAGTTGAAACACCAGAATAACATAGTACTTCACTCTGTAGCAATATAAAATAAAGCTTCTACGTATTCCAAAGTGGGGCGGGGGGAGCTGTGATTTTCACATTTATTTGACCAAAAGAAATTAAGCATTTGTAAATATTTTTCAAGTTTTTCTTTAAGAACTTTTAAATGGGAAAAAGAAGTAAATATCTGCCCAAATGTTTTAAATACATTACTCAAAAGTCACCATCTTCAAATTGTCTAACATAGCTTAAAAGGAAGTCAGTAAATAAAGGAAATGGAACTTACTCTGTTTAATGAAAAAACAAACAGAAAAGAACTCTATTTTGCCAACAGGTATAATACCTCATATTGCAGCAGTATTCACGATATCAAGAAATTCAAGAAAAAGAAATTAAGGCAAATGCCCAAATTTCAAGGAATTTTTGTCTTTTAGGGTTTACTGGAGAAAGTAAATAAATACCACCTGTGAAGTAAGATATTCTCAGAAATTTTTGTTTGCAATACAAAGTGAGTTTGATTGTTCTAGAAGGAAGAGAGAAATCAGACTTCATGAAGCACATTGGAAAGTCCCATCCTTCCCATATACTACCCTCATTAGTATAGACAAAATAATGAAAGCCAAGATCTCACTGGTAGTAATCCAAACTGCATGCCTTGGTTCCACTTCTAGGAAGTAAACAAAATTTCCTAATGTAATATTTTTATGTTTCTATTTAACTGGGTGCTTTCTTTTTTTTTTTTTTTTTGAGAATTTTAATATTTATTTTTTAGTTTTAGGCGGACACAACATCTTTGTTTGTATGTGGTGCTGAGGATCGAACCTGGTCTGCATGCATGCCAGGCAAGCACGCTACTGCTTGAGCCACATCCCCAGCCCCTAACTGGGTGCTTTCTTTGTAATTTCTACCATCCCAAAGAAGTGTATTTATAGGTAAAGGGCTAATGACTTCTACTTTGTATTTGGGAATAATTCTTTTTCCATCTTTCATCATCCCTCACCTCACCTTTTTCTATTCTAAAAATTTCTTGTACCTATATCTTTACTAAAAATATATTACAAATCCAGAGAGGAAAAATATACCAAACTTGACCAAAATAGAAGTTGCAACTGTAATTGTACACCACAAAAAAGAGAAAACAAACTAGTAAGCTGATGAATTTAACAGTCAAGTAACTAAAGCGGGCCCTTCAAGCCAAGTTTTAATGTAGAGAAGGTAAATATATCATTTACTTTGTTTTTTCGCCTCCTAAAACGAATTCCTACTGTAGGCAAGAATAACAGCAGTAAGTCTAAAGAAAGATAAGAAATCTTGAATAAACTGTGTGCAGTGGCACATGCCTGTAATCCCAGAAACTCCAGAGGCTGAGGCAGAAGGATTGCAAGTTCAAAGTCAGTCTCAGCAACTTAGTGAACCCCTAAGCAACTTAGCAAGACTCTATCTCAAAATAAAAAATAAAAAGGGCTGTGAATATTGCTCAGTGGTTAAGTATCCCAGGGTTCAATCCCCAGGACTGCCCCCCCTCCAAAAAAAGAAAGAAATCTTCAACAAACCTAATTTTACCTTTTTTCTCCATAATGCACTGCAAATCTTAACAGACAATACCATAACAAATCCTACTAAATAAGCTCCTTAATGAAAATACCTCAGGAGACCGTTTAAAGACTATCTCTGGTGACTTAGGTAGAACAAGGACATGTTGCTTCTTTAGAAAGCTAACATTGGATACAAAACTTTGCCAATTTTTAATCTTCTTTGTTATTTTAACATTCTTATTCTTTTTCTAAAAATGTATTTTGCAATCAATTTTGCAAGAATTTATTATAACAAATTTAATTTTGGGACCTCTGTCCCTAAAAAGAAAAGTTGTTCTATATTCATTGTATATACATGAATTTATTTGATTCTTTCCCTTACATCCTTAGTTTTTATATAAAAATCCTTGCATTTTTATAAGTTTCAGACACCAACACAGAGAGAAAGAGAAGAAGAGGATTTTGTAACAGAACTCTGCCTGAGCCAATTCTCAGTAGTCTGTTGGCAGAAGGCCTTTGTATGAACTATTTCCAAGACCTTGGTCTGAAAGGCAGCCAAAAGCTCCACCAAAGAACAGGCCCAGAATGGCTTATTACCTTTCACCTTTGACCCTTGCCCAGCTGTCTCATACTTTGTGAACTCGAAATCTTGAGAGAGAATGCTTAGCCATCCTGTTTGCCAACAGTCTATTTAATCCACAGGAACAGCTTGGCAAGACATATCCAGGTCACCTGACCTTGAGTTGTCACAGAAACCAAGAGCTTCAGACTCTTCTTGTGGTTCAGCCAGAACTGTAACATTTTGACTGGTTGAAATCAATGTTGGATTATACAGCAAGCATCAGTCATTTAATTCACTTTCACATTGTGCACTTCACCAAAGCATTAATACACAAATGTGAAAGCAATTATGCTTAAACTAGAAGTGGTCTAAGTCAAGGCTTGCATATAACCACGCCCCCCAATAAAAGCATTAGTTTTGACCTGAATATTAAAAGTTAATTTAAATTGTCATAATGCTTTATATCTTGCTAAGTATATCAGTATACAAAAGAAAGCCCAGGAATCTTTTAGTTATTCATATGTTTTTAAAACTGTAATCTTTGGTTTAGTCAGACTTTACGTTAAGCATTTATCTGAAGAAATTACTTTATTAAATCCATTATCATGTTTCAACTAATCCTTCAAGGCTGCTGCTTTGATCATTTTGGTGAATCTTTTAAAATAGATTAATTAATTGATTTTCACACATTAGTAATGAGAACAAATATAGACAGGTTTCTTTTTTAAATGGTGAAAATTTACCTTAAGAGTAAATAAAATAATGTCATTTATTATTTAAAGGATTTGTTTTCAGGAGTTATTTTCTGAATTTCTTTACAGTACCCAAAACATAACAATATTTACCAAAATTATGTATGCAGACAATCTATCAAGAATGTCTATTTTTTGAAACAAGTATTACATAAATGAGTTTTAAGTAAAAAAAAAAAACTGTATCACTGTGTTTATATACACATTCACCACTAAGAAAAAATTAATTACCTTGAAACTTCATAGCCAGGAAACCATTTGATAAATGATAAATACAAATTTTAAGTTGGGAAAAGAGTTTCCTTTTTAATCTAAGAATAAAAATAGTCATTATGGATAGTGATGATGATAGGTAACATCTGTTGAATATGCTAGACACTATTGGAAGTGCTTCCCATGGATTAGCAGATTTAATCTTCACAATCACCTGAAGAGGCATAGTCTCATTTTACAGAAGAGGGAAGTGAGGCTAAAAGAGTTTAAGTCACACCTCTAATAAGACAAAAATGGAGTCTGACTTTAAGTATTGTATCTTTATTGGCTCTCAAAACATACCCTAAGAAAACAACTTACCAAGTATACAAGTGAAATATACAAGGATATCACTTAGAATAATGCACCCTTTATAGTTTATAAAGCACCCTTAAAAACACTAACTTAAGTTTTACAGTTAACTCTGTGAGATAATTTTGTCATGCCTCTTATACAGACAAAAAAGCTAAATTTAAGTAAAGGTTACCTGACTTATCCAAGGTCACTTGGCTAATAAGTAATACTACAAAGATGCCCATTCAGATCTTCTAACATAATGCCTTCTGTTTTTCCTACTATAATGAGTCTCTTTATTTTATACTCAGATCTTTCTTGAGATGAAATATTACTCACTCAACAATTTGAATGAAGAATTTCAAATAAGATTGATAAATAACAAAATAAAGACTTCTTTTAATTTAACATTAAAAGAAGACAATATAATAGGGAATTAATTTAGTGAAAATAAATCCCATATTCCATATTTTAAAATCATGTAATTCTTAGTATCAATATTTCCATTTTTGAGGAAAAAGGAGAAGGAATAGTATAAGGGAAGAACAATGAAATGAATCTAACCAAAGTTTCCTTTATACATATATGAATATACCACAGTGAATCTTACCATCATGTATATCTGCAAGACATTAACCAAAAATAAGTAAATAAAATAGCAGAAAGATCAGTAGAGTAGAAGTAAGGGAAGGGAACAGAGGGAGGAAGTGGGGAGAGAAAAGGAAAATAGTATGGACTGAACTTGAGCAAATTATATTCTATGTTTTTTCTTCTCTTTTTTTTTACTTCTAAATGGACTTTTATTTTATTTATTTATGTGGTTCTGAGAATGGAACCTAGTGCTTCATGCGTGCTAGGCAAGTGCTCTACGACTACAACCTCAGCCCCTCTATGTTTTTTGACTATGTAAAAATAAATCCTAATGTTATATATAACTAAAAAGAAACAAAAATTAAAATAAAACTTACTGATTAAAAAACTTCCATTTTCAGGAGGAAGGATAGCATCTTCAACAAATGGTGCTGGGAAAATTGGAAATCCATATGCAACAAAATGAAACTGAATCCCTTTCTCTCGCCATGCACAAAAGTTAACTCAAAATGGATCAAGGAGCTTGATATCAAATCAGAGACCCTGCACCTGATAGAAGAAAAAGTTGGCTCCGATCTACATATTGTGGGGTCAGGCTCCAAATTCCTTAATAGGACGCCCATAGCCCAAGAGTTAATAACAAGAATAAACAAATGGGACTTACTTAAACTAAAAAGTTTTTTCTCAGCAAGAGAAACAATAAGAGAAGTAAATAGGGAGCCTACATCCTGGGAACAAATCTTTACTCCCCACACTTCAGATAGAGCCCTAATTTCCAGAATATACAAAGAACTCAAAAAATTAAACAATAAGATAACAAATAACCCAATCAACAAATGGGCCAAGGACCTGAACAGACACTTCTCAGAAGAGGACATACAATCAATCAATAAATACATGAAAAAATGCTCACCATCTCTAGCAGTCAGAGAAATGCAAATCAAAACCACCCTAAGATACCATCTCACTCCAGTAAGACTGGCAGCCATTAGGAAGTCAAACAACAATAAGTGCTGGCGAGGTTGTGGGGAAAAGGGTACACTTGTACATTGCTGGTGGGACTGCAAATTGGTGCGGCCAGTATGGAAAGCAGTATGGAGATTCCTGGGAAAGCTGGGAATGGAACCACCATTTGACCCAGCTATCACCCTCCTCGGACTATTCCCTGAGGACCTTAAAAGAGCATACTATAGGGATACTGCCACATCAATGATCATAGCAGCACAATTCACAATAGCTAGACTGTGGAACCAACCTAGATGCCCTTCAATAGATGAATGGATAAAAAAAATGTGGCATCTATACACAATGGAGTATTATGCAGCACTAAAAAATGACAAAATCATGGAATTTGCAGGGAAATGGATGGCATTAGAGCAGATTATGCTAAGTGAAGCTAGCCAATCCTTAAAAAACAAATGCCAAATGTCTTCTTTGATTTAAGGAGAGCAACTAAGAACTGAACAGGGGGAAAGAGCATGAGGAAAAGATTAACATTAAACTGAGACGAATGAAGGGAGGGAAAGGGAGAGGGAAGGGAAATTGCATGGAAATGGAAGGAAAACCACATCGTTATACGAAATCACATATATGAGGTTGTGAGGGGAAAGGGGGGGAGGGAGAGAACGGAACAACAACAGATGAGGTAGAGAGGGAAGATGGGAGGGGAGAGGAGTGGGGATAGTAGGGGATAGGAAAGACAGCAGAATACAACAGTCACTAATATGGCATTATGTAAACATTATGAATGTATAACTGATGTGATTCTGCAATTTGTATTTGGGGTAAAAATGGAAAGGCATAACTCACATGAATCAAATGTATGAAAGATGAAAAAAAAATTTCCATTTTCAGAGAGATTCTTAGAGAAAAGAGACCAGGGAGAGGGGAAAAAAGAGGGATAAGAAAGAATAATGGGAGGATGGATATGTTCAAAATATGTTATATGCATTTCCCACTATGCCACAATGAAACCTATTATTCTGCATAATTAATATGCACTAATAGAAAGAAACTTTTATTTTCCTTAGTGTTCATAAATACATTCTTAATTCCAATAATGAAAAAAAAAAAAAAAAAGAGAGCTGAGGACCTTACACCCAAAGGATTCTCCTATGGCCCTGTAAGGCTGAGAAGTGGATTATCTAGGAAATAATAGGATCCAACTGGTATAAAAGTTATATCAAGACTGACTTAAAAACTTTTCTATTGGCCTACCTCCTCTGAGCATTTTTTTAATAAACAGAGAGTGAGAGAGAGAGAGAGAGAGATTTTTTTTTAATATTTATTTTTTAGTTCTCGGCGGACACAACATCTTTTATTTTGTAAGTGGTGCTGAGGATGGAACCCAGGCTGCACGCATGCCAGGCGAGCGCGCTACCGCTTGAGCCACATCCCCAGCCCTCTGAGCATTTTTTTAATAATTATTTTTTAGTTGTAGTTGGACACAATACTTTTATTTATTTATTTTTTTTGTGGTGCTGAGGATCGAACCCAGGACCTCTCACGTGCTAGGCAAGCCCTCTACTGCTGACCCACAACCCCTACCCCTCCTCTGAGCACTTTTAAGGTGGCTTCATCACCACTTTGATTATCAGCAAGATGAAGCTAGGCATCTTACATGAAAGATCATCTCCCAAGTGGGATTCTCCAAATTCTTGGTTCTCTGTTTTCACTACTCATCCAAAACCCAATAACTGTCTGTTTCAGAAAACACAGATTTTAAAACAGACATCTATAGGAGTTGGATGGTATACAATTTCAGGAAGCAATATCTTTTCCAAAAGGCTGAATATGACATCTGCAGAGCAAAACATATGTTAAGGAAAGTTAACTCATGTGTTCCTAGAGCAAGAGATTTTAGAAAGCCATCCTGAAACTGAGAGACCCAATAGAAAGAGAATGAAGGAATAAGTTCTTATATTTGTTCATCTGTAAGAGAGAGTCTCTCTTTGGCCATTTCTGTGGTATGACCTTAGCCATTATAAAAGCATAACTAAAGAAAAATACCAAAGAGAAGAGGAGGGGAAAATCAAATTAAAAATGTGAAAATAGGGTTGGGGAATTTAGCTCAGCTGAAAAAGTACTTGCCTGGCATGCATAAGGCCATGGGTTCAATTCCCAGCACCATCAAAAAAAAAAAAAAAAAAAAAAAAAGGAAAGAAAATAAATGATAGGAAAAATTTTAATGCTTATTCTTTAAAAATAATTTAAAATAAAAATTAAAAAATAAACAGAATTCCTAAATGAATTTCCCATAATAAATTAAGGGAGAAATTTAAACAATTACCATACAACATGACAACATGAAACTCTAAAATGGTGTTAAAACACATTGCATAAATGTTTTGTTGTTGTTGTTATTTATTCTAATTTGTTATATATGATAGCAGAATGCATTACAATTCATATTATACATATAGAGCACAATTTTTCATATCTCTAGTTGCACACAAAAGAGAGTTACAACATTTGTGTCTTCATACATGTACTTAGGGTAGTGATGTCTATCTCATTCCACTGTCTTTCCTACCCTTGTGCCCTTCCCCCCATCTTCTTTGCCTTTTCTAGAGTTCATCTATTCCTCTCATGCTGGCCCCAACAACCTCATTATGAATCAACATCTTTATTAGAGAAAACATTCAGTATTTGGTTTTTGGGGATTAACTAACTTCACTTATTAGCATTGTATTCCCCAACTCCATCCATTTACCTACAAATGCCATCATTTTATTCTCTTTTAATGCTGAATAGTATTCCATTGTGTATATATATCACATTTTCTTTATGCATTCATCTACTAAGGGCATCTAGTTGGTTCCACAGTTTAACTATTGTGAATTGTGCTGCTATAAACATTGATGTGGCTGTGTCCCTGTAGTATGCTGTTTTTAAGTGCTTTGGGTATAGGCCAAGGAGTGGGACAGCTGGGTCAAATGGTGGTTCCATTCCCAGTTTTCCAAGAAATCTTCATACTGCTTTCCATATTGGCTGTATCAATTTGCAGTCCCACCAGCAATCTATGAGTATGCCTTTTCCCCACACACTTGCCAACACTTATTGTTGTTTGTATTCTTAATAGCCATCATTCTGACTGGAGTGAGATTAAATGATTTGCATTTCTCTAATTGCTAGAGAAGTTGAACATTTTTCATACATTTATTGATTGATTGTATATCATTTTCAAGAAGTGTCTATTCAGTTCCTTGGGCCATTTATTGATTGGGTAATTTGCTTTTTTGGTGTTAAGATTTTTGAGTTCTTTGTATTTCCTAGAGATTAGTGCTCTGATGTGCGTGTGGTAAAAACTTGCTCCCAAAATGTAGGTTCTCTATTCACCTGATTGTTTCTTTTGCTGAGGTTTGAATCCATCCCATTTATTGATTCTTGATTTTAATTCTTGCACTATAAGAGTCTTATTAAGGAAGTCAAGGCCTAATCTGACACGATGAAGATTTGGACCTTTTTCTTCTATTAGGCATAGGGTATCTGGTTTAGTTCCTAGGTCCTGGATCCACTTTGAGTTTTGTGCATGGTGAGACACAGGAGTTCAATTTCATTTTGTTATATATGAATTTCTAGTTTTCCCAGCACCATTTGTTGAAGAGGCTATCCTTTCTCCAATATATGTTTTTGGTGCCTTCATCCAATATGAGATAACTATCTATGTGGGTTTGTCTCTGTGTCTTCTTTCTGTACCACTGGTCTATCAGTCTATTTTGGTGTCAATACCATGCTGTTTTTGTTACTATTGCTCTGTAGTATAGTTTAAGCTCTGGTATAATGATACAACCTGCTCCACTCCTCTTGCTAAGGATTGTTTTAGCTATTCTGGGTCTCTATTTTTCCAGATGAATTTTATGACTGCTTTTTCTATATCTATGAGGACTGTCATTGGGATTTTTATTGGAATTGCATCAAATCTGTATAGTGCTTTTGGTAGAGACAGAGGAAAAATAAAGCAACTTCTTTACAGGCAGGTCAGTAGTATATTATTCCCAATAGACCTATGGGAATTAGCTCATGAGTTTTTTTTTATACACCTGCGATGTGTAATTAAAAAGCAGATCTGGTGGTGCATGCCTGTAATCTCAGCTACTTCAGAGGCTGAGGTGGGAGAATCACAAGTTCAAGGCTAGCCTGGACAAAAAGACAAGACCCTCAAAAAAATTTTTAAATCCAATCTCTAAGTTCCTAGGATATATTTGACTATAAATACTTTCAGGAATGTCAATTACTTAATAAATTTCTAAGCCATCAGTTTATTCTGAATGTTTTAAAATTATCACTGATATCATTCCAATAATTATATATTAAAGTTGTCACTGTATTATAAATATACAACAATGTCTGTTTGGTGATCAGAGGGTATATGTGTCATAGAGAAAATGAAGAATTATCATTGTTGGATACCCTCTTGGAACAAAAAAAATGGTAAGATCTTGCAAAAGAGTGCTAAGGTCAATTCTCCATAAAGATATTTCTGGATTCTTTTTTTTTCCTTTGTATTTCAAGGTCTGTAGCTCATCCTGAAAATACTACTTGGAAAGCCCATCATTCTTAGGTTTAAATAAACAGGCTCAAGAGGCTGTCGTGAAATCTTGATTGCCAGAATCTATTTACTTTTCTGACATTCCAACACTAAAATTGCTTTGAATTCTTCAGTGTTTCCTCCATGATGCAAATAGATAGAGGTAGTTTTAACATTACTCTTGACACTTAACTCAAAAGTGACCTTTTATGGTTTTAGTAGAGTTGTGCTAAAATGTAAAACAAGAACATATTCTAGAAATGTGCATGCTGAGATAAAGAAGTACTTTTGCTTTCAAAAGAATTTAGATACACACACAAAACAGACATTTTTTGCCCTCTGGAAAATACAATAAAATTGTTGTAATACAATTGGAATTGAGAGATTTAGGGATAAAAAGCTTGGGAATACCAAGAAGACAGTCACTCTTTTATTGTGCAAGTTCGAGAGTGCTTACGATGACACGCATATTGCAGGCTTAATAGAAGAAAATGGATTTTCACTTTAACAGCTTACAAATGAATGCTTCAAAACACTTGCTAATATTAGCTCTCACTGCCTTTCTTCAGCTTGTTTCCCCAGCCCCTGATATAGTGTCCACCAATGTCCCCACCCTCCACCTGCAGGATCTGTCCCACCTTTGTATCTGAGTTCATTTTGACTGAGGTAAGAAATACCTAAACTACTTCAGTGCACACTGGTGCTCTTACTATTTAGTCAATCACCACACTGAGGTTGGGGAGCATGGGAGCTGAGATGATAAATGCTGATCAGCTGGATTCTAAACTGCTTTCTGAGCCTTACTCCTCTCGTGTGCTAAACAGGGCTACCATAAAGCTTCTAAGGTTTCCTTACCTGTTATATATCTCAATCAGGATAAATAAGGTCTCATTACCTTTTTTCCCCTTATGAATAACCACGTTAACCCATGATCTTTTAGTCTCCTTCAATATAAATTATTACTCTAATCCTAATAATTCTGGCTTTAAACCTGGTAGTTATGCCTCCTCTTTAAAGACATTAATTGACTGCTTCCTATATGACTGCTCTCTTAAACTGGAATCACCAACTCAGTTTTTTATTGCTATGACTAGTACACCTATAGGATCCTTGCTACTTTAACTTATGCTATGATTTGGATACAAAATATCTCTCAGAATCTCCTGTGCAGGAATATTCAGAGGTAAATGATTAGATTATAAGAGCCATGACCTGTTTGGTCCATCCTAGTTTGAATGGACTGACTGGTTGGTAACTATACGAAGATGGGCCATAGCTGGAGGAGGTGGGTCATTAGGAGTGTGCCCCAGAAGGGTATATCTTCTCTATGGTACCTTCCCCCCAAGATGTGCTATCTCACCTTGACCAGCAATGGACAGGTAATACATAGATGAAGAACTCTGAACCATGAGCAAATTTGAGCATCAAATAAACTTTTTCTCTTCTAGGTATTCTCACCAGGCATTTTTATCATAGTGATTCAAAGCAGACTAAAACATCTTGAATCCACTGTACAAGAATTTTTACTGTAAGTATAATTAAAGACAATTAAAAACATGAACAACAACATTTTCCTTCAAACCTTCCTCTACTCTTATATTTAAACAGCAAGGCAAACATCTGTACCCTAGAAATAAAATCCCTGTGTCATCCTTGTGTGAGCTACCTAGTCAGAAAGCCTCACCACAAGCAAGGCCAAGACTATGACAGGGAGGGCAAGATACTCCTTCTGTGCACATTTAAAAGGGTCCCCCCCCAAAAAAACAGATATTACAATAAATATTTTAATGCACAACTGTGAACAATCAAAATTAATGCAGAAAAATCTAAGATGAATAAAACATTAAAATTTGAAGTAGTCAGTATTACTAATTATTCCTTTTGCTTCAGGTTCCAACAAGGCAAAGCAATGTTAGTGATTCTTTCTTTACATAAAATTTTGGTATTTTGTTTATTGTGGCTTTTGTGCCTGAAGCCATCACTTTGCTCACCTCACCCTAGTTTTTTCCCTGCTAACAATTATGAGGAAAAAACATACTATATAGTAATGCTCATGAACACAAAAAAGCGATTTAAGAAAATTTCTGCAGTTGGAACATAAAATTCAGTATAAATTAGTTAGTATAAAATAAAATTTGTGAAAGTATGTTATTATTTGTTAGTACTTCCAAATTTTGAAATTGTAAACTATTTTCTTGGGTTTCTATTTTCTGTAATGGAAGTTTAGGTTATTTAGACTTTGACTTTATTAACATTTGGGTCTAGATAATTCTTTGGGGAGCAGACCTATACATCTACCCACTAGATACTAGTATATCCCGATCTAACAATGAAAAATGCCTCTAGAAATTACCAATGTCTCCTGGTAGGAAAATTTACCCCACCCCACCCCCCAGTGATTAAAGTCATCCCTTTTACTAAAAACTGAAAATTCAGGCATTTTTCAAAAATTTATTTTAATTTAGTCATTGATAGACCTTTATTTTATTATTTTTTTTATTTATATGTGGTGCTGAGAATAAAACCCAGTGCCACATGCTAGCCAAGTACACTACCACAAAGCCCCAGCCCCAGCCCCAATGCAGGCATTTTTAAATATAATTACTAAAAGTGGTGAGCTCACAAGATAATGAGGAACTGTTAGTCAAATTCTGGGTATGGGCTGGAGATATAGCTCAATTGGCAGAGTGCTTTCTTTGCATGTACAATGCCTTGGGTTCAATCCCCAGCACCACTAAATAAATAGATCAATCCATCAATCAATCGATCGGTTGTTAGATCGATCTGGGCAAAGTTAAAAAAATAAAAATAAAAACAGTGTTTACCTCTCTGATGAGCATAACATTAGACATCTGAGCCAATTTTGCTTTCAGGACATTTTCCAGTAAGCATATATAAACTTTAATTCTGAAACACGAAGGCAAGGGATTTAGAAATTGAGGCTCACCTAACATGAGGTGTCTAATAAAAAAGGCCCTCTCCACATTAAGTTAGACCCCAAAATGGAACTAAAATGAAACATATCCTCCCTGTTCCTCACCACACCCCCGGGACGTTAGCAAAGATTGCTTAGACACTAAGAGAAACAGGAGAGGAAAGGAAAAGAAAAAAAGAAGGGAAAAATCTTCTGTCTTGAAAAATCTTCAGCTACAGGCTGGCCTTCCTGGGATTTGCTCTCATCACTTTGATTGATAAGGGACTTAAAGCTATGATTTTGATAAATGATCCTAGGTTCCTTAGCAAAAGCAAATTCAAATTCTTACAAAAAGAAAGTATCTTCATTCTAAGTCTCCAAGACTCTTCAATAAGTTTTCAAGAGGAATGAGAAAGATAACCATGCAGACAAGGAAACAAAGCACCATGGGCAAAAACCTGCAAAAAAATAGGACAACTGACAGCAACCTAATAAGACTTCAGATATTAGAATTACAAGATACAGAATATAAAACTATGCTTACTATACTTTTAAAAGGCATGCTTGAATATCTGCAGGGATAGAAAACTATAAAAATTATAAAAGTAATTTGAAAAAAAAGCCTAATTAAATTTCTAAAATTGAAAAATTCAGTTACTGAAATTTAAAATTCAATGCATTGTTTTAGCAGCATATCAAAGCCAGAAAAGTAGAGGATTCATGGATTGGAAGATAGATAAGAAGAATTATTCAGAAACTATCTAGGAATTAGTATGCAGAGAAGGCTGAGAAAATCTCATATGTGTTTACTCTCAGTTCCAGAATGACCAAAGAAAAAATATAGGCAGAAGCAATCCCGTATTCATTAATGGCAACTTACAAACTTTAAATATCTTGAAAATCAAGATACATCTCAAAATTGGTGTTTGTTTTAGGACTAATATTCTCCAGGCAGCAATAATCATGTGTTGTGCTATTCATGTTGTCCTGACTTCACCTTTGTGCACTGTGAACAATAAAAAATTTTTAATTACTAATTAAATATCATTAAAAATTCTACATTAGCATTGAGAAGCTATAGTTTTAGTCCATTTAGTGTTGGTACAACAGAATACCACAGATTTGGTCATTTATAAAGAAGGAAATTTATTTCTTACAGTTCTGGAGACTGGGAAGTCCAAGGTCAGGAGCCTGCATCTGGTTAGGACTTCTTGCTATGTCACCCCATGGCAAAAGTGGAAGGGGAAGAGAGGCAGGAGAGAAAGCAAGAAGGGGTTAAACTTGATTTTTATAATAAGTCTTAGTTTCTCAATAACTAACCTACTCCAAGGTAACAACATTAATACTTTCATGAGTGCAGAACTGTGATGCCCTACCATCTCTTATGAACCAACATGAACTTTGGGTGCACACTCAAACCACAGTAGTTTTTGGGATATGTATTGTACTTCAGAAAAGTTTTTTAAAGGTGTATATAAAAGGGCACACAGTCTGATATTCGTGAGGCAAATGCTCACAACTGAAAGTATAGCAATAATTGAGTGGTTATTAGATTCTTGTAAAACAACTAAATATTTACAGGAAAAGAGAAAACTATAAGCATGTGATATTGTGCATTATTTCTTATAGAGATAAAAAATATAAAAGATTATGTTCAAGCAATGCCATTGAGAAAACATTTACCATTTCCTTTGGGAAAATGACAAATATCAAAGCAACCAAAGTCAGTGTGATCATTTCATATATCACATAGTACTATTATTGTGCTGGGATAGCTTAAGGTCGTGAGTTTGATTCCCAGCACTGGAAGGGAAAAAAATAACACAATACTATTAATAAGACTTTTATGCTATTTTTAGTGGTATATAACAGTGCATCTTACAATTCAAATTTGAAAAAAAAATGGTATTTAAAGAGAAAATTTCCAGAACTGATTAAAGACACCAATACACACATTCAAGAAGCTCCAAACTCCCAAGCACTATAAATTAAAGAAAATCCCTGCCCAACTACCATTATGAGCCTATTTTAAAACAAAAATAAAATTGTTAAAAGCAAGCAGAGGAGTCTGGGATTGTGGCTTAGTGGCAGCGGTACTGGATTTGATCCTCAGCACCACATAAAAAATAAATAAATTTAAGTTATTTGCAATTAAAAATCAACAATTAAAATTAAAAATCTACAAGGCTGAAATTAATTTTTTTAAGCAAATGGGGCTGGGGTTGTAGCTCAGTAGTAGACAGCTCACCTGGCTTGTATGAGGGCACTGGGTTCAATCCTCAGCACCACATAAAAATAAATAAATTAAATAAAGTTATTGTGCCCATCTATGACTAAAAGAAAAAAAAATTTTAAAGCAAACAGCACACACACAAAAAAAAAGCAAGTAGAGAGGTTATATTTTTTAAAAAAAGACAAATTATGTTCAAAAGAATGGAGTAGAAACTTCTTTGTGTGTGTGTATGTGTGGCGGGGAGCGGGTGGAATGGGGTGAGGGTGGGGTGCCGGGGATTGAACCCAGTGCCTTATGCATGCAAGGCAAGCACTCTCCCAACTGAACTATATCCCCAACACCAAAAGTTCAATTATTGCTGAGATGGGTATTCTCCCATGATTGGCTCATATTCAACATAATCCTTATCAAAATTTAGAAGGTTTTGGCAGAAATTGACAAGATGATACTAAAATCTATATAGCATTGTGAAATACCTATAATGCCAAAACAATTTTGAAAAAAAAAATAACAAAGCTGAAAACTTACATTTTCCAGTTTCAAAACTTTACATAAAGCAATAGTTATCAAAACAATGTACTAGATAAAAAAAAAGATAAAAGATAAAAGATAAACAGATCATTGAAATAAAACTGAGAGCCCAGAAATATTCCTTGCATTAAGAAATAAATGCTTATATGAAAGGTCAACAAAGGTGCCAAAGAAATTCAATGGGGAAGGGACAGGCATTTATATTATATATAAAATTTATATATACACGCACACACACACACACACACACACACATACACACACACATATATGTGTGTGTACATATATATATATATTTTTAGTTGTAGATAAAAATAAATAAAGATATTATGTGTCTATGTTTTGCTACAATCAAACCCAGTGCCTCACACATGCAAGTCAAGCACTTTACCACTGAGCTACAGCCCCAGCCCAGGATGGTTTTTTAACAAATTATTCAAGGAAAATTGGATATCAACATGCCAGAAGATGAATTGAGATCTTTATCTCACACAACAGACAAAAATTAACATAGAATGAATCACAGACTTAAGTGTATGAAGCAATTAAAATTCTAAAACAAAACAAAGTTGAAAAAAATTTCTTAAATGTGACACTGAAAACATGATTCATTTATGTGTGTGTGTATGAATATGTGGGTAGTATTGGATATTTGAACCCAGTATTTCACACATGCTAGGCAAGAGCCTTGCCACTGAGGTACATCTTCCATATTAGAAATTTTTTGATAAATTAAAGACTGTACATTCATTTTACTTTCAATTGCTTGAATAGACAGAATTAAAGAAAATGTAATTGTTCTAAAGGAATTTTTCTGCCATTCAGTTACATGAAGAATTCCTATTAAGACAAAACAGAACAGGACACATTTGAAAGTAGAGTTGACCCCTTGATTCGGTTTTACAACCGAAAAGATTCAAGATTCTGGTTACTATGGATCCTTTTCTCTACTCAAAAAGAGATTCACCCTATTAATTGTTAGAATGTCCCACATTTTTAAGTTTGCATCATCATGGCCTCATAACAAATTAGGCATTTAAGGAAAACTACATTTTTTTCCTTTAGAGAAAACATTTTTAAATGTGCAGTTTCTCAATAATGGCTTTTTAAATACTAAAAAAAGAAAACAACTGTTTTTACAGCCTAGACTCAGGCAACTGCTAAAGCAGTATCAATAGAAGTTTTATGCCCGTTGGAAAATCATTCTAAAGATTTTTTAATCTGAAAAATGACACCATCACTGTGGATTCCATTCTGAATTTCAAAGGCAGGCATCACAAAGTGTTGTTAAAACATTAGCAACATTTTGTTTTTTGAAAAGACATTTTTGTTTGCCTGAAAGACAGAGTTGATTGTATCTTATTACTGTTCAAGAATCTGATACTCACAAAATGTAAGAGTTACAGCAATGTGCCAAATATCAACCAGGAAAAATGAACCTGATTCATAATTCTCATCGATAAAGTCTAGTCAGTCAAAAAAGTGATTCGTAACCATAAATGTTGCCAGGAATTGAATGAAGAATGGGCCACAGTAAAATCCTTAGCTTATTTATTTTGATATTCTTATTTCATTATTTGACTTTTATTGCCATTTTTGATCACTGTTTCTGAGCAGCACAAATTAAATCACATATATTTATTTAAAAGTTTTCAACTATTAAATAGGCTAAAGAATGTATACATTGGATGACCAGCATATGTAATGTCTTCCTACAAAATTAAGTCTTAAGTATTTTTAGCTTGAAAAAAATGAAAATGTCATTCCTTCTAATCCCAAAACTCTCTCCCTATTTTACTTATTTAGTGAATATTCTGTTCAGCATAGTTCATTCTATTTCAGTATGTTGTATGAAGTT
The DNA here is from genome assembly GCF_048772815.1 of Callospermophilus lateralis. Lineage (NCBI taxonomy): Eukaryota > Metazoa > Chordata > Mammalia > Rodentia > Sciuridae > Callospermophilus > Callospermophilus lateralis. The sequence goes on along the minus strand of NC_135309.1, from coordinate 91,839,052 downwards.
CTTTCTATATCTCCTAAAACAAGACATTTAATAGAAACCAATTGATATCAGAAAACTTAAGCTTCCTTTAAATATCTTCATTGTATAGTATTTCCTAAATTAAAATTATAATCTGATAGTGAAAGAACATACAACCTCTAATTAATATAAATTATTTATAAAAATTAAATAATAAACAGACAAATTATAACACCAACTTAAATCTTAGCATATTACTAAAGGGGTAATATGAGTGTTTTTCAAATGTTAAACTACTGAACCATGTCAGAATTTATCATTATAGTAATACTAGTCATAATATAATACTTTGACTGGGATTACAGAGCATACAAATTACAAATTTAGATAAATGAAACTTTAAATGTGATAACAAAAGGACCCTCTTTAGTTTTCCTCTGCATAATTTTTAAACAGAAATATTCGTTTCCAACTTTAGACTGATTATAACACCAGAGCACATATGGATCTCCTTAAGGAAAATAACAGAGTTAAAATTTATTGGACTCATTATTGAAATCTAATATTTGTTTTAAAAAATCAGCTTTCTAAATTTTATAAGTAAATTTCCAATAACAAATTTTTGATGGTTCACGATAACAAAATTCTGGATATACACTACACATTTTGAGAAACTAATATGATTATGGTGAAACTTTGAGAAAGATCCCCTTTTATACACTGAATGCTCCCTGCAAAGCACAGTAGCACTCCACCTTGGAATTCACTTTACCACCATTATCACATTAATAACCAGTATCACCTTTTCCTTTCTGGAAAGACTAACCATTTATTCAACAAGTTCTTATCAAGCATCAACTCTACACCATGCATTATGTTAAAAATTTGGAATATAAATATGCATTATATATGGAGCATTTGTACTTGCCCTTAAGAAGTCCACAATCTAGTAAGAAAGATGCACACAAATAAGAGCAATAAAATACAGGTTCTAGAGTAGAATCATAGACTGGAAAGGCTCAGACACAAAGTATGATCACTAAGAAAGATTTCAAGGAGCTAAAAAAGCTGAATCTAGAATAAAAAGTTGGTACTTGCCAATGAAGCAAAAAAGAAAGTCCATAATGGTCAGAAAGAAAATATGCTGAGGACAAAATACCAAAAAAAAAAAGCTTACCATGATAACATGACTACAAGCTGATTCCATTTAATTGAGATTTTAACATGTAAGGAGTACCTATGATGTCTGGGTGGGTAACAGGAAAAGTTGTTGGAGCTGCCTGAAGCAGTCTTCAATTATCCAATAACAGGAGACCTTGTATATACATTAAAAATAATAATACTTATATTTTAAAAACAAAGAAACCACTGAAGGATTTTAAATATAAAAATCACAGAACCATAAGTTTCCATAATGTCTAAACAATTTATGGATTTGATTTTCCTCAACAATGTCAAACTATCATTTCGCATTTCATAATGTATCCATTAGACAACTAATACCACCATTTTAGAAGACCTGTTTTATATTTATATGTAAATAATGTTCCAGAACCAAGGTCTCGACTTCTAGCAAACGTATGAATTAAACAGTAATTCCACTACCTGAAAAGTAGAGCCAACACTCAAGATGCACTACCTGAAAAGTAAAGCCGACACTCAAGATGTACCACATAAATTCTTCAAGGAATACCACCAATATTCTACTTAAAGAATACATGTGACATATGTATATATATATATATATATAGATATATATATATATATATACACACACACATAACAATAAGTTTAGTACCTAATATACTAAAAGATTGTCAAAAGTTATATCTATGTAAAATCACAAAAGCAAATGTATTGGCCAGATACATTTTGATGTACCACAATCAAAACTTTTATACACTATCATTATGAACTAGCCAGACTAGACTTTGAGAATGAAGCAGCCCCATCTATAGTTTTATACATGAAAGCTTTGTGCAGTTTAGTGGACTGTAGGTATAGCAAAATGGTAGAGAACTTGCTGAGCATGGACAAGGCCCTGAGTTTGAACCCCTGCACAGGGAGGAAAAGATTCTTGAAGCATTATACAGCACTTGAAATTTAAAGTAGAAGTTCAGAGGTTAGTATCCAGAATCCTGGGTTAGCCACTGACCTTATGTAATCAAACTCTTAAGTTTCCTCATATAGAATCCTGGGATTATTATTTCTCCCTAATATGACTACTATGAAGACAGAATGAGATATGGAAAGTATAAACATGAAGCTGAGCAAATTTTATTCAATAATAGCATTTTATTGTCATAACTACAAAAGAATTATTCTATTTATGAACTTAAACTTATACATTAATTTTTTATTTGCTTGCATTGTAATACTAAAGACATTTCCAAAGCCTAGCTCTACTGAAAAGGTTTGGAGTAGACACTGTGAAAATAATAATAACAGTACTGAGAAATATCATCTGAAACTAATGTTTTCAAGGAGTAAGATTATGAAAAATGCATCAAGTTATATTTAATAGTTATCTGTAAAGCACAGAAAAGGAGAGTTCTATTTTACTACAGAGATACTGGGAGTCTTTTTGAGGAAAAGAAAGTTGTACAATAACAACCTTTTCTCCAAATTAAAAAAAAATTCAAATCTCTTCTCCATGCTACTCTTTTTTCACTTCATGGCCTATTCATAACATTTCATATAGAAGCTTGGGCTGGCCATATTCATGTAAGCTTATGTATGGTTACAATAAAGCAGGAATGGGAGAATAGAAGTCCATATCTAGTATTTTTTTACTTTAGTGAGCATCTGTTTTACCAGTCTTTAACCTTGATATTTATTTATACTCTTAAAGAAAAAAAGTTAAAGGATAATAACAATAAAAAAGAAGAAACAATCATTAGGGAAAATAGCACAGAGGTTCCTAAAGAACTACTGTAAACTCAGAAATCCCTCTTCTGGGTATATTCACAAAGAATATGAAATCACCACCTTATGAATATATCTTCACTCCCCATTCCCATATGCATTATATTGACAAGATCCAGAAATAAGGGTCCATCAACAGACAAATGGACAAAGAAAATGTGTGATATATAAAGATATAGATACACATATACACACACATAAATATATACACACATGTGTATACTTATATATGTACACACATTTACATATGGCTATACATGTGTGTGCATAGGCACATGTATGTATGTGTGTATATGTACATATATGTATATATGTGCACATATATATACATGTATATATGTATATACACACACACACACACACACACACACATAAAGAGAGACTATCATTCAGCCTTAAAAAGGAGATTCTGCCATTTGTCACAAAATGAATGAATGGATCTGAAACATATTATACTAATAAAATAAGTCAGACATAGGAAAACAATAATGCATGATCTCACGTATATGTAGAATCTTTTATAGAAAGCTCAAATATACAGAGAATAAAACTATGGTTATAGGGAGGAATTGGAAGATGTAAGTCAAAGGATACAATGTAGCAGGATGAAAAATTCCAGATATCTAATACACAACATGAGACTACAGTTAATAAAAGTACATTGTATTTAGGATTTTTAAATAAGGAGATTTTAGCTGCTCTTACAACAAAAAGTAATTATGTGAGATGATAAATATACTAATTTGCCTCCCTGTAGAAACTATTTTGCTACCTGTATGATATTCCTTAATAATATTCCTTAAAATCATGGTGTTAATCTTAAATATACACAATAAAATTTATTCTCTGAAAAAAACAAAAGAACACTAGTAAAGCAAGACTATTAAAAAAAAACTTATTTTGATGATCTGACAATGAAGATGAATCAAGTGAAAAAAGGTAGAATAAAAAGGGCCAAAGCAACATTAATACCTGTATCAAGTTAGTTAAATATACTTATATACATAATTATATACATACATTCACATTCACATATATACATATTTCATGGTTAGGTAAGATTGTGTCAAATCACAAATGTGATTAGTAGAGCAAAATGAAATTATAATTATTAAATATGCATTAAATTATATTGGCCTAAACTGAAGATTGCTATGTAAATATACTACTGATTCTTGTAATAATAGTAAACATATGTGGTCATTCACTATACCTCTGGCAAAGCAGTCTGAGACAAGCATAAACAATGACTGCCAGTTGAAAGACCAAATAATCTACTTGAAAATGGAAGAGGGTTGGGGTTATGGCTCAGCAGTAGAGCACTTGCCTAGCATGTGTGAGGCCCTGGGTTCAATCCTCAGCACCATATAATTATAAATAAAATAAAGGTATTGTGTCCAACTGAAACAAAAAAATATTTTTTAAAAAAGAAAATAGAAGAACTTTTACATTGATATTGCACTTATCCAGGAATTTCAGAAATAAATAATACATTTTAAAATAAATATACCATATATGTATTTTAATGTATGTATTAAACATTCATTCAAATAAGAGTTTTGGATTATTAGTTAGCTAGCATGCCATATGGAAGTAAAAACAGATGTGAGAGGAACTAATCAAACTGCTCTTAGCTTGGTGTGGTGGCACATGCCTATAGTCCCAGCTACCTGGGAGGCTGAAGCAGGAAGATAGTTGGAGCCCAGGAGTTTGAAGCCAGCCTGGACAACACAGCAAGATCCAGGATCAGGGGGAAAAAAAAAAAAAAAAAAACTGCTTTTAAGTACATTCAGAAACAACAATGATTACTTCCAATCTTTTTCTGTGTCTGGGTTATTTCTGTGCTATTTTAGATTCAAGTAATGAAGCATCATAGTACAACATTCCGATAATATCTCATAAAACAAAGTTTAACTTAAATTATTGTTTTATAACACTACAAACACAAAATAACATTAATCTGGATCTTTCATATATGAAGATGATACTGACTCACCATAAATAGGGATGAGCTTCAAGTTGTTTCTCCTTAGTGAAGACAGACTTGCTCATCTAGCCAATTTTGCCAAAGCTCCCTGGTGAACAATAGCTTATATCAGCAAGATGAGTATTCACAACGGTCACAGAAAATTACAAAATAAAATAATCAATATAAAAATAAAACTGTCTTCCTTGAACAACCACTATATTCTGATAGAGCAAAAAAAACTGACAAATGTATAAATACTTTTAAATACTTATATGAAATTATATATGTATTTACTCTGACACGTTTATTTTATTCTATATATCACTACTATACAAATAATAAGAGCCTAACCTCTACCCCTAACTAAAAATATTCTCAGCAGTCTTAACAAAAATATTGCTTCTGACATGTAAAATCAGAAGTGTGTAATGATAATGCTCAAAACATGAAAGCATGCCAACTTTACATCCCTCATCACCAGTAGCAATATCTGAGGAAATTACAGAATATTTTTGTTAATGCTAGCAATATTCTCAATAGCATTAAATGCAGCATGACTAGAGCCAAAATTACTTTGACATTTCCCAGAATTCTGAAAAATACTCCCACTTTTTATGAAGAAAAAATGCTTTGGTTACTAACTACAGTGTTCATTCTTATTAATACAGAAGTTTTATAATATAATATTTCTACTGCTTCTTGATGTGGAATTTTATCAATTTCTAGTTGAATTTCTTCCTTAAGAGTGAGGAGCTTATTGCATATTACTGGAGCACATTTTAAATAAGTGAAATTAATGTTATGTGCCTTTTTATTATTTAAGAGAATAAGAAATTAGACTAAAAACTTAAGAATCAATAAGAAGCCATTAACAACTAGATACAACTAAACAACATCACAATGCTAAATGCCCAAAATGAGTAAAGCATTCTTTAAGGATTCTATAAACCAATATAAAAATAATAAGGCATAATACAAAAAGTATTGATATTATTAAAACATTTTTTCTTTCAGTTCTCTGTGGCTATTTACAAAACAAACAACTAAATTCTCACCCATCTCCCCTATTAGAGCAGAAAAGATGAAGTGGGAAAGTAACGGCCTCATATCAGGGCAAGGCTGCACCCACAGAGCTGAAGCTCTGGGGCTCCTCTTGCAGGTAGATTTCAGGAAATTTCAACACAACTACTGAAAACATATGCTACAGGGCCTGGGGTTGTGGCTCCATGGTAGAGTGCTTGCCTAGCACATGTGAGGCACTGGGTTCGATCCTCAGCACCCATAAAACCAAATAAACAAAATAAAGGCATTGTGATCATCTACAACCTAAAAAAAAATTTTTTTTAAAAAAGAAAACATATGCTACAACCTGCAATGCAGATTCACTGCCACCTGTAACAATAAACTCTGTTAACTTTAAAGCACTGTACACAATGCCCTTTTGAGGGGCCATTCAGGTATATTTTCTTTAACAGTTCTCCATTATATTCCTTACCACTATCCCGCACAAACTCACTAAAACTGGGAATCCTCCACTAGGCCACAAACTCCAAAAGTTCCTCTTCATTTTGGTTTCCAATTTCTACAATATCTAGCACAGCATTTAAAAAATAGTTTGGTGTCCAGCGTAATGGTGCCTGCCTGTAAAATTAAAACAAGAATGGGGGCTGAGGATGAAGCTCAGTGGGAGAACACTCCCAGGTTCAATCCCAAGTACCACATATAATAATAACAACAAAAACACCAAGAGTTTAGTAAGAGAGGAAAAGGTAAAAACTGACCACAATAAAACCCTGTTATCAATTCTATGACAAGTTTTATAGAAAGTGCTACGACTAAGAAGAAGGAAAACTAGGCTTAGAATAAAACTTCAGAGAGGAAATATCATTTGCAATGAGTACTAAAGAATGAATAGCTGCTAGAAAGAGGGACACAAAGATAAAGGACATTCTTAATGGAGAGAAGGGGTGAAAATTATGGAGGTGCAAAAAGGTATACAATATTCTGAGATTGTCAAGTAGCTTTGGGAACACTAAAGATGAGAAGAAAAAGGCATGAGGAAGATCACAGAAATGATAAAAAGCTGGACTTCTACCCTTACTAAAGGAGTTAAGCCAAGAGAGTGATATAATTATTTAAAAGACCTTGGCAGCAGTACAAAAGGAGGTGGGTAGGGGACAAGGCAAAGGACTCAATCATATAAGACAAAGCTGGCTTGACTAGATGGTATAGGGAAATATGGTGATTCAACTCATCACTAGACTCTCAGGTGTGTTATCCATTGAGTCTTGAACTCAGATATAGACTCAGAGAACAATACAGAATTTAACTTATTTTAGAAAACTATATGACATAATATGATTGAAAAAGATGGCAGGAACTTGACTGGGATTTTATCAAATGCCAAAATGTTAATAATAACTAACTCTGAGTATTAGAGTTATGGGTCATGTTTTTCTTGTTATTGATATATTCCAAATATTCTACAGAATAAAATTAAAATAAACCCTTCTTGAAGTTTAATAGCTAAAATCAGCACTAAATATTTAAAATGGTCTAACAACACTTTCTCCCTTCATAACCACAACTCACCATACATAAAATAACTATTCCTGAATCAAGACTTTAACTCATATTGCCTTCCTCTGCAACATTTTCTTGCCCCAAATGTCTATGGAAATCCAAACTTCATCATACCATTAGCTACTGTTAACTTTAAACTCTGTTATCTTATACAGTCCCATATATTTTGATATCTAATCATATTTAATTTATCCAAAACTATCCCCAATAGTTCTACAAATTGTTCTTCCTACAATTTTTTTATAAAAACAAAGCAAGCCCCAAAGCAATCCTATTCCAAAACAAATAGTCACACATGACTCATTTATGGACATATGTTCATACCAATGTTTTGATAAACTTCAAACTTATGTGTATAACCACTACTAAAGAGTTTTCAAATATACTATCTCAGAAAAATTGCCTGTAGGTATGCACTAAATTGTATCCCCCAAAGAGAACGTCCAGTCCTAATCTCTAGTTCCTATGAATGTGACCCTATTTGGAAATAGGGTCTTTGCAAATGATCAAATTAAGATGAAATCATTAGGGTGGGCCTTAATCCAATATTACTGGTGTCCTTATAAACAGGGAAATTTGGACACAAAGACAAACATGCACACAAAAAGGACACCAAGTAAACATGAAGACAGAGATCAGTATGGTACATCTCCAAGCCAAGAAACAAGAAAGAGGGGCTGGAGTTGTAGCTCAGGGGTAGAGAACTTGCCTCACATATGTGAGGCCCTGGGTTCAATCCCCAGCACCACATAAAAATAAATGAGCAAATAAAATAAAGATTTAAAAAAAAAAAAAACAGGAAAGACTTCCAGCAAATATCCAGAAGATAGGAGAGGCATGGAATAGATCCTACCCTACAGCCCTCAAAAGGAAGCAACCAGATGACACCTAAATATTGGACTCCATTCCCCAGAACTTGACAACAAACCATTCTGTTTTTTTAAGCCACCCAGTTTTGTAATACTTTGTTATAGCAGCCCAAGCAAAATAATACACCTACTAAGGGAAACCATGATTTTTACCCCTTGAGAGTAACTAAAATCAAAAATATTCTAAAGGTTACAAATCATAAATTAAAAAATTTCTTGCTATTTATTTTTCAATCTGGTAGCAAATACACTATTTAATAGCCAAGTCAACCTAATGCCAAAATAAATTTACAGTGTAAACATAAGTCTTTCTTCATTCAATGTAGCACAATTGGAACAGATATCATCATTTAAATTAACATTGGAGGGCTGGGGATGTGGCTCAAGCGGTAGCGCGCTCGCCTGGCATGCATGCGGCCCGGGTTTGATCCTCAGCACCACATACAAACAAAGATGTTGTGTACATCAATAACTAAAATAAAAAAAAAAGACCCTGAATTTGATTAACAACAACAAACCCCCCAAACCAACTTCCTGAACTGAATCTCTTTAAAAAAAAAAATTAACATTGGAGAATGTAATCATCCTATTGACTGGTATATAATAATACCAGGAGGGCTGGGATTGTGGCTCAGTGATAGAGCATATGCCTAGCACTCATGAGGCACTGGGTTCAATCCTCACCACCACACAAAAATGAAAAATAAATAAAATAAAACTATTTTTAAAAGAGTTTAGTTTGAAAAACGAATACCAGGAGGTTATTTAATTTTTCCTTTTTGTTTCTTAACAGAGTTGCTTCATGTGTTTTATATACCTGTGAGGATATAATTTGAACCATAATCAAAAGATAGCATAATGAATTACTTGACAAGAAACAATGGCATTGGCATATAACAGGAAAGGGCTATAGAGTAACACATATTTCAATGAAATCCTTGATCTGTCATTTACTAACTATATGACTCTAGCAAATTAAACATGTTTAAGCCTTGAACTCTTTATCAGTAAGATAGGAATTTTACATTTTACATGAATGGATTAAATTAAATAATATATAAAATTTACTTAGCATATAATGATGCTAATAGAATTTTGCTGTTTACAGAACAGAAAATTTTATAACTTAAGGAGCTTTATATACTTCTCTTGGATAGGAAAAATAATTAGGCAAGGTTATATAAGAGCAAAAGTCTTGAACATACATACTATATATAAAAATATTGCCTTCAGCTAATTCCTTATTATAAAATTCAGGACTTTTCAAATTTTAAAATTATTTGTCACAACTTGCTGTGGTTTGAAACTGGAATGTCCCTCAAAAAGCTCATGTGCTTAAATCTTTGTCCCAGGTGCAGAAAGTTCAGAGTTGGGGCTTCCTGAGCTAAGCAGCCTTCCTCCACCATGTCTTTCTGCCGTGATGTTTTTCTACTTTGGAGCCAGCCAATCATGGACTGAAAGCTTTAAAACCATGAGCCAAAATAAACTTTTCCTCCTCTAGGTTATTCCTAGTTATTTTGGTCACAGCAACACAAAGCTGACCAACATACAACTCAAAACACATTTGAACTTAATTTCTGAACTGCAATACAAATAGGATCTTGGTGATTTGGGGCTCTGTCAATAGACATCAGTTGGCTTTCAAAGTTCCACAATATCACTCTCTTCTTCCCTCTGATCACTAAGCATTAACCAGTTCAAAAAACTACCCGGATAACCCTAGTAGTATGGTTAAATCCACTGTAACCATCTTCCAAGTATCACTAAATGTGTGTGCCTCTTTATAAATATAAATCTTTTAAAATATATATCTCCAAAATTAACTAGAACTAGGGGAATAGCTCAATGGTACAGTACACAAGTCCCAGGTTTCTATCCCTTGCACTGCAGATAACAACAACAAGTTGAAAAAGAGCTTATTTTGGAATTCAAATACTTATTTTGAGAAATATGTAAGTAATACAAAACCCAATATATCACTAAAATCCAAAGGACCTGGTACCTCATGCAAACACTCTACACCACATACAAATTTTACTTCTACTGCTAGTTATCATACATACAAACTGAAACGTATATCTATATCTTCATATTTTAAAACAGAAGAGGTTATTGCACAATTAATCCCAGAAAGACCGCAATTATTATAGAGAAAAAAATAGTAATTTTGTCAACCTTTTCATCCAAAACAGTTATCTGCATTGCCAGATAATGAATATCAACAACCCATTTCTTGTGAGACAGCTAAATGGTAATTATTCTTAGCATCATTTAATAAATCATTGGTGAGCTATAAGAATATGTTCAATGCTATAATAAATTCAATAGCAGCATCCAAGCTAATGTGTGATCAAGATCAAATACAGGGGTTTTAAAAAATCTTTATAAAAACATGTTTTACCTTTATATTTAGTGTGGTTGTAACTTGAACTCAGCTAGGCTTTGTTAGTTGAGTTTTAGAAAAAGGAACTTGGTGTGATGGTACAGGCCTATAATCCCAGCTACTTGGGAAGCTAAGGCAGGAAGATCAAAAGGCAGAGGCCAGCCTTGGCAAACTAGTGAAACCCTGTCTCAAGATAAAAAAAAAATAAAATAAAAAGGGCTGGAGATGTAGTGGTAGAGCACCCCTGGATTTAATCCTTACTATGAAAAAAGAAAAAGAAGAAAATGAACTTGCTTCTTAGTAAATTAAGTAAAATAAATGCCTCTTTTCAGAGAATACTGTTATGTAACAATTTTTTATTTGCTGAATAAATAAAAGATCCATTTACAACTAAAAAAATATAAGAAGGTACAGTTAAAAATAAATTAACATATTTAATTTAAACAAAATAGAGTATTGAGAAAAAAATCTTAAGATCTTATTTTAAAGAATTGATCTGAAATTTTAAAATGCCATACTCTATTTATTCAAGATCAATATTAAGAACATTTTAATTTTGGCAACCCCAAACTATAATTCCAAGATTTCTTTCAAAAGGTGAATAGCAAGAGAAAGTAAAATATATTTTCTTTTTCTTTTAAAGTCCCACTATAGTAATATTAATATAAAATCACACGAGGTATTATATTAAGAAAATATAATCTGTTACATTTTTGGTAAAGGATCATATCAATTATTATCTTCCTGAGGGCAAGGACTATATCTTTAACTATGCCACATGCCTGAAGTATTAAAAAAACTCAATAAATATGTGTTGACTATATCTTAAAAACACTAGACAAAATTTACATAACATTCCTAAGAATAAAATACTGGGAAAATCCTAAATATCTGAGAATTCAAGATAGGACACAAAGAAATTTTTACAACATGCAAATTTATAGTTAACTGAAAAAAATTCCACCCTTTTTTGCCCATAGACAACTCTGAAATTAAGCTACAAATTGTGTACTGGCCATGTCAATGGAAAATATACAGCCAATGCTGCTAGCTTTTAAATAATTTCAACTTGTACTAAAATGAAAACACTGAGAACAGTATACGTATTTAAGTTGCTATATGAAAAAAAGCCCATATTATTCAGTTTTATCTACCTAGTAGAGTAGAATAATATGGGGTAATTTAACCAGTATAGAAAATTATTTACATTACAGATGTTCTCCATAAATTACAATTAGACCAAAAACAGTCTTTTAAAATATTCTCATACATGTGCTTCTCCAAAAAGAAAGCCTTCTTAGACAGAAATTAAATAAATCATATTTTGTAAGGGTGACTAAAGTAATACCTAAATAAAAGGGGTACTGAACACTTGTATCTGATTACAGATCTCTCCTTACGCTAATATGATAGTGAAATTTTCCTACTAGAAGATGCTAAACCCATAAGATAATTTGACTTAAAATAGTCAGACAAATGTGCTATCTGGTTTACTTATTAAATACAACTATTTTGGGAAAATTTATAGCATTGTCAAAATTGCTATTAGTAGTTTCATCCACCTAAAGAATATGATTACTGGTGTTATAAGTTTCCAGTATGTATTTACAAAAGAAAGCTAATAATTTCCTCAACCAACTATTTGATTTTGAAGCAACAAATTTGGGGAAAAAATGATTTTACAATAGGATATATAACTCCAACCTCCAGTTTTACAACTATTTTTTCATAGATGCATGGCACTGTGTAAATGTTGATTCAAGCTTAATCATCTCAACTAAGAATGAATTAAATTTGTTAGAGTAAAAACCTGAAAAAGAAAGCACATGCATATAATTCTAAGTTTTAGAATGGGTTTTTTCTCCAAAGGGATTTTTAAAATGTATTTCCACATTATTCTATTTGTGCTATTTTCACTTTAGGACTGGCAAGTTGGTCATGAAACAGAAACAAGAAACAAACTCATTTTCACATAAAAAGCCATTTGTGATGTGAACATAGCATAAACTACACCAAAGAGGAGAAAATAATTCCTTAAAGTCCTGACTGCAAAATATATTGAAAATAGGTACATGTACATGAAAAGAGACAATTATGTTTGTGCCTGTCTCTATTTTCCTGCTCTGATTAGATTGAAGAGGGCAAAAAGTTAACTGTAGGGTAAAGAGCTTAGTGAACGTCTCATTATATCCAAACTATCACTGTTTCCAGGAAAGTCCAAAAAATATAGAAGGGACTCACAGGCTCTAGAAGACACACTGTCTTATCGATGTGTGAGGAGCTTCCAGACTGATGTAGCTTCACTGGTTTTCCCTATAAGGAAAAAAAAAAAAAAAGTCAAAGGGGAAAGTCTCTCTCTCTCTCTCTCTCTCTCTCTCTCTCTCTCTCTCTCTCTCTCTCTCTCCCTCTCTCTCTCTTTCTCTCTCTCTCTCTCTCTCTTTTCTTGCTCTTCTTCCTAACCTCTCTCTCTCTCTCCCTCAGAACAACCCCCCAAAATGATAGGCAAAGTGAAGAGAGGATGCCTGAATCGATGTCAGGAGAACTGGGTTTTATTCCCTGCTCCCTGACTTACTATATGGTCTTTTGACATTATTTAACCTCTCTAGACCTCTCTTTCAGATTATTTTCATTTTTTCACACATGGAAAACAAGACATAATATAATATTTTTTAAATGATGGTTAGAAAGACATCAGAGACCAGTAAGGGACAACAAAGACAGTACAACATAAAACATGCCCAGTTACAGGTAATTAGACTAAAAGGGTTATAACAACAGTTACAGCTCAAACATTTTAAAATTCTCTTATTTAAAAGTAGAGGCCACTTAGGTCAAATTTGTAGATCATGTAAAAAAAAAAAGTACCTAAAAGAATAATTACCATCAAATTTAAGAAGCCATAGGGGAATATATTCCAGAAAGTATATTCAATCACACATTCAATTGCACTGGTAATACTGGTAATACTGTATTTCTCAAACTGGATTTATGATAATGTAAGTGCTTATATTTCTTTATTTATAATTACTTTTCATCTGAAATACTTTTAATCATTTTTTAATATAACCACCAAAACATCTTTAACCAAAAACTAAAATAAATGAAAATATTCCTCTGGAATTTGAAAGGTCAATGGAAAGAGTTTTGTGTGGTTTCAAACATTTTCCTGCTAAACTTTAAAGATAAATATGGGGGCTGAGAATATAACTCAGCAATAAAATATGTGCTTAGAGTATGCAAGACCCTGGGTTCAATCCTCACACCAAATATTTTAAAAGGTAACTATGACTATGTGCCCCAAATATAAGAAGGAAAGTGAAATATGCTGTAGCTATTTTCAATTTTCCAACTTAGTAAAATAAAAACTATACAAATGGCACAAAAAAATGACCTGTATGATTAGTAGCATGATATACCTATCCAAGAGCACTAAGAGAGATACCAAATAATTTGTAGTCTAAACATACGCTTAAGAAAAATATATTGAAGAGTGACATCTGAAAATCCTGTGTACAAACATGAATTTGGTTGGTTGATTTTATTGAGACAATAATAACTGTAATAACTTACCTAAATTAAGCAAAGACCTTTCTCAACCCCTACATGGATCTTACATGTAAAAACAGTGACTCTGGTATCTCTGAAATTTTCCAAAAAGGAAGTATAGGTCATTCAACAAAATATATTTACTGTATACTACCATAATAGCTATTTAATTGTTATCATTATGATGCAGATATATAATGGAAACAGATGTTCCTTTTTCCATTCAGCAAAGCACAGGAAAAGCACAAACTTGCTGATAATGCATGGACTACTACCATAGCACAATAGAGGCAAAAAAAAAAAAAAGACATTAGCACATGACAATATTAGTTTTTACTACACAACTAATTGCACAAAAAGTATAACTTGAGATCATTAAATCAATATAATTTTCAGCACTACAGAAGGGAAACAAATAGATTTGTATAACCAGCCTATTTCACATCTGCAGTTAGGGAAATACTTCTAAAAGACTAAGTACATGCAAAATTCTACCACTGCTTTCAGAACACAAGGAAAAGACTGTTGTTCTGTTTTCTTTGCTTGGGTAACATAAATTAGAAGGCAGCCTCTACAGAAAAAAAATTAAGTATCAGTATAAATTGGTAGACTCTTTCTGGACGATAATTTGGCAATTGTTATAAAGAATCTTCAGAAACAGTCTATTCCGGGGCTGAGGCTGTAGCTCAGCGGTAAAGTGCTTGCTTGTATGTGTGAGGCACTGGGTTCAATCCTCAGCACCACATAAAAATAAATAAAGATACTGCGTGTTCATCTACAACTAAATAATTTTTTTTAAAAAAAATCTATTCCTTCAATCCAAGCAATTCCTTTTCTAGTAACACATTGTAAGGAAATAATCATAGGAATAGGAATGATCGAAGATTTAAAATGTTCTTCATCACAGCTTTATTTATACTAGTGGAAAATTAGAAATCTAATTTCTTCAAAAGTAGAGCAATGATTCATTAAAGTATATATTTTAAAACATTATACAGTTGGGGCTCGAGATATGGCTTAGTGGTAGAGTGCTTGCCAGTGTGCATGAGGTCCTGAGTTTGAGCCCCAGCACTGAAAAAAAAAAAAAAAAAAAGGAAGGAAAGAAAGAAAACACTATACAGACTATATAAATTACTTTAATGATAATTAAAATCATATTACATTAAATGCTCAGAGGGAAGATTTAGGAAAATACTCAAAATGTCATTTGTAATTTTTACAAATTCTCTATTAAGAGCAGATACTCTTTTTTAATTAGAAAAAGTTATTTTTTCAGACAATTATATTTCTATGCTTTGATACTCTTAGTCATTGTCCAAAGTTTCAAAAAATTCAAATAACATTATAAAAACATATAGGTAAACTTACATAAAGTTGTATTGACACATTATTTGATTCTGAAATCTGGCATAGAAAGGAAAAACAGTTTTTTTTTCCTTTGTCAAGCATGATCCTTACAAATTGGGAAACATTTTTATGGACTAAACATTATAAATTCTTACTTATATCTATTGACATGTTTTATTATATGTTATTAATTCCAGAAATTTTTTAAATTAAAAATATTTCTAAAACAAATTGCTCTCCCCAGCATATCAATTAAAAAAGTTTGCCATAGCTTTCCTAGGACTCTTTCTGATTCTATTTTTACAAGAAGGAGCTGATTTGTCTTAGGCTATTACTGTCTATTACTTGTAGAAGTCTTGAGGAAAGGTGGGAAGCAGCAAATTCTGGCAATCTGCCTAAAGAGAAATCAATGAAACAAATTAATCCTTTGCTAGCTGCAATGACACAGTAATCCATCATTCAGGGCTGCTTTTATATACCAAATCAGAGAGCAGAGGAAAGAGCCCTAGGGGACATCACAGACAACAACCTACACCAACACTGGGAAAATACTGAAGAATCAGTTTATTTAAAGAGGATAGATTTCAGTTGATTGCCTATTTCGTCAAATAAAGATTTTTCTTCCACAGTGCAGTGAACCCAAGGGCCAATGACTATATCTTCAGAATTCAGTAGCATACATGCCAGCTGACACAAATAGGGGGTATTTTTAAATAATTAGAATCATTAATTAATACATTAAAATATCTGAATAGAGTAATGTTACTTTTTCCATCTCACTTTCTGGTACTTTAAATGTTCCCTGTTTTCAGTAGCAACTAACTATAAATTTACCCACTAATATCTACAATATAACTAGACAGTTCCTGGCAAACCACAATTCAGGTATTTCTTCATCCACAAAATGTAACACTTGAGATATTTGTAATCCCTAAGTGCTGTGTTAAGTTTTAAGACTTGAAATATTTAATTTCACCTTTTGTAGTGCAAATTTCAACAAGCAAATCAGATTATAAATAACTTGTTTTAAAATTATAAGTAATTATTTAGTTTGTAATATAGTAGACAGTGTTGAAAGATATGTGTGATTTCCTTTTTAAAACACACTGTTGTAACTGGGCACGGTGGTAAATGCCTGTGATCCCAGCAACTCAAAATCAAGGCCAGCCTTATCAACTGAGACTCTGTATCAAAATAAAAAATAAAAAGGGCTGAGCATGTAGCTTAACAGTAAGGCATCCCTAGGTTCAATCCCTAATACCAAAAAGAAAAAAAAGACTGTAATAATCAATGTACAGCAATATATTCACACAAAGTATATTTACTTATACAAAAATATACACATCTAAATTTACTTATGCTTATGTAGAAATTTATTCACCTTGAATGTGTTTTACCAAAATAATGTATTCTGAGTAGAAGTAGATTCCCTAGATGAAAATTAATGACAAGAACTATATACCAGTATATTACTATTGTTAAAAATTCATGTATCATTTTCATGGTGGAATGTAAGGAATTAGTAAAAGGTTTTTCAAGAATATACAAACTCAAAAAAAAATTAAACTACCAAAAATTGTCCCTGGAATGTTTAAAAAAAAAAAAAAAAAAGAACATCTACTCACAGATCCAAATTAGAAAAAGAAACTAAATACATGTTAAACAACCAATTTTTGAGTGGCATCTTCAATCCAAACGTCTGTGGCCATATGATCTCAATTCCTGGCCATACTGATGCATTTTGAATTCAATGCATGGAATCTAGTATTTATTGATTTAATAAGGTTAGGAGAATTACATTGTTACTGTTACTGATGAATTGTCAGCAATTTAATCTACTGAAAATTTACAGAGGAATATATATCTGAGGGAAGAAAGAGAGGGACAATAGCCATGTAAATTTAATCCCTTCACTACCCATGACAAGTGACAAGAACAAAACCTCTTCTTTCCCAGACTACTTTAGGCTCCTGAGATTTTTATTTTACTAAAGATGTTGGCCACCAGCTGATTGAGTTTACAGTGAAAGGACTGTAATACAGTCTTGCAGGTGCACCTTCAAATTAAGAAAAATAATGTATTACCCCATATTCACCCTCTGCCTCTGATTTTGAGACACAGGTGGGTAGGCACATGCATGCATGCATGACCATGGACATGGACATGGACATGGACATGGACATGGACATGGACACACACACACACACACACACACACACACACACACACACAATCCCGAGCTCTTATTACCTAAAAGGGTATTAAGGAGCCCTTCAGCGACTCCTGCTCAATGGACCTTAAGGTTTTCCACATCCATAGCATCATTAGAACACAGGAGGACAGAAGGGAGAAAATTTACTTTCTTAAAAGCAATTCTGCCAAAAATACAACCAAAGGGGAAAGGTTTTCAATGCTATGTCAAAGTAAGGTGGTATAATAGGATCCAGGATCAGAATGGGGCCAAAACAAAACAAAAAACATCAGAGTTACTGAAACAAACATTTGTAGGACTTTAGAAAGCTTTTTGTACTGCTGTGCTGCCCTGCTCGTGGGCTTATTTCCCCAACACGGACACCTGGGAAACATGTTGTGCTCCAGCTTTTCCCTGACTTTGAAGAAATGGATAATCTAAGGATCGGTGTTGCTGCTGGGGTCAGTAAAAGTATGCTAATTGGTGAACCTAATTGCTTCAAGCAGTCCTGCCTCTAAACAGGGAGAGCACAGTTGATGGAGTCAGTCTGTTCCTAATAAAATGAAGAAGCACTGAATAAACTCCCAAGGAAGGCACTATAAAAGTTTCCACAGTGTAACCAAATGACTTCACCTAAGCTATTACCTCTAAGATGACATCTCTGAAAGAAAGCAGACCCCAGTAGGGCTCCATATTCATAAATTGGCCAAGGTTAGTCCAGTGAATCTGGATTGATTTAAAAAGCCTTCTTCATCCTTCCAATCAAATGAAGTCATTGTTAATTAGATGCTTTCTGTTAACAATGTCATCCTTCTGCACATTACCTGCTCACACTTGCAGCGACTCTGGTGCAACATCTGGAGCCCCAATTCCCCTGCAATCGGTCCTCACAACAGTTTGGCTGGAAGGTGATGGTATTTCCGTTTCTCAATCCCTGCCTGAAGGAAGATACTATTCAGTGTATTGGTGGCACAGTACATACCAACTCTCTAATTTGAGAGATTATAAAGCAGTCTCTGCAAAAAACTCTTTTGAGATATGGTCTCCCAATATCTTTTTAATGAAACACACAAGAGTTTTTCCTGGGATGTTTCTACCTTGTATATGGATGTTTTCAAAAACATGGAAGGCCACAAAGTTACTCTCACTGGCTTCCCAGCTTCTTAAAACCAAGTTCTTCCTTAACATAGAAAATCGGGGCTTGGTTCCTACCTCTCCCAGACCAACACTTGAAGAAGACTGACTGCCTCAAACATGGCAAATTGTCAGGCAGCCCGCGAGAGCCTCAAGGCTCAGCGCCCCAAGCAGCGTCTGCAAAGAAGCGTACTGAAGACTCGCAAAAGCTGCCTCATTCGATGTTGGATCTGTAAACAGTACAAGGTTGGGCGGGGGCCGGCTCACATTCCCTGGGGGCCCATTCCTAAGAGGTTTGCCGGGCTGGCCCGAGGGGACGCTACCTGCCAGCTTTGACCTGGGGTTTGGAAAACGTGCGCCACCCCCCGGCCGGGCCTGGCTTTCTTCTTGAATCCCCATGCGCAGGTTCCGGGCTTTGTCACTACTCCCGTTCTCCGGGGTGGTGGCCTTGGACGCAGGCAAGATTGCGGCCAGTCACTGTCAGGGCGACATCCCAATGTACTGATCCCGCGTCTCGGGCTCCTCTGCTGGGGGAGACGCTCGTACTTGCGTCGAAGGACCCGCCACCAACTCTGAGAGCGAGGCTCGGTGCCCGGATGTGGGCCTCGCTTCCGGGAGCTGTTCCCGTCGTTGTTGAGATCGGGTTTGAAGTTCAGGAGCCCCTGGGAGAAGGGTGGAAAGGGCTCCCCTACCAGGGAGCGTCGTTTGCAGAATGAAGAATTTGTTCTCTGGTAGCTAGCGCCTTGGTGGTGTAAGGAATGTGAGACAAACCGGAATTAAAGGTCCTTGAATGAGGTGGGAATGCTGCTGGACTTGGGGCAAGCGCGATCCTAGGGATCTACAGCGCCGAGGGCCATGGTGATCAAGGGCTCAGGCAGACCGCTAGAGGCAACTCAGGACCTCCGGCGGCCCAATCCGGAAAGCCTGGGTTACCTCTTCAGAGGGGACTTGAAGCCAGATCCTGAATTCCATCCAAAGCGGAGAGCTTCTCAGGAGTCACTAGCCAGTCCCATTTAGACCTGGGACCTTGTCCCTGACTCTTAGGCGCCAAAAGATCAATACTATAACCTGGGAGCCCAGTTCGCCATCCTTCCTGGCTTGGGGCCATGGAGGAATCAGGAGCTAGACAGTGAATGTTGATTTCCTAAAGATACACAGAGGGCAGAACCGCACTGGTGAGGTTAGACAGTGATGGAATGGACGGAACCACACCAAGACAAGAACACTCTTCTAGCTCAGAATCGTAATTGCATATTTTCAAACTCTTGACCTTGACGCTTTCTCACGCGGAGACACATACTTCTCATCATGAAGATTTGGGGAAATTAAGTTTCCTGGGATACTTTAAATCCTGTTATGTTGGCTTAGGAGGGAAGATGGTCAATCGCTGCAGTCTAAAACAACTACAATCTCTCAATGCAATAAAACATAGATGATGATTAGAAAGTCATTTCTCCTTCCCCTTCCAAAGAAAGCTAAACCCTGAAGCGTTAAGGTTATCTTTCTCCAAAATGTAAATCCTTCAAGAACATCACCGTCCCTCCCTGAGGGGGTTCAGAGAGAGAGAGAGAGAGAGAGAGAGGGAGAGAGAAGAAAAACGCGAACGCGAATAGATCTTTGTTCTTTTCATTTTAGTGCTTGCTTAAACCTAAATTCTGGGCTTGAGTAGAGTTAAAACACTCCATTCATACTCTAAAGACTCAACTAGAACTGAGCTAAGGGAAACCAAGCAAGAGAAAGGGAAGGTGCTGAAGAAAGAGCAGTGAACAGAGGTGTGAATGGATGCTGCACAAAGGTTGCTATGACCTGACAGCCAGGACCCAGCTCTAGAGCAGGTAATCCCAGGACTCTCCGCCCCAGGGTTCTGGGCAGACCCGGCCTAAATACCACCACGTGCTCAGGACTGCTGTGTTCCAACTCTGCTTTGGGGCGGGGGGGGGGCGGTCTTCGCGCGCATGCACACGGATGCGTGCTTCTCTGTGGTGGCGCTGGAACCCCTCAGAGGTTGTCCAGATAGCCTAACTCCCGGAGTTCCTACAAAGCACGATCATTCACACTGGAAGAGGGGTCGCTTTAGCCCTGGAAAGCTGGCAGGCGAAGGCACCGGGAGTATAGCCGCCAATCCCATGCAGGGAGAAGACTAATAGAGTGGTGGAAACCAGGATGGGGCAGCATCTTTCCTGGTTAGGGGCTCCACCCCGCCAGTCGGCTGGGTAACTTGTCAACCCAAGTTCTCCAGACTCTCAGTCCCTTCCAGCAGCCTGGCAAAACTCCCTGCCAATCCGACCTGCGCTCCCTGGTGGTTTTCAGGTGCTCACCCTTGAAGGCACTGACGCCTCTTGAAAACAGCACCAGCGCCGCTTTTCCAGCCTCCAGATCCCTGCATTGCTCCAGTCACCGAGCAATGACTCGCCAGTGTTTGGGGTGGTTGTTGTTCTTTTAAAAGTATATTAAAGGATCATTGGCGTCTCCCCGTCAAGTCATTACGCCTTTATCCCCATCAATTAACCACACCTCAGAGGATTGCTATTAAGAGCTAAATTGAGCTGCAAAAGTAGGTATCCCGTTTCAGGCAGATGTTGTTATCTCCCGCTGAGAGGCGCGGCCGCCGGGGCCCAACCATCAACTTCCCGCGTCCGGAGCCGCTCAGGACCTGGCTGACCGCCTGACAATACTGGTGTAGAGAAGCTAGATGGAATGGAGAGGGTCCTTGCCCCCGCTATGCATATCAGTGGGAACTGTTTCCAGAGCTGTGCCAGGAAGAACGCAAAAAAAAAAAAAAAAAAAAAAAAGCCGTGCGTTTTTGCGCAGAAAATTGGAGAGTGTCCTTAGGGCCCCAACTCGCGGCAGAAAACCCAGAAGGAGGGATGAGGGGGAGAGGGCAAACTAGCGAGTTGGGCTGGCAGTCCTCCTCCATCCCACCCTACTTCCTCTTCCAGTTCCTCCAGCCTCTTTCCCTGGCAGCTGACCCTCAAAACCCCAGAATTTCATGTGGATAAAGGCGCGGTGCTGTGGAACTAAAGAATCCGGGATAGAAACGTGACATTTAGGACAAAGGAGGTTCACTTGAGATCTCCGGGGCCTTCCGACCAGATGTGTCTTTCCACGTTTTCTCACTTCAGTCACTCTTGAGGACTTGAGGCACCACTGTCACAAGCAGTTGGGAGACCCTGGAGAGCTGAGGAAAGGGAGTAACGGGACATAGCCCTCACTGCGGTTACAGAGCTTTCCTCCCGATAGTGGCCACAATAAATTTAGCCAAGGCTAAAGGAGATTAATTTCCCAGTATAATCCAATTAAAAGATTTCTAAAGTAATCTTTTTTGCGAAAAAAAAATTAAGTGAGCGGCTAAAGAGAGGACTGGTTTTGATGACAGTGATTTATCGCCTCAACACAGCACGCACCGGACGCTTGCTCTCCTGCACGCAATTGACCAGAGCATCCGGTCCGCATCTCCAATCCAAACCTTCGCTTTCCTGAAAGACAGCCATCTATCACGAGAACCTGAGTAGGAGAGAATGTGTAAGGGACTGGGATTGCTTACAAGCACCATAGACTTTTTTAAGTGCTATTAGATTTATGGTCTCCTTTTCCGACGCCCATCCAGAGTAATTAGCACATATGTTCTAAATAGATGATAGTTTTGTGAGCAATAAAGCAATTACCCATCGTTGGAGCTGACAGTTCCTTCCAACTAAACTCCAACCAGCAGCTAATTGGAAAAGTCATTTCAACTACATTGTCTGCAATTAGTCCTGCTAAACTACTACACCCCAACTAGCTGGTTTGAGGTTAATTTATTCGGTGTTGTATTTGCATGGACAAGTCTTTGCCACGAAGGGACTTGCCTTTTGCCCCTCCGGACTGCGCCCAGGGATTAGAGGAGCAGGTGGGAGTTAACAACTGATATTTTGGAGCCATCCGGTGGCGCCCTACCCCGCCTCAGGTTCAAGTTCAGTGTCCAGCTTGCTGAACACCAACAGAGAAAACTATTGTTTCTCCTATTGAGTGGTAAGCAGAGGAAACTGCTCAGTTTATGCTACCAAATCTTTATTTAAAAAAAAAAAAAATCACCATAGAGGAAAAGCGACTGAATTCTGAACATGCCCTTCACCTGCATACCCCATTATGACCCGGCCACTCCACTATTCCTAAAGGATAAAATGTTAATCAGGCCTGCCAAAGCAGAAGTTCTGAGCCCTCCGCGAAAGAGGGAGCCTCCAATGCTCAGAGTAGTTCCGGGAAAGAAAAGATTAGAAAGGTCAGGAAGCCCTATTTCTGCCTTCAGCCGCTCCAAGCATAAATCCACTTCCCCTTGAAACTGGGTTTTCTCCATGACTTTTTTTCCAACCTCCTTCTTCTTTTTCTTTTCCTTTCTTCCTAAAGTTAAGCCAACAGATCCAGGATTTGTGCACAATGAGTGGAAAAAATGTGTTTAACGTTGGTTTGACGCCCCACCGGAGCTTCCAAATATCCAGCGGCTGGGATTCTTCTACTTAATTTAATCTTTATTGGGCAGGACAGTTCTGTGCTCCTATTCATCAGGAAACCCAAGGAAATGTATCAGTTGGGGTTCAGAATTGGAGGGCAGAAAAAAGAGGAATTAAAGAGGGATTAATCCTCCCCCACTCAACCTCTAACTTTGGAACTGCGATCTCTAGAAGGTTGGTGACAGAAGGCAAAATCAAGGTCCTAACCCTGACAACCAAGTGTCCCTGATATATGGATACAGGGGAAGAGGTGCTGGCAGGTTGAGATGAGAACTTGTAGCCCTGGTAACTTAGTATTCCCTTAAAGGAATTTACAGCAAAGTGTCCCATGCTCTGGAAGCAATGTGAATTTGCTTAAAATATGACTTTTGGGGAGGTAAAGCCTGATGCTTTCTTCTAGAAATTAAATATCCTTTTCTGGGTAACCATTCATATTAAACACCCATATTTATTTTTGAAATTAATGTACCACTATCTAAGGGAGACAACTTGAATGATTTTTTAGTCAATATAAGACTAAATAAAATTAAGTTCAATGGAAGTTGTAATGAATTGCTCAGCTTTAAGTATTTGCAGATATGTATGTATAGAAGAAAAAAACTTTTTAACTGCCTCATGCTGGGCTCTTATTTTCCACTTATTTATTGTGATTTGACCAATTTAATTCCAAGCAAGACCAAAAAGAAAAAAAAATCTTGGGTAGAAATTGAAAGTAAAGGTCTTGTCTTACCCCCATTACCTCCCACCTGTCACATCATCTCCACCCTCATAAGAGAAATCCTACTGTCACTTCCAGTCAAAATTGGAAAGGAAATAAAATGACTTAACTAAAAGGCTGTCTGTTTGTATTCTCAATTATTTACTATTTTTTTTCCCTAAACTCAACTATGTCCAGAAAGTGAGAACAAGGAAAAAACTAAAGGAAGAATCAGCCGAAAATATAACCTGGACTTTGTAGAGAAGTTAAATGTAGATGTATATGCCTACTTTGCATAAAGAGCAAATAAGTCATCCAATACCCCCAACAGAATGTATGAGAAATATTTACATAAACACCCGCGTGCCCGGAAAAATCTCTAAGCACATGTGTGCCGAGATGCAGTTCAATGTGAGCCCAGCTAGCTGTCCACATGCATGTATTCAATTCTGAAGTAAAAGGCATTTTTGTTGCTCCCATAGTTTCTTTGCATTAAGAGCGATTAGATGATGTCTATTCAAAGTTGCTGATCCAGAGAGAAAATAAGAGTAGATAAAAGGAGATTTCAAGTGACCTCCTCATCCCTTTCACACCAACCTGAGCCTTAGAATAGCCAAGGATCAACTAGCACAAAAGCCCTTTCCTTTCTCTTTTCAGCTTCAGAAGATTTCATGCAAGGGGTTAACAATAAAACACAGAACTATCCCTGAGTTTTGTTAGATCATGCATTTGGAATACTTTATTAACTCCTCCCATAGATGAGCTACATTTATTTTTTCACCTCTGACATGGGCAAATAAAATATACATAGAATAGCACAGGTTATAATTATGTACTGCTGCATGTGGTTTGTATCAGTGGTATACTATGCTCATTCTTTTTCATCTAAACTTTACCTAAACCTTCTCTCTCCTTAGTGATGGAGGACACTGTAATAAACATATCCTTTCAATGACAGTTCAGAAGGAAATGTTAGGCTTACTATTTAGATCAACCTTTTGATAGGTAAATACAATTGCAGTTTGACTACAGTTACCAGCAGATCTGCTGGTTTTTCCAGACAATATTTTTCCACTAGTTTATGTCATAGGCAGTGGAGAAAGTGACATTAAAGACTTAAACATATTCAAGTAGTCTTTAGTCAGTGAAATGTCCAACTCAGATATTCTTCTGATGGGCTAATCCTGTAGTAAAAGAAATAGGTGCTCTGACAGGTAACTATTAAGGGAAATGATTATATAGTGCAGTTGATTGTATTGTCAGGGTACTCTAACAACCTTCAAACTCATTTCAAAACTTCAACTTTTCATCCAAACCCAACCCATTTTCCCTGGGAAGAATAGCCATGCAGTTATTCTTCACTCAAATTGGGCATTTAAAATAAAGAAATGTGTTTTATAACATAAAAGTCTCTAGTTCGTTCTTTCTTTTTGCATAAATGCATTTAGAGAGCCAAGACTTTGTATTTTTACAAAAAGTAAATATTTGACTCTGGCTTCACTGATGTGCTAGAAATGATTGTCATTTTTCCTCCTCTAAAAAGGCTTGATTTGCATCCAAAGGTCAGCACTTGTTCTCCAGCCATCCTCCCACAACTGCTACTCCTGGGCCCTATGACTGGGAACCCAGGCATAAAAGTGGGAGTGCTCCCTTATCTCTCTTTTCCAAAACACGTGCTTTAAATGGCCAGTTTGAGATAGAAAATTAAACTGCTTACTAAGGTAAAGCACTTATCTCTGAGCTTTTTAACCCAAAGGTGACAAAGAAGAAATGCCTGGGCTACCAGAGTGATAGTGAGCACTCAAGCTTGCTGAGTCCATGCTTCATTCAACTATATGGGAGGCTAAGAATACACAGACCAGAAGACGTAGCATGGCTTTTAACCTGGCCTTTCTACCCTGGTTTTCATATTGACAAAGGCAGAACTGTTTTACAGCTGGGCAGCTACAATAGTACAGACTGATTTCAGTCTTAGGACTAGGGAGAGATTTTTGAGCTAGGATTGATCTTTTTGTTCTTGTTTCATTTTTTAGTAATCAAAAAACATTAGATGAGCATCCCTGTGACTCACTCCACCCTTTCCTTCAAAAAAATATGTGCAAGACCATTTAAAATACATCTTCAACTGCATACTTCCTAGCCTTAATCTCATGCCAAGGGAGACCAATTGATTTAGTATCCTTAAAATAAGCTCTTTGGCAAAGGTCTGCATCAAGACCAGAGAAACTGATCTTTCTCTCAAAGATGTTCATCACTTCAGATAAGCTTGATAAAACAGGGTTATTTTTGTCCTGTTGGTATCTTTAAACAGAATACTACTGTTTGTTTGTTTGTTTGTTTGTTTAATGACTTAGGGGTAAGAAGGAGGTATCCAGGATAGTGTTCTATTCACATCGGGTCATTTGTAGGAATATGGGGCTCTTGAACTAGATTTAGAAAAAGGGTTTTACAAAGCCACCTTTGGCAGAGCGAGTGTAGGCCTGTAATTCCAGCAATCTCCAAGGCTGAGGCAGAAGGACTAAAAGTTCTAGGCCAGCCTGAGCAAATTAGGGAAATACTGTCTTGAAATAAGAAGTAAAAAGGGCTGGGGATGTAGCTCAGTGTATAGTGCCCCTAGGTTCAATACCCAGTATCACCCCAAAACAGGAGAAAAAACAAACAAAACAAAAGAAAAAAAAAAAAAAAAAAAACCTTTGTTCAGTGTGACTTACCAAAAAGCCAAAGTAAACCATCCAGTGGCTTTTGGGAGAGCAAAATACCAATATCAAAAAGGCCACAGGATTAGTGAAGAGTGGTTTAGCTCTCACGGTAAGAAAGATATGGGGGTGGGGTGTTAATAGGCTAGAAAGACCCTTTAGATCTAGATTCTGGAGCCTGGGACTCAAGTCACTGCTGTATATGCTGCCACAGATCTCTGCTTCTGTCTCCCACCAGATCACGTTTACTGGCTGTCAGACTGGGAGACATCAAGTGCTATGTGATAGGTCTTTTAAAAGTGATTAACACCCAACCATGATGCTAGCAGCCCACAAGACCTCGCGTGCATTGAACAGGTCTGTGAGGACCAGCAAGTCAGAGGAAGAGTCCAGAAAGGAGGTCGAGGAGCTCCGCCGGTACCTAGCCCGGTCTAACCCGAAGAGAGACCAGAGGGCCTCTGGCAGGCCTGGTTGACAGCCTCAGGTAGAGTGCTGAGGCAAAAGCCACAAAGGGTCTGAGTCCAAGAACCACAGTCCAGACTCAATTTATGTTTCAGGAAGAGGGAGGGAGTGGGTAAGAAGAGAGGGAGAGAATCTGGGGGAAAGAAGGTGGGTGAAAGAAGGGTGGAAAATGCAACTGCGTTTTCTGCTTGTACAGCTGAGCGTGCCTGGACACGTGTGTGGAATTTCACAGTTTGGGGACCCAGGTGCCTTCCGAAACTACAATCATTTTTTTTTTTTTTTAGGTGTCCTACAGAACAACAGAAATCGTTATCTCCTGGTTGGGTGTGGGGTGCATTAGGCCTAGGACAAGCGTGCTAAGTTGGAACATTATCAAGTCACCATCTTGAAGAAAGAAAGTCAAGGCTCCCTGGGACCTGGGCTGACCCCTCAGTCCCTCCACGGAAGCCATTTTGCTGGAGGCGGGGCTGTGAACACAAGTGGAGCATTTGCGGTTGGGGAGCAGAGGGTCAGGAAGAAAAAGTGAGCCCTGAGTGCTGCTCAAGCCGAATGAGTCCCAGAGAAGGTACAATGCCCTCCTGGAAAAGATTCGGTTTCTCTCTGACCCTTCTCAAAGGGGTCACTTTTGCCCCGAAGTAGCTCTAGTGGCTCCTCTCCTCCGAAAACCAAGGGCTTCTTCTGCTGCTCTGCTCACCGCTACCAGCAGCCACCCACCCCCACTCCTTGAACTACGTGTGGCTGGGAACTGCCCCCTCCCCCTTCTTTCCAGAGGAGTCCGCAGCTTCGCCTGAGGCCTCCAGGACCCGACTTACCCCGCCCCCGGGGTCATGCCATGTCCCAGGGGCCTTTGCAAGTTTGGAAGCTTGGTGGGAGCGGGTGAAGTCCACACCGAGGATGGGTGGGCGTCACTGCACTCCCCATCCCACCCCCCACACACGGCTCTGCTGGTTCTCCCGCCGCCTAGCCTTAACCCTCGCCTGCAAGGCCTGACCCCGATCCAGCCCTGACAGGCTAGGCTGGCTCATCCCAGAGCCCACTCGGACCCGGGGCGGGGTCCCAGTGGCAGCTCCCCGCCCCCCACCCCCGCCCGCAGCCCTGAGCGCCCGCCCTGCACGCCCTCTGACGCAAACGGCGCTCCCCTGCCCAGCGCCTGGGAAAGCGCTCTTGTTGGCTTTAATTGAGGCTCTTCCTTTCACATACACACCCTTGGTCCCCACCCCTGGGAGGCGACCCCCTCCCCGCCACCAGACCGCTAGCCGCGGCACGAGGAATCTGGCTGGGCTGCAAGGCTGCAGATCCTGGTGCTCTGCCGCCGCCGCCGCCGCCGCCGCAGCAGCAGCAGCTTCTCCACTTGGGAGAACGGTTTGATGTCCCTTTTAATCCGCTGACACTATCGCCCACATCAAACAGGCAGCCATCGATTGCGTTACATTAAGGGATCACATTACAAACGGCGCCCGCAGGTGGGCGGCAAGAGCCGAGCTCGCCAGGTCCTGGCCTCAGCCAGACAAGATGCGAGCACCAGAGCCAGCCCGCGGCACCGCAGCGGAGGCTCTGCACTGGCTAGGACGGCCGAGCGAATGCTGGGCTGCAGGGTCCACGGTCCCGCTTCCCCAGCGCCGGCAGCCGTTTCCCGCCGTAGCGGGGGCGGGGTAGTTTGGGAATAGCTGATCCAAATGGGAGAAACCTGTTTTGATTTTGAACTGATGATGGACTGGCAGGATTCTTACCTCCTAGGAGGCGACGCGGCGGGATAGAGGCCAGGCAAGGGCAACTCCGGAACAGGCCCGGAGGGAAGTTCTCCTTTACCAGCCCTGGCTGCCTCGACTCCTGTCCCCCGCCTGCGTGAGAACCCAGACTGCCTCCCTGCCTGACCGTGTTACCAATCCCAAGTTCAGAAGAAATGATAATCATTGCGTTACTTGCCTGATGGGGTAGGACTTGGCCGAATCTCGCTTCTGGTGCCCACGACGCACAGTCCAGGGTTCGAGCGCGACTGGGCCTGCGGACCCGGCGTCCAGCAGGCCTCCGCTTCCCTGGCGCTGACTCCCGCTTCCTCTCCCACTTTCTCCTTTTCTCCGCGTTCTCTTCCCCTCTCACAGTCTCCCTCTCTATGCCTGCTGCCTCGGCTCTCGAACTCCCTGCCTCTAACTGGATGGGGATTTAATTTAAATTTCTACATATTTCTTTTTCTCACTCTTCCTTTATTTCCTCCTTTTTTTCCCCTTCTTTCTTTCATTTTTCGGTCTATTTGAATCAGGTTCGTTTCATCTTTTAACTGGCCAAGAACAGGAACACATTTATTTGGGCAAAGGGGCTAGAGCAAGGAGCCCCCGCCACCCCCGGCCGCCTCCTCTTCATCAGCTTCGTACAATGGGCTGCCGCAAGCGGAGTGCCTTGGCAGTCTCTCCATTATTCGAGCTGGAGGGGCTGCGGGGCAGACAGGAGAAAGCCTTTATTCTGCTCTTTAAAATCATCACTCGTCACTAAACGGTCTACGACTCGCGACTTCACAGACTAGAGAGACCGAGAAGCGCAAAACGTACCCCAAACGCGCAGTGCTTCCCAAACCCCTCCCTGGTGAAATTTAAAGTGAGAACGAGTATTAAAAAACAAACCCTACCTCTGTCAACACAGCGTGGTCATTTACTTCCACCTTTACCTGAGGGCCTGTTGGAACTCGGAACGCTCGAGCTGAGTCAAACTTTTACGCTCTCCCCAGCCGAGGGGTGGGCGGGAAAGCGCGGCTCCCACCCCTGGCGGCAGCAACGGCGGCTTTGTCACTCCGCTCCGCTCCGCGCCCGCCTGAGCCTGCCTAGGGGAGCGATCTCAAAACGAGGGGGGTGCGAGTGTGGGATTGGAGAATATGTAACTAATAGAAGTATCATTTTCTCCCAGTACGATCTTTCAAGGAAAAAAAAAATCCATTGAAAGAATTTTCAAAGTGCTGTCTTCGTTTGGAGAAAAGGCACAGGCTGCCTGTGGGGAGGGGAGGAGGGACTCAGCTATGTGCCGCCCGGGAACGGCTCCCGTCCGCTAGGTGGCAGCCGGAGCCAGCGATTCCTGCAGGCCCCGCGGCGGGACCCGCTCCTCCCGCCTGCCCCTCCTTTTGCGACCAATCACCTTCGGGAATCAGGGTCTTAGTATCTGCCCCCCCCACACCCCCACCCCTGCCTCCCTCTCCTTCTTGCTCTCCCGTCTCCTCCCCCTCTCCTCGTTCGTTTGCTCTTTTCCTGGGACTCCTGGCCGCTCTAACACCACCACCCCCAACAATATGATGACTTACTACTGTTTTATTAATAATTATTGACGCATTGTTTGGAGTTTGAAACAGCCTGGGATTAAAAAAAAAAAAAAAGGATGAAGATGGAAACAACGGTTTGATTGGAAAGTTTATTTTAAAATCATCTTTGGGATGAATAGGAACCGTTGATTCGGATCGAATTTGTGGCCATAGCTGTAAATTTCACGAGTGTGCTTGGTCATAATTAAATCTTTAAAACCAAGATATACTTTGGATCAAAAAGTAGGATGACCCTACCTTTTTTTTTCTTAAAAAAAAAAAAAGTGCATAAAATGAGCAAAACCCAGACTAGGATTTTGGTTATATGTAAAAGAAGAAAACAAACTAAATCCAGTATATTTCAGAAATTGTTAAAATGATGAAGTTTTATTCCCATTAAATTTTTTCCTAACACCTTGAATGATTTTTCTCTTCACGTTCATGAAATCTAATTCTAAAAACTTTTCAGAAGAAATAAAAATAATATTCTCATTCTCGTTTTTCCCATCATAAGACATTCTCCCCCTTCATCCCTTCCCCCTCTGTGTGTGTGTGTGTGTGTGTGTGTGTGTGTGTGTGTGTGTGACCATAGACGACCCATACTAATCAGGTCTCAGAGTAAATAGCAGCGCAGGGTGATCTCAATGTAAATTGCGCTTGTCAGAAGCACACCCCCTCCCTCACTTTCTCTCCTCCTCCCCTCGCTATCCCAGACTGTAGGTAGCTAAGAGGGAGGGGAGAGAAAGAGGAAAAAAAAAAAAAAAAAGAAAGAAAGAAAAAAGAGGAGGGGGAGGGGCTCTCTAGCCAATGGCGTGCAGGAGGCTTGGCTAACCTTAGCCTCCCATTTTCTCTCCCCCCCGATTCAGGGCTCTGACCAGTCAGTCGCCTTTGATTATCAGTTGCCAGCAGCCCTTCTCTTGGCTCCTTGACACGAGCTCCATATAAGGCAGCGATCTCCATAGAAACGTGTCAGTTTCAATAGTAGTGTCAAAGTTCACTATATACAGACATTCGCGCAGATCCCCCTTTCGGAAACATTGCTCTGCGAGTCCTCCCGTTTAAACGCATTCAATTTTTGGGTTTCTCTCTCTCTCTCTCTCTCTCTCTCTCTCTCTCTCTCTCTCTCTCTCTCTCCCCCTCTCCCTCTTCTCTCTTGCTCTCTCTCTCTGTCTCTTTCTGTCTCTCCTATCGCCCTCTTTTTTCTCCTCTCTCCTCTCTCCCCTTTCTCTTTTCTTACATATTCTACTAGTTGTTTCCCCCTTCTTCTCCTTCTTTCTCTCATTTTTCTCCCTCCTCCTTGTCTCTTTTACTCCATTCCTGCAGAAGAGAGAGGGCTAAACTTAAAAAAAAAAAAAGGAAGAGGAGGAGGAGGAGGCACCCCCTTCGTATTCTTCTTATCTTTATTTTATACATATATGATTTTTTTTGGAGGGAGGGTGTTGGTTCCCGGCTGAAGAGCACTTATTTAAAATACTAAAAAAAGAACATTTTTGGGCGATCTCCAGGGTTTTTTTAACTAGCTCTGTGTGTTATAGCAGAAGAAGCAGAAGAAGGAGCAAGAAAGAGGAAAAGAAGATTATTTATTCGACCTACTTTGGATGTCTCTCTTGCTTTTTCTTTTTCCTTTTTTTTGCAATTATTTTCTTCTGATTTTTATTTTTTTCTATTTCGCTGTGAATTCGTCGCCGGCGTGAATTATCTTGTATTTTTCTCCCCCTTCCGTCACCTCTTGAAAGAAGAAGGCAGCGAGAGCCCGGCGCCACCGGCACAACAAAAAGAGCAAAGTGTGTGATCTTCCTCGCCGGCTGCCTCCCGCTCTCCAGCGCTGCCTTCCTGAATGGCTGGCTGCGTCCGGCCCTGGACCTGGCCCCCCGACACCCGCGCTCCCTGATCGCCACCGGCAGCCTCGCCCGGCGTCCTGCTCGGCTCAGCCCGTTCCCAGCACTCCCGAGCCCCACGAGGGCTCCCACTGGGACAGCAGCGGCGGCGAGGGCGGTCCCGGCCTCGGCTCCCGCTCGGGCTACGGCCCCGACTCCAGCTCGGACTCCCGCCCGGGCCCGGGCTTCTCCAGCGGCGATCGCCGCAGCAGCTGAGGCGGTAGCTCCAGCGGCGCCTGCAGCCGCGACCTCCTCCTTTGCCGCCGCCGCCTCCGCCCTCGCCGGCTTCCTCTATGTCGGCTCAGCCCGCGCGCTGCGCGTAGCCCGAGCGGACAGCGGGCGGGCGGGCGCCCGGCGCGGGTGAGCGAGTGTGTGTGCGAGTGTGTGTGTGCGCGGGGGTGCGGGCAAGGCGGAGGGCGAGTGTGTGCGCGCGCCGTGGCCCATGCCCGCCGCCCCCGGCGCTGCGCCCCGCGCCGCTCCCGGCTGCCGCCTGTGCCATTTCTGATTTTGCAACTTGGGGAAGAAGAAAAAAGCGAGAGAAGGGAGCTTGCTCGCCGGGGGGTGGGGAGGGGGGAAGGAGAGCACGGCCCCCCCAGGAACGGAGCGCGGGGGGAGCGGGCGAGGGGAGCAGGGGTGTTGGGGGGGGAGCCTGAGAGCCTGGGGGGGCTGCAAAAAGAGAGAAAGAAAACAGCAGGAACCACAACAAAACGCCAGCAGGGCGGGCGGGCGCGCAGCAGCAGCGGGGCGGCCGAGGCAGTAACGGCGGCAGCGTCGGCAGCGGCGGAGGCAGCGGCCGGTGCCCGGCTCGGGCTCGGCTCCCGCGACCCCGGGGCGCCCGGTGGGCCCCCCGCCCCCTCCCCCTCCCCCCTTCCCCTTCCCCTTCCCCTCCCAGCGCGCCCGCGCGCCCCTCGGCCCTCGGCGAGCAGCTCGGCTCCCCCCAGCGCTCCCAGGGCCCAAAGATATGGCAATGGTAGTTAGCAGCTGGCGAGATCCGCAGGACGACGTGGCCGGGGGCAACCCCGGCGGCCCCAACCCCGCAGCGCAGGCGGCCCGCGGCGGCGGCGGCGGCGGCGCCGGCGAGCAGCAGCAGCAGGCGGGCTCCGGCGCTCCGCACACGCCGCAGACCCCGGGCCAGCCTGGAGCGCCCGCCACCCCCGGCACGGCGGGGGACAAGGGCCAGGGCCCGCCCGGTTCGGGCCAGAGCCAGCAGCATATCGAGTGCGTGGTGTGCGGGGACAAGTCGAGCGGCAAGCACTACGGCCAATTCACCTGCGAGGGCTGCAAAAGTTTCTTCAAGAGGAGCGTCCGCAGGAACTTAACTTACACATGCCGTGCCAACAGGAACTGTCCCATCGACCAGCACCACCGCAACCAGTGCCAATACTGCCGCCTCAAGAAGTGCCTCAAAGTGGGCATGAGGCGGGAAGGTGAATATTTCTTCTCTGCTTCTCTCCCCGCGCTTAGCCCGCTTTCCTGGCTCTCTCTTTCTGTCTCACCGGGGTGGCTGCTGTGTGGGGCTGGGGTTCCTGGGGTTCCTGTGGTCCCGGCCCGTCCCAGCTTCCGTGGTCCCCGCTACATTCCTCCCCCAGCGTCCCCCCCTCCCCGCGCTCAGCTCGCTGCCGCTGCCTCCCCCTCCCAGCCTGCGCTCCTCTCCCGGCTCCCCCACCCCGCCCGCTGCCTGCTCAGGATTGTGTCCCTGGGATCATGAGCTGTGGCTTAAAATCCCCTCCCTTCCTCTGTTGGATGTGCTTGGTGTGTGTCTCTTTCCCGCGTGTGCGTGAGGATGCTTGGGGATGTGCTGGCATGAACTTGGGCAGGGGTGCCTATTTTCCCCCAGGAAACAATTTCTGTGTTTTTTCATTCCACTTTCCCCTCCACCTCTTCATACCCTTTATTTTAAAAGGGAGAGGGCTGGGGGCTGGAGTACCATGAGCAGGAGATTCATTGCTGCCATCATCCTTTTGGAAGCTTAGCTTGGAAAAAGAGGAGTGAGATTTATTGCACTTGTAGGTCTAATTAGGGGGGAAGGGGGGCTTCTGGCCTGTTCACTGGTTCCCTCTCCTCTTCACGGAGCTGGGGCCGCCTCCTCCAGAGCTATGGCCTTGTTTTCACCCCTCTACTTTGAAAGGAAAGTTTGTGACTGAACTGTGCTTTCATAGTAGTGTCATTTTTTTAAAAGCATGATACTCATTTTATTTCTTCATCAAACTCCACCCTCTGCTTAAATACTGCATACAAATTACAATTTACAACGGCATTTACCGATCCTTCTGATTTGGCCATAATGCATAGACTGCAGCTGGCATGAGCTTCCACATCATTTAATCCCTGTTGTATGGGTTTGTTTTTTTAAAAAACACACACACACAACTTTTGATGTTGTATTTGGATATGCTTCATGTTGATGTGGCAAGAGATGCAGCACTTTTCTTATAAATATATTTAGCTGTTTATAGTTAAAGTTTATCTCCTGACAATCATTAAAGATGTCTTATAGTCAAATTAGCGAACCAGTCAATTTTGCAGAATGCAGATTACTCCTTCTTGTAATTGACTTTAAAATTATATTTTATATGCCACAAGAAAAGAAATTGAATTCCTTCAGATTTCAAGGAGCAGGCAAATATGACGACTTCATTTCTAGCTCCAGGGAGATTTTGTAGGCATTTGGAGGAAAAAAAAAAACAAAAAAACTTTGAATTGTGCTCTCATTTAATTGAAAAATAACTGCCAAGTTCAAAACTATAATTAGAAAAAAAGTATTCGAGCCATTATGTTTCAAGTCTTAAATTGCACTGGAACTTGCATTGAAATTAGAATCAAAGCAAACTTAAGAAAATAGTGCACAACCTGAAATAAGGCAGCTACGTGTACATGGACATATCTATATTAATTTGTTGGGGGGAGAGTTCAGTAGCCCTAACTTTTCCTAAAGTTGTCTTTATTTACTTGGCAATTTAAAACGTTGGCACTGTTGAAGTAAAACATACACATTTTTTAAAAAAAACTTTGGTCAGCTTTAAGAACTCAAAGCATGCTTACGTTTTGCATTCAGATGGTTAATGAATCCAGTGTTTTTGCAGTTGCAAGCTCGTGCATTCACTGGGCAAAAGCTGGCTGCAGGTTGCAGTGGCACGGAGCAGAACAGACATTAATTATATTTCCCACTTTTTTCAATAATGTTTGGCTACTGTAAGTTCAACTTTTTCTTGAAATTTTTCAATTTTCTGTTGCTTTTAATAGTGAGAACTTTGTATGGGGCGATCGGGAGGAGGGGAGAAGGGAGGTTTACAGGATACTTGTTCTCTACTCAAAAGTTGTAAGTGGTTAGTAGGATATGTAACTTGTATCTATTTTAAGGATAATACTATAGCATTTTAAGAGAATATGGAAACATTTTATGAGCAAAACGCTGCTTGTTTGCAAATGAGGAGGCCGCTAGGCATTTGCCTCCAACCACAACCTTTCTCAGGTTTCGCCTTTTTTATTTTTTTTCTTCTTAACCCTGATTTGCTTCATTCTGGAGGGGTGAATGGGGTTTCATTTATCTGGATGTTCCTCTTTGAAAGCCGTGGGGTTGGATGGTACTTTCTTCGCCTTGCGGAGCTGGGTCCCTGAAGTCAGGCCTAGCTCTGCTGGAGCTGAGATGATCAGGGGCAGCAGGCTATGGCTGGACCCATCGAGTTGCAGAGCTGGAGGGCCTCATCCTAGATCTCCTCGAGGTGTGGGCTGTGAGAACCAGCGGTTAAGATATGCCCGGGAGTCTGTGGCTGCGGGATAAGCTGCTGCATTGTGTCGGGTGCGCTGCGGCGCGCGATGTTCGCAAGCCCCCTGGATGCACATTGCCTCTTTTCTCTCTTTCTTTTGTCAGCGGTTCAGCGAGGAAGAATGCCTCCAACCCAGCCCAATCCAGGCCAGTACGCACTCACCAACGGGGACCCCCTCAATGGCCACTGCTACCTGTCTGGCTACATCTCGCTGCTGCTGCGCGCCGAACCCTACCCCACGTCGCGCTATGGCAGCCAGTGCATGCAGCCCAACAACATCATGGGCATCGAGAACATCTGCGAGCTGGCCGCGCGCCTGCTCTTCAGCGCCGTCGAGTGGGCCCGCAACATCCCCTTCTTCCCGGATCTGCAGATCACCGACCAGGTGTCCCTACTA
Organism: Callospermophilus lateralis; assembly: GCF_048772815.1. NCBI lineage: Eukaryota > Metazoa > Chordata > Mammalia > Rodentia > Sciuridae > Callospermophilus > Callospermophilus lateralis. The sequence goes on along the minus strand of NC_135309.1, from coordinate 91,802,478 downwards.
CGCCTCACCTGGAGCGAGTTGTTCGTGCTCAACGCGGCCCAGTGCTCCATGCCGCTGCACGTGGCGCCGCTGCTGGCCGCCGCCGGCCTGCACGCCTCGCCCATGTCCGCCGACCGCGTCGTGGCCTTCATGGACCACATCCGCATCTTTCAGGAGCAGGTGGAGAAGCTCAAGGCTCTGCACGTCGATTCCGCAGAGTACAGCTGCCTCAAAGCCATCGTGCTGTTCACGTCAGGTGAGGCTGCGGTCGGTCGCCGGGAGGGCAGGCCGCGCCGGGAGCCAGGGCAAGCACCTCGCTGCCGAGGCCTGGCTTCCCGCGTCTCCCGCGCCGCCGAGGCCGCGGCGCGAGGCCGATCGCTCGCCGGACCTTGGGCCTGGCGTAGGTCGGCGGCCCCGGCGCGGGAACTCGGCCGGCCGCGCCGCTGCCATCTTGGGAGCGCGGCAGTGCGGGAGCCGGTGCTGCGCCGCTGCGGCCCGCCGGCAGCCAGGCCTAGAGGCCGAGACCCCCGCGTGGATCCGCGACTGCGGTGGGTGTGCACCTAGGGAGGAGGGGAGGCTGTGCTGTGGATCGGTCTGGCTGCGCGTGTGTACGGTGTGTAAGTGTGCGTGTGCGTGTATGTGGTGTGCGTGTGTGTGTGTGTGTGTGTGTGTGTATGTGTGTGTGTGCCAGAGCTCAGCGTTTCTGTGGGAGGAGAGGGGAGGAAGAGAACGTGGGAATGTGACTTCCTACTCTGTGTGGCAGTTCCCTGGATGAGTTTCCCGACAGAAAGAGACACACAGAGGTGGAAAGAGAAGAATACACGCAAATAAATCATAAATAATCCTACTTTATTGCTGCCTGATTTTCCCTTATCGGAAACCATTCATGTTTGCAGTTGCTGAGGTTATTGAGGGTCATAAAAAACGGATTCGATCTAAACAAGAAAGATAAAAAACAAAAGCAATACTGTAGAATCCGCAAATAAGAGAGGATTCCGGGCCTGCAGATAAATTTCATAGCTATGCAAAATATACTGAGTATTGAAAATTTAAAGTAGTGCCTTGAAAATATCAAATTGAGTGTAGGTGGTGGTAACATGGATGTTAACAATTTCTCTTGTGATAGATGGTTCAAATTAACTTCCAGGAAAGTGCATTAACGTTTCCTTTGAAGGGCTCTGGTCTGAGCCTCTGAGAACACTGCCCGCCTTTTATTATTGTAACCTGTAAGAGGGAAACATATAAACACCCTGTACAGCAGGTAATGGGGGGAAATATAAACAAAGCCAGAAAGGAGGCTGGTGGGGAACAGTGCTGCTTAGACTAGGTCTTGGGCCCTGCCCACTGTGAGTAGGAGTAGCTGCAGTTTTATCACCATTGTTGGCACTATTGTTTTTTAATTCCTCCATTCGGAGAACAAATAAAGCATTCTAATAAATCTATCCTAGAGTCGGACCCTCCAAAGGCCAAATTAAAAACATTCTTGAGCAGAGATGGCAAAACCACTTTCCCAAGGCCTTGTTGAACAGTAAGCGGTGGTAAAATCTATCAATATTTCTTGGCTTTCATGCGTGAAGAATCGTATTTACATTGTATTAAAATGACTCTTAAATTTGCACAATATTGTAATGTAGCAAATGTAGTATTAATATCGATCTGAACAGCAGATAATTTATTTAGACAAGAGTATCTCATTTGTATGCAGGGTGGCCAGAGCCATGGACTTGGACTGCCCCCCTTTTACTTTCAGTGCAAATGCAGGTCTGCTAGTGAGAGAAGGAGTATTCTTTGCAAGAGGATAAAGTCCTAACCTTAAAACAAATGGAAGATTTATTGAATAGCCTCCTTGGTGTTTGAATGCATTTTATCTTAATAAGTCTTCCTGATGGAAACGTGTTTTTCAAAAGTGACAAAGAGCCTGGGAAGCAGCGACCAGGCTGCTTTAGCTCTGGCAGGCATGGGGCCTGGCTGGCTCTCCACTACCCGATTCTTTAGCCAAATTCATCAGGAAGCAAGCCAGTGTCAGGGAAGCTAGGATTTTTAAATCTTATCCAGCGAGGTGTCTTGAAGCATAAATGTGACTTGGAGCTGGACAGAGGTCTTCTCAAGAAAGGTCTTCCCTCCCTTTTCCTTGTTCCCCCAAGATTCTTTGACTCCCCTTGACTCTACTGATCTTATGCCCTTTCCCAGAGAGAGGCAAGGACTGTGCCGGCTGCTGGGAACATTGTGGAATTATTCATGCTTTTCTTTTAACTTTCCATCTTAAAATATTCTTGTGAAAAGTGTACCATTTTTAAAAAAAGTTTTCCAAAGAAGTTTCTTGAACCAAGTCTTCAAGGTGCAAGGGATGCCTAAAAGTGAACAATTAACAATATTTTGTTGGAAAACTGCAAGGAAAATATCTGAAAATGGAAATAGAGCTGTCAGTAGTAATTCACCCACCCACCCCCCATACAAAACATTTCCACTTTTGACTAAACTTGTTTTGATTGCCAGCCAGAAGGGAATTCATGGGTAGCCTTCTCAAAGTCATCCAACTTTTAAGCAAACTTTGAATGATGGAAAAGACAGTTTTAGACATATTGTCCAACGTGGTTTGCTCTGGCAAGTATTTGAAGTTGGCACAGGGGGGTCCCCTGTGGTGGTTTTCACATTTGGCCTCCGGATGGTATGTTTAATCCTTAATATTCTGGACAGCATCCAAGGACTAGGTCGTGACCTAAACTTACTTTTTTTAAAAAATTCATTAATTCATACACCTAAATATTCCTTCAAATAAATGAGACCATCTCTGAAAGGAGTCATCTAGTTAACATAAATACAATAAATCCATTTTCAGCACAATAATAACTTTGATTTCTAGTTATGGCAGCTGATTACATCTATATTTCCTGAACACTAAACTCTTCTGAATGCACAACATGAAATACATTCTCTGCACTACAAAGGCTAAGCCGGGAGGGCCTGAGCAGTAATGGTTATTTATTTACATAATTTCTTTTCCATACACTGTAGAAGAAATATTGAGGGTTCCCACATTGACACTACCATATAAAAAGTAAGACATGAATTTTGCACAATCCATCTCCTTTTCTTATCTGAAGTATAACTCATGGAGTGTAAATATGTACTGCATTTCACCTCCTGCTTACCTAACTTTTCCACCACAATCCTCCAATTGATGTGAGAGTGCATATCCTCAGCCCACACTTGGGAAAATTCTGTTGCAATGGGGTTAATGAATACCCAGGGTGAGAAGCCAGGTCCAGAATTAGGGCTCCTGCTGTAGGGAGACCACAGGCCCAGCTAGAAGCACCGCATTCCCAAAGAAGGAAAGAAATGGAAACAGAAAGCACAGAGCTCAAGCTTAACTTTCCTGAGCTTCTCTCTTGAAGTGACCTATCTCGGAGTAGGAGCATGACCTTGCACTCTGGGAACCCTACTTGCAAATATCAGATAACTATTTTACTGATCTGAGGGGTTGCCATATGGATCATTAATTTTTTTTTTCTGGGTAGCAATGGTTTCTTTCCATATTGCATTGTTTCGGGCTAAAAGGGATTCATGGCACAATGAAAGATAATACATGTAAAGCAAGATATATGTAAATATGGGTCTGCAGGATGGCCATTCAACTGGATCAGGTAAGCAAGTAGAACCAAGGGCAGACCTCTCTAAATAGTGAAACCCAAAGAGCTTCTGTCCTGGTCCTGCTGGCCATAAAATCTCACAGGCTTCCCAATTTAAGCCACTGTGGATACATCCAACCAGGTGGCTGGAGTAATTAGACATCTGAAAGGAACCCAGTCTGAATATGAGGTCAAAGGGGACTTGCCTCAGAAGGTCTTGAATTATTGCTAGTTTTATTTGTATTTTTGCTTGAGGCCATAGCCTTGTAGATGAAGGTATTAGAATGCTTTGTAAATCCTAGTTCTTGAAATATAAGGACATAAAGCTTAGAAACTCAGTGGATGCAGGTTTCTCTTTGAATCATTTGTGATGTCTTCTTTAGGGTCACACTTGCCCATTCACAATTATATGGTATCCTTTTGGGGGCATTGCCATGCATGTATTTCTTACAGGTCTATATATTAGCAAACTATGTCTTTGATCTCTAGTCAACCTGACTAGCTAAGGGCTCCTCTGTGATCCTCCTATTTCTAAAATATTCATTATTAATGTGAGAAACAACATAAGTATTTGAACTAAGATGGAAGCCTTTACTCTATTCCTCTGATTCCACCTAAACCCTCCATTTCCTTGCCTCAAATTTGTTGATAAAGTATGATCTGCTGTCTTGAAATGTCTTTAGAAGACCAATAAGGGCCTTGATTGGTATGAAATAAGCACACAGATCTTGAAATGTCATCATTGTGCAGAAGTACCTTTTTCTCCTTAGGTCTTACCACAGGAAACCTATCTCCCCCAAGTTTCCCCTTAACTCCCTATTCCCTGATTCTGAACCCGCAGCAGCTGCTACTGCCTCTAGCCCAGCTTTGTGACTGCTCACCAAAGATGTCTCCTTTCTGCAGCCTAGTATAACTGAGCCATATTCCTCTGATTAGTATACAGCTTAGAGATGTGACCAATTTTCAATTACTTGATCTAAGGCATAGATAGAAGTGTACACTCTCATGGAGGATTTGCTGCAGAGTCTTTGCTTGAATAGATAGTGGATCTCAAATCCTATATTGCTAAAGCATGAGCTTGATCTGATTCTAGACACTGCCAGCCCATGATTCCTTACCTGGCCCCCTACACCACGTTCAGTACATAATCTAGGTTCTCCTTGAGCTTTCTAGTTAGGTCATTTGGTTTTGAGAGGGGACTCTAAGAAGCCTTTGAGAACTGCCTCCAGGCCATATACTTTTTCAGGGGGCCTGAACACCCCCAAATTAGGGGCAAAATGGGGAAAGTCTTCCCTTTAATGAGCACAGCCAGAAGGATGCTCCCCTGCAGGCGAGGACAGGTTGCTACATACAGCAAACATGGCTCCAGCATCATACATTATTTAATCCAAAGTGAAAGGGGAAAAACAAAGAGTCTAGAGAGGTTGCTGCCTCTGCATGAATGTGCATCTCTCTCCAACACCCCTCTGCTACAGTGGGATTATGATTTATTTTTATTTGTATCTGGAAAGGAATGGTGAAGAAGAGAGTGGGGAGGTATGAGGGGAAGATTTCTCTTTTTTTTTTTTTCTTTTTCTTCCTTATTTCATTCTCTTTAAAAAATTAATGGCTTGTTGTTTGTGCCTTTGCTGCTCTCCAGCTAACCATGTGCCCCCTCTCCCTGTCTCTCCCTCCTGTGGCTGCTCTGGCAGATGCCTGTGGCCTGTCGGATGCCGCCCACATCGAAAGCCTGCAGGAGAAATCACAATGCGCACTGGAGGAATATGTGAGGAGCCAGTACCCCAACCAGCCCAGCCGCTTCGGCAAACTGCTGCTGCGACTGCCCTCGCTGCGCACCGTGTCCTCCTCTGTCATCGAGCAGCTCTTCTTCGTCCGTTTGGTAGGTAAAACCCCTATTGAAACTCTCATCCGAGATATGTTACTGTCTGGGAGCAGCTTCAACTGGCCTTACATGTCCATCCAGTGCTCCTAGACCTTGGGCGCTTCCTGCCTGCCCCTGCCCCCACTAGAAACTCAGAGGACTCATCCGGGCCAAGGACTCCAACGCCTCGGGGACTCTCCGGGTGTGGAGGACCAGGCAGGCCAGGCAGACCAGGCAGGGGAAGGAATGCTGGGGACAGAAGCAGCCCACCCTGCAGAAATGCAACTGGAGCTGCAAACCAGGAGAAAAAGAAACTCTTTTAGGATCAGATCTATAAGCACGTTGCAAAGGAAAGAAAAAAGGATCTTATGTCTGGTGAGAAAATGAAAACATTTTTTTGGAAGAGAGGACCATAAGAATTTTAATAAAACAGAAGGAGACCAATGGACCTTCCAGGATTTATTGTGGACGGATGTGGATATATTCTGTACAGAAAAACAACACATATGGAAATGGACTGAATCCTATGTAGAAACACACCACACCCCACACACACACACACACACACACACACACACACACACTGAACATTGTTATTCATTTTGTAAAATACTAGTCTTTATTTTCATTTTTTTGTAAAATTTAAACATCGTATGCGCATAAAGAAAAAAGGAAACAAGAATTAGGGGAAAATAACATTTTCCAAATAATTATAAAAAATTTGTCCTGTGTCTATGTATCTATATCTGTTTTGTATTTTTTTCTGGTTCCAAACCAGATTTCCTGTGATTCTATACTAATAATTTTTGATATAACCCTTTGCTTCTTATAATGAGTGCGATATATGTTGTCGAGGCTGTTCTTCAAGAATTAAAATTGAAGTGAAAATTTAAACAAAAATAAAAGAATTTAGCAAAACCCATGTGTGTGGTTGTTTGGCCAATGTCATCAGTACAAGAGAACCCCCTGGTTAATTTCCAGCTCAATTATTACCAGAATTGGGGAAGTAGGAAAATTTATGGTCCAATACCAAGTTGACTACATTCATTTCCTAAAACTAGCCACTGTCTTGGTTTTGTAAATGTGAAGGTCTGGGCTCTATAAAGGCTGGAGTCCTCAAGCAGCATAGGGTGCCTTGGTGGAGGACAAGAGTGGTTGCGACTGTGTGAACAGAAGGTAGCCCTGTATGCATCTGAGAAATGGAGCAAACTGGGTCTGAGTTAGGCACTGGGGCTAAGTCTGTAGGCACCAAGAACCAGGCACATTCTGCTTCAGTGACCCAGTGGCAGCACCTGGGTTCTCACTGCAGGTGGGAACTTGCTGAGTTGGAGAGGTTTGCAAGAAACATGCAGAGTGATATATAAGCAGAGCAGAAAAGGAAAAGGTGCCCAGATGCCTCTGTGAGCCCTGGGCTTATATGTGCAGGCAAGTGGCTGCGGAGGGGTGGGGGGTGTTCCACTTCTCCCCAGCTCTAGGATATTGTCAGGCCCTCTACATCAGAGTTCTGACTTTGAACCTCTGAAGATCTGACGGTGATTACCCTTTCCTTCCAGACCCTATGATGAGGGCTCCTAAGATGCTCTGGAAATCTGGTGGGTGGGCTGAAGGGTACCCTGCTCCTGTGGCTTTTAGTAGGGTGCTGACCCAAAACCTAGGAGTTGGGAGTTGAACTGGAGGAGTTCTTCCCAGAAGGCATTTGGACCCTTATGGGTCTTTGAGGGCAGAAGCCTCCCCTTGAGGCCTCTAGTTGGGTGTGCGTGGGGGGCAGCTCTCTGTAACAGCTTTCGGAGCATGAATGTTTTATAGGATCTGAGCTAGAGCTGTGAGAACACATACTGCCAAGGGAGCTCTTTCTTAGCGTATTAATAAAGCCAGATCTTCAAAAATAACACCTCTCACCCTCCCCCTCCCCCCCAGCCCCAGACAGGCCCGTATGAGGCAAGAGCTTCACTTTCAGAAATCACTGGCAATGTTTTGCTTTCAATTTGCTATCTAGAAGTCTCCAGGTGCTACCCCCAAAAATGCATTAACAAGCTCCTGTACTCCAACCCACTTGAGGTTTTTAATATTCTGAGTGCAACACAGCATGGGCAGTGCCTAGCTCACTGTGGAGAAACCACTGTAGGTTCAAGATCAGAAACCAGGCTGCCTGGGGACCACTGGAGGTAGGACAGCAGGGTGCAGAGCACTGAAGCAGCCAGAATTACTCCCTGGAGAGATCCTCTGCACCACACCCAAGGACTTCTTTGGGCCAAGATGAATTCCTTGCAGGTTGGACACCTAAGGCAGGAGGGAATGAGGAGAGCTAATATAATTCCTGATCACCTTCCAGGAGGTATTAGGAACCCACTCCGGCTGCCTAAGGGTGGCATGTGGGGATAGGGGTGGAGTAAGCTGCAGTTAGGGTGCCCAGGTGTTGGGGAAGCCAGCAGCCTCAGAGAGCTCACGATCTTTCCTGCCTTTCTTGAAATGAGATGTAAATATATTCATTACAATGTGATCCCTCTAATGAAAACAGATAAACATTTTCATAGGTCAGAAACGTACTTTACAATTAATTTCAACATCGAGGCCCAAGGACAAGGCACCCAGTGCGTTGTGCTACGATTTTGTTCCAGTGTTCAGAGGTAACAGTGGTGACTTGACTTTTGCTCACAGGGTCCGGAGAAATCCTGGCCACCTTTCTAAGCCTGGGCCCAAGCTGAGATTAGAATCAACGGGCACAGCCCAGGGAGAAACAGGGTTTCCTAAGGCCTCATAGACTCCCTTGGATTCCTGGAGGAGCCAGGGAGCCTTGGGGTTGTGGGGAAACCAAGAGAAAGGAGTTTCCACATACTCCTCACCTATTTGGAGGCTGGGGCTGTGGGTTTCTCCTGTTATCTCCTGGGTGGCTAGGGTGGCGCTGGCCTGCATTAAGCACAGAGTGGTCTTTGCACAATCAGAGCTTCCAGGGACTCCGGAGTCATTGGTTAGTCCTGCTGGGACCAACAGGCTGCCCAAAGGCTTTCCATTCTCACAGTGTAGAAAGGACTCAAGAATCAACTTGCGCTAAGGGACAGTTTAGAAACCAAGACGGCAGCATCTAAACCGTGGGTTGAACCTTGTGACAGCCGAAAAGGTCCTTCTGTTCCGGCAATCTGAAATGTCCCTCCTCCTCTTTACTGCATCTCAGGGAATGAGGGATGAGGGTTGAGCGGCCGAGCAGCCCGAGGTCTCAGAGTGCGAAGCGAAGCGGCAGGCTCCAGTTGCGACCCGGCTGCCCCGGTTCCACGTACAGCAGCGATGTCTCAGACCCTAAGAGGAGGTGAGGTGGAGCAGAAGCAGGCTTCCTCGGCCTGGGTGGCCGCCAGGAGGCTCCTGAGTACTGAGCCCGCCTTCATGCCATGCGCCAGGGGGAGCCATGGAACTCTGGTGTAAGGCTGCAGGCAGGTGTAGACTAGACGGTTGTCATGGGGCATGTAGCCCTAAAGCCTGTCAAAGCTGTCTCAAGTCCTAAAGGATCAGAAGAGTAGAGCTGAGCTAACTTGTCCAAGTAGGACCAAGAGGTTCCCCAGGTCCAGAGGAAATACATCTTATCAGTTGGACCGCAGCTCACATAAGGTGATTTCCCTCGTGAAATTAACTTTTACCTAGGAAAAGTTAACTTTTTTTTTTTCTTTTCTAATCCGAACACTTTCTGGACAGCTGAGAACTTTGTCAACACTGAAGTTAGTTTAAACTACTTTTAGCCATAATCTTTGCCTAAAACATCTGAAAAGCTATATCCCAGGATGTGCTCTCCTCAGGGAATCTCTAGGGAAGAAGACTGCGCCTTTTCTGCACGGGGGTATAAGGTATGGCTCTGAGGATGAAAAGTAAGGCCTCTGCTGTCCCCCTTGCTCCAAGCTCCAATCTGGGACCAGGCTAGGTGAGAGGAATACTAGAGAGGAAGATACGGTCCCTGTCGTGCTTCCGGGACTCCACCCCTCTGGTTGTGGCGGACTCTTGGTCTTTGGCAACAGCAACGGGCCTTTGCAGGGTCTGGGAGACCTCATCGTTCAGCTTTGCCCTCAGGGTTGCTGGGAACTGCATCCCCGAGGTTCCCGGCCCACCTGAGATTTTGCACACTCTAGATGTGCAAAAAATAAAGTTATTTTTTAAAAATATTCTTTCTCCTCTTATCCCACCGGTAGGCATTTTTTTTTTTTTTTAATATCTCCTACAGTGACTGAATCCCCTCCTGTCAGTTCCTGGATTCCTCAGAACAAATCATCAATGTCTCTGCAAATAGGAGACCATGAGGAGCGTGAGGAGGGAGTGGAGGGGGACACAAGTGGGAACTAATAAAACTCTTGTTAAAGGGCCTGCTCAGGATCCATGGCGTCACTGGGTCTTTTACTTGCGAAGCCAAAGAGTTGTATTCCTAAATGAGTTAAAGACCCATTTACCTCTGTCGTGTTCTATTCATCAAGCCACAAGTTGAGAGTTCCTAACATGAAACTATTTGTTTGCTTACACAACCAGCTGGGTGCAATTTCACGTCTGAGATATCTATCTGAAAGCGCCTCTCATTTATTATCTCTCCTTGTCAGCGAATCCATTTTCCAGCTTCCCCTCCCCCCTTTGGAGTTTATTTATTTATTTATTGTGGGATTTCTTTGCCTGGGAAGACCTGGGACTGGAATACTCCCCGGGGAGTTGTGGCTCCCTGTGCGGGGTCCGCTGCGCTGGGGCGCATGGGTCTGTGAGCAATAGAAGCTTGTACGCTGCCAGAGCTGACCCCGACTGGCCCCGACTGGCCGGCATGCAGGGGTGTGGCGTAGGTGGCGGGTGGGCCTGGCTGAAGACTGCAGAACTGTCTTTCTCCTTGGATGTCCCCCCCTGCTCGCTCTCTCCCAGTGAAAACTTAAACCACCTGTGCGAAGAGTGGGCCTTGAGGGGGGCGGTGGGGGCAGTGAGAGGTGAACCCAGGAGCCTTTCCCGGAGATGGGGGCCCGAGATTCGGATTTGAGATATGCTGTTCACAAAGCCTCACCTAGTCCCACGGGGCCAATTTCTTCTCCCAGGGTCTGAGCACAGAGTGAGTAACCAAGATGTAAATAGTTACGTGATGGGTTGGGGGAGGGGGTAGTGCATTTATTGTGTGTGTGGAGGAGAGAAGGCGCTGCACGTGGTTTCAATTTTGAAGCACAAAGAAATAACATGCAATGCAGAAAATAGGTTTATGAATGTAATTGAGAGGAAAGAAAACAATTAACACGGTGCAAGGTTGCAACTCGGTTCCCCACCCCTTGCTTTCCCTCCTACCCCAATTTTGAGAAATCCGGATCATGTGAATAGAGTGGGTCTGAGTAGTTAGATCCCGCTGACAAGGGAACCCCTGATGGGAATCTCAGTGATAGCTGGATAATGGTGTCTATCCATCTCCTGGACTGCTAAGGCCTCCTCTAACCAAGCTGAAAGCAAAGGATCAAATCCCCAAGTCCAGAGTGTAAAATATTCCCAAATGTAAGTAAAGAAAGGAGAAGGAGTACCTGGGGGACAGAAGGAGAAAAAGAAAAAGAGGGAGGATTTCTTTAAGACAGACCAGGCTGGTCTCTGCAAGCTATCCTATTGTGTTGATTTAGGAAGACATTTGCTGTATATAACGTTTAAGGCTGATAATATCATTGCGCAGCCAGATAAATAAAGCGTTGGCCCAATCGTGGGGTCAGCGATCGATCTCTGGGCTCAGAGGAAAAAGGAGAGAGACAGGGTCGTGCACGAGGGTAGGTCTGTGTGCTTGTCAGTCGGCAGGCAGGAGCTCAGCTCGAATGTGTGTGTGAGCAGAGCGTCAGACACACACACACACAAACAGAGAGAGAGAGAGAGAGAGAGAGAGAGAGAGAGAGAGAGAGAGAGAGAGAGACACCAAGTCTTCAGCTGGCCAAGAGGCTCATTAGCATTCCTAACCCATGGACCTGTGCTGACAACTAACAGAGATATCCCGCTCACCACCAGGCCTCCTCTCCTTTTGTCTTCAGATCTGGAAAAGAAAAAGATTTCTCCATGGAAGCTGGAGACTGAACTTCCATGTGATTGTTGGAGAGTCAGGTTATTAAAAAAAAAAAAAAAAAAAAAAAAAAAATCAGCATTTGGCCTGATCTTTCACACTGCTTTTTAAAACTTCCCTCCAAAAGAGGGAACTCTTTTTTTTTCTTTTCTCTCTCAAAGTGTACTATGCTTGTTGAAACTCCAAGCTTAAATGAGAGAAAATACTCTGAAAACATTTTGCCATTTCTTCTTGTTGGTGCAAAGAGAGGTAGATGTTTATGTTTGGCTCACATACACATGTAAAGCTGGTACTTCTAGAGATTTCTGGAACATGGCAACCAGAGGTTGCTTAAGCTTTTATTTCTCTTCTATTTTTTTTTGTTTTACTATAAGATAAAATTAACATCCTGATTATTACTTTATCACTTTTCATTGTTTTCAAATAAAGTATGTCTTTCAAAATCACATAGGATCTAATTTTGTATTAACCATCAGAAAAAGTTAATTTTAAGATACACTCAGTATTCGAAGAAACATTTTCAAATTATACTCACTCGTGTATTTTTAATCATCTTCTATTTTATCATCACCTATTTTGGGGGTGTCTTTCCACCTTTTCTCACAGGGTAAATACATAAGCCCTTTGCTCTCCTAGATACTGTTCCTTGAACTCCATTAAACTAGGCAGATAGTTTTACACTGGAGTGTACAAATTATCCCATGTTGACAGATGTTTGTCACTTAGTAACTTCTTTCCAAGTTTTCTCCCCCTCCCCTAAGCCTTCTTTCCAGCTTGCTTTGTTGTTTTAAAATATGCATGTCTCTCACTGGAATGCCAGTCACGAGTGCAAACTTTGTGTCCAACCTCCCACATGAAATGATCCTTTTAGAGGGAACTCGATATGTCTCAATCTGCACTTCACTCAAAGCCTCTGGGTACGGCCACTCACTCACTGGTTCTGGCTCCAAAATAACTCAGCAGAAACAAGTTTCCAACAAAAAAATCCCCTCGAATGTCTCCCAGGGAAGAAATATAGCTCCTATAATTAAAGGAGGCAACGGCCAGAGGGGGAATGCAGCCGGCAGCCAAAAAAAAGTAAGAGCTTTATTTATTTGCTGATTGAACTTGGGTTGTCATGACCAGCAGGTTTATCCACACTGGCAAGTGCTGGAGGCTTGTACTATGCATGTACAGGAGGGAGAAAAGGGGAGAAAAGGAAGGGGAAGGGGAGGATGACATGGAATAGGAAGAATGAAAAAGACCAGGCCAACTTTGGGACAGAGAAAATGATCTCTGTGGTACAATGTAGAGAAATTTCCTAGCCCTGGTAAAAACTTGTAGCTAAGGATATGGGGTGGGGGCTCAGAGGTGATGAGGGATAATTATAGTAAACCCTTAAATGTGGGGGTATCATCAATAAAAAAGAGGACTATTTTCACTAGAAAAGTAATGTGACAGCAGGAAAATTATTAGCTGTGCTGTGTGTGGCAAATCGGTGTGTGGGGGGTGGAATTCTGGAGGGAGAAGGAAAGAAGTTCTAGGACTCCAGGGAGCCAGGAGTCATCCACTCTCTTTGGCAAAACTTGCCTAGGAGGTGTGGATGTGACATCTACTCTAGGAGACATCATCTTTGCACCTTATTTTAATTAGTTTTATCTATAAGAGCTGATTCTGGCATTAGAACCACTTATAGGACAATTTGGCTCCCAGGATGAAGAACACCTCCCAACCTCTTGGACCACCCCCCAAAAGGTGGTTATAAGTTTCAAAACAGAAGGGGTACAGCTCAGGCTGGGCAGCTCATTTCTATTAAAAAGGCAAACTTCAGCACTGATGAAAAACAGATGAATTTTTCTCCCTCTTTCTGAAACAGTTACTCTCTTTTACTGATGTGAAGTGACGTCAGCGATGCCTGCCCTATCCCCTTGGAGAGAAGGGAGAGAGGAGGAGGGGATGGAACAAGGGAGCTGGAAGAAAAAGCTAGAGAAAAAGAGAAAGAGGAGCTGAGAGAAGGAAATGAGGGGTGGGGGAATGAGGATGAATATCCTACGTTTTGGGCCAAAATTCCACAAAGAGTGGGCAAAACAATGATTTAGAAGCCAGTGATTGATAGGACACCTTTCCCTACTCTCACTCGATCTACATATTCTAACATATGGAAAGCTTACAGGCCCTGTGCACTTATAGAAGCCGATAATGCATTAGCTCTCAGCAATATTTACAGCACCACTTTTAATACACACCAGATGGTTCGCGACTGTGCCGCCTCAGCCAGCTCACTTCTCGATTTTACTCGGCGGCACTTTGTTGCAATTACGCTCCATGCTGAGACCAATTTTATTGGTGACCTATTTTTCATATTTGCAGCATTTTATGTTAAAAACCTCCTCTCTGGCCTTTCTGTAAAAGGGCAGCGCTCAGGAAGGGAGAGCTTAGGAGGACAGCGGTGCTGTGGGGCTGTCTAGGTAGATATTAATATTTATCACGATGTTACATACCTCGGGTTTAAGTGAGTAAACCCGATAGACATAAGTACTTTGGTCATTATGTTTGTTCACTCACCCCCTGTTTGTCAGACCCCCACGGACTGTCTACACGGCGCGCTTGCCTCAGAGTCAATACATCGGACCATAAATATTGTATTCCATTAATTATCACGCCACTGGCTTATCCTGGGCGCCGGCGTCCTCGAGCGACACAGGGCAAATGAGGACGCTTCCTGAGCATATTTCTAGGCTGGGAACCCCGCTGAAATCACCGCGGTGCTTGGGAATTCCTAGAGCCTGAACGCCTGGCTCAACCCGGGCTGGGCCTGGGGCCGGCTGCTGGGAAGGAGGGGCGGCAGAGAAGGCCTGACGCCTCCAGGAGCGCTCAGTACCTGTTATCTTGCTACGCAGAAGGCCACAGGGAGAATCCCATTTGGCACGCCGGGAAAGGCTTTCAACTTTATCTCCCGCCATGTAAATATCCCCGAGTGCCCGACTGCGGGACTTTGTTTTGCACTGAACAATATAAATATCCTATTTGCTACAATGCAGGTGTGCTCTACACACACACACACGCACGCACGCGCACGCACACACACACACACATACACACAAACACACACACACCTCTCTCTCTCATAGCGACTCTTTATATCCCCCTCCCCTGGTTTCAAAAAAAAAAAAAAAACCCACAGATGTTTACTTTATTGATATAACCTATACCATGGTTAGGCTGAGAATAATATGCCTCAACTAACAGTCATTTAGCAAATAATAGAGGCGTTCTGGATGCTTTCCAACGTTACACATGTACTTGGTCATAAAATGATACGTGAAAAAATTAACATCTGCTTTCCTAAAATAAAGTGTGCCAAGTAGCTTTTTATGAATGCGTTTCTCATTTTAAAAAGAAATATGGACAGATAAACTGACACCCAGATGTATAGCATATTTATAATGGTCTTAGGATTTAAAGGTAGCTATTCATTGCACAAGCCATTTAAAAACTGACGTTTTAAAAGCTCCTTAACCCTGGACATCTTTGAATCCTGAAGAGGCTTCCAAATTTTATTATTTAAAGAGGAATTTACTGTAATTTAATTGCATATCAAGGTAGAAGTATGTGAAATCGGGGCACTGCAGCTTCAGCTCAAGAGAAATTCCAACTCGCCTTTTATTTACCTAATTTCTCAGCAAGGTTCCCAGGCCCTTAAGAAGGCAGAGCTGGAAAGTTTAGTTGGGCTCTTTTTTGTTGTTGTTTAATTCCACTATTAGGAAATGAGGCCTACCTTTGAATTATTTCATTAGGATTTGGCCTTTTGGGGGAAGGGGTGGGAACCATAATCATTAGTGGCTTTTTATTATTTCTACAATAAATGGCTAGATTCTTTGTTGAATAAGCTGCTTGAATGTTTTGCAGATGTTCCACTTAGACCAAATCTGACCCCCTATTTCCTCCCTTTAAGTCCCTTAAACTCTCCCACCAGTCCATTTTCTGGAGAGCATCCTCCCCCACCCTAGCAAGTTTATAAGTGTAGGACATATTCTTTAGAAATTTCCACCTAACTACATATGCTCACACACACAATCACTTTACACACACACATTCCCACCCACTGAGCCTCTGAACGTGGCAGAAGATGGGGGGGGAGAGAGAGAGAGAGAGAAAGAGAGAGAGAGAGAGAGACTGACTAGTGAGGCAGAATGGAAAGGAGGGGGGAAGTCAGCTCAGTGGTTACACTCCTGTGCTGAGGCGCGCCCTCCACTGGGCCCCTAGCCCTCGCCCTTTGTGCCTTTGGTTTGAAACATTGGAGGTGGCCCAGGTTCGTTTCCTCCAAAAGAGCTGAGAATCTTGGTTTGCCAAATGCTTGGGGGCATCCTCCCAAAGTGTTTCGGGGCCGTCCGGTGAGCAGAGGCAAAGCCGAGGTAGCCGGGTCATCACCTTGGCGCACCCCTCCCGCCGCACCGCCCCAACCTCTGCGGCCGCGCGTGGGGCTCGAGGGGCTTAACAAAGGGCTCCGCGGGGGCTCCGGGCGCGGCCACGTGACGGGCCCGAGCGCCGCGTCGCGGTCCCGCAGTGGGGAGGGGCGGCCAGCCCAGGATACCGGGTGGCTTCTTGACATAAAAAGAACTGCCCGGCCTCGGGCGGGCCGCGCCGGGCAGCGCTCTGCCGGGATGAGAAGTACTTGTCTGGCTCCGCGTTGGAGAAGCCGCACCTCTCATCTCTCCAGCTCTTACTTGAAAAAGCTCTCGGAAGAAACTGTGTGTGTGCGGGGAGGGCCGCGGGGTGGGCCGGGGCCGGGCTGCGAGGCTGAGGGGGGCCGGCTTGTGGGTGGATGGGGAGGAGGTTGAAGAAACGGCTCCTTTCTGAATGACAGGACCCCTTTTCAAAGGGCAAACGGGGAGGGGGGAACTCCTAATATGAATAGGAGAATTTTCAGTGTTTCCCAGTTACTTCCCCTCCCCCTTGTAGATATTTTCCTTTCTTTTTTTTTTTCTCATTTTTTCCTTTTCTTTTCTTTCATCTTTTTTTTCCCTTTTCTTTCCTTTTTGGTTAGATTTGAAGTGCGTGCGCAAGCATGTGTTGATGTGTTTTCAAGAGAGTGATCCCTTAACTTCCAAAAAATCATTTTGGGGTTGGAAAAATTATTGAATCATATTAACGTGTTTTGTGGACTCACTGATCAGAGTGGATAAGGCAACAGAGAATCAAGCTTTCAGATAAGAATCTTTAAAGATGGTATGCTTATAGAGGAAAGGAAGTGAATAACTTAGAAAGTTCTCCCTCTTACCAATAAAACCCATCACATTTTAACCTCTTACTAGAAAAGATATAGTGTCCTCATTTCCTCATTCAAAAGTTTCTAGATTAATATTAAATGCTTCTGTGAGAAAACAAGAGGGGAGAGCTTGTCTCACACAGTTTTGTGTGTGTGTGTATGTGTGTGTGTGTGTGTGTGTTTTAAGCCTGCTTTCATATAATTTAACCTTAGAAACACTTTTATCATCTCCATTCTCGACCGTTTTTTTTTAATTGAAGGATCATGCCTTAGGAGAAAACCTTCTTGTAGAACAGATGTAAACCCACAGTACCAGTTGTTTGTTGTTGTTGTTGTTGTTATCATGATTATGATGGATATTATGTCATCCCCTCCTTTTTGCACTTGATCTGATGAGAGAACTTTTTTTTAAAGAGTGTGAAATGAAGGACACAAAGACAATATATCAATGAAAAGAAGAAAGTGGCCCTTTTAATGGGAACTAAAGAAAACCCAAATGTAGATGAAGTGTACCGTAAAAGCTGCTTCAAAGTCCATCTTAATTCCCTTGGGCTCAGTCTTCATGAACATGTGATAATTGGGGATTCTGCAGGGAGGTAAGGCAGCCACCGGGTGAGGAGTTACACAGCGATGCCCTGTCGTGTAGTTCCAGATAACATTTTAACTGAGAACTTGGAGATGCTACAGAACCCAGATTTAGCTACCCATCCCCAACACTACCTGCCCATTAATTTTTCCCCTTCCTTGGTCACTTTGCTTAATAGGGGAGCTCATGCTGTGTCCCACCTCACCAGACTGCAACTCAGCAGGTCGGTATATGCTGGGCCATATTCTAAGGTTTTTACTATTATTTTGTGATCAACTCTGGTTAATTTTTTATTTATTTTTAGACCTCAGTCCTTTTGGATCACAGAAGTCCCCACAAGTAACACAGCAATAAATCTGAACAAAAATAAGACAGATTTCCTCATCGATGTGTAATAAAGTTAAAGGACATTGTTTTGTCAGACAAGCGCTAAGTAGAAAATAAATCTCAGAGTCTGGGGAAACAAAACGGAGCGCTGCTGGCATGTGTGTAAATTTACTTTTAAAAGCAATAAATCAATGTTAAATTAAACAGCTGGGTACCCTGTCTAGGAGAAGATTCCATGTTAAAGAAGATCTTGATGGGAGAAATGAGCTACTTAACAAGACTCACATATACATCCAAAGTTAGATTTTTATTGCAATTCAGAAGCAAGACTAACCTGGAAACTTTTCCTCTGAACTTTAGACAGGAAGAGGGCAAGGAGAGGAAGTGAGAATTTTATCTACTGTCCATCCTGAGGTTTTTGTACTTGTTTTCAGGCACATGGAGAGAAGATTTTATAGAAATGTTTTAGATGTTTTCTAAATTGTCAGTTAAGATCCAGAGTCCTTTATTTATTGACTAAGGTTTGTTGGTTGGGTTGTGATTTTTGTTGATTTTTTTTCTGTAAATACTATAACCTGTAAAGATGCTTTAATGAGCATATTGAGTGTATTCTTACCTGATGGTTCTTTTATTCTTCATGTGGTTGTTTTGGACAGTAAATAACATAGTAAAAAAAAAAAGAGAAATGTTATTTCATATCTATTATAAATATTCTCATTGAGAAACATACCTGAGATTGAGCAGCATTTAAAGCTAATTGAAATATTTTAATATTTTATTTTTAAAGTTTTTTTAACATAGTTCTTTACAGGAAAAAATTTTTGTAGATGAGGGCAGAGGAGGGAGACAGAACAATAGAAAACCCAAGCTCTGGCTCTGTTCTAAAAACAATGTGAATCAATGAGCTATTACAGAGGCAATATTCAATAGCAGGAAAATAGGAGTAATTTAAGACTAACACATACATACAATGCATTTTTCCAGCTTTAAAATGAAATTCCAGTAAGATTAATAGTTCTTTAGAAAACAGAAATATTATTGGGATGAACTTTCTTATTCTTTTGAATTCAGATTGACTGATTTAAAAGAAAAATATGGGGCTCTTGCCTATACAGAAAGCAGATTATTCTTTACTTTCTTCATATCGAAACCCAGAAGCTTTATTTTGTAGTTATATTGTTAACCCACTTCCAAAGAATATTCATTTAATTAGGTAACATCATTAAAACTTTAAAAATGGAAAAAGTGTTGTTTAGCCCCTTGAGCTATAAACTAACAGGGGTATTTGGCAGCATCCTAACTACCTTTGACTTTCTTTCAGCCAAAAGAAATATCAAAGACTAGGTTGCCTGGAGAAGAATAAAGTTATACTGTTTATATTTAGGAGACAGCTTTCAGTTTCCATGACCATTCATGGCTTGTTAAGTAAATCTCTGTCTTATGCCACTCAAAGATAGCTCAGAGTGCCTGTCGGGAGCAGTCTGGGCAGCCTTATAAACTCAGAATGACTTCTCAACCCCTGCTAGGTTTTCCCGGCAATGCGCGTTCCTCTGCGCTGAAGCCCTGGGAGCTATATCAGCCCAAGGTGAGCTTTTCAGTCTCCGATCTTGTCCTCATCTGGATAGGAGGTGCAAGGCTAGTTAGACAAAGGGCTGATTTTGGGGAGGAGGGAGGGAGAAGATGGAGAGGCCGCCTGTTCTAATTAAAAACAATAAGCAATCCTGTGAGGAGCTGTCCTTTAGCCTTTGCTTGAGGCAGAACCAGTCCTTCTCACCTTAGTAGTTAAGTTTGTTTGAATTGGCCACTGGGTCCAAGAGCAGAAACTTGCAGGTAGCACTGGGCTTAGGTGAGATTGGTCTGGTGGTTAAATCGCAGCAAGTGCATCTGCAAATCCCTGTTTGTCTCCCTGTCTGATGGTCTCTCACTCAGGCACATTTTGATTCTAACTTTGCTTGCTAGATGGCGCTCGGTGTCTCAGGACCTTTCATTTCAGAATTAAAGTGGCTTTTTAGCACTGTTGTTCTGAAGTAGTTTGTGAGCATTTGATTAGCACAGTGCTGGTAATTTTATTGCCCTTGCTTTCTTTTGACTCAGGTAATATCCAGGAGGGAGCTGCCCATCTTAATCAATATAATAAAAAAAATCAAGGAAATTCTGCACCTGAATGTAGGGCACATTTATGGCTCAATTACTCGTTGTGATACATTTCAAAAGACATGTTAACTTTCCTCCATTAATCTGACTGAGGTTTTTAGGAAAATGATAAATCAGCAGGTCCAGATGAATATTTACAATCCTGGAGATTTACCAACAGTGTCCACCACCCACTCCTACCACTACTCCCATTTCCATTTCAGGATGAATTAAGCTGATCTTAGGGAAATTTTTTACTTTCAGTTGTCATTATGGGATTTCATTAGTTGATTTAAAGAGTGTTGTGACTTATCTAAACACCCAATACTAAAAATTCATGTCCATGTTTTAGTATTTTAATAAAAGTCACCACAAGTTTTGTTTAACATGAAGGGTGATCTGTGAATTCAAATATGCATTTATTTTAACCACTAAATGATTCTCTTCAGATAGTTAAGACACTTTTTAAAAACTCCTTTGTGTTGAGATACAAAGAAGGAAAATCAATAGTTCTAAGTTTCTGATGGGATAAATTAAGATGAATCAAAAGGACCTGAACATTGTTTTGTGGAATGAAGATGTCATTTTCACAGCACACACTACTCTCATATCATTGTCCTTTAAAGAATGGGTTGCAGGTGAGGGAAGGCAATGGTTGCAAATGAAAGACAAAACTCTCTTTATAGACATTTTAACACCACTTTAACAAAGGGGAGTTAAACTTGTTAGTTGTTTTTAGGATTTTGGGAACTAATTGTATAGAAATGTTCTACCTTTGGGGACACTCAGCTGGGTGGCTTGGAAACCTTTTGTCAAATCTTGGCTGTTTCGGTGAAGAACCCCGCAAAGTTTCTCTCTAGGTGTTAGGCTGAAACTAGCAGGCGCTGAAAACCTAAAGAGGAAAATTTACAACTTGATCAGCCCCAGCCACACACCAAAAAACCTGCTACTGGTGCAAACATATGTTCCAGATTAAGTTAAGCAAATGGCTTCTCTCTCTCTCTCTCTCTCTCTCTCTCTCTCTCTCTCTCTCTCTCTCCTCTATTGCTCAGGGTTGAAAGTTGATCATAAAAATTTGAAGTGTGTTGTGTGCTGTGCTTCCAGTGGATCACAGATTCTCAAATGCTTACAGCCCACCCCCCATCATTTACTCAAGAGATTAGATATATTTTACCTTGTTGAGATTCTAGTTTAGAATCCTCTACAAACTGAATCCAGTTAGATATTACTTTCCAGGAATACTTGTAGCTTTAAAAGTTGACTAAACTGAAAACTGGGTTCATTCTCTCTCGTGTTAAACTACTAAATAGCTAAAGTGTAATTCAGTTGTTGTAATGGTTTGCCTTTTTCTTTGCACACCTAGTAAATTTAAAGGGCAGATATTAAACTGCAGAATTTATTCTAAATTTCTTTTAAAGTTTCATTCACTGGAGGAGTAGGTGATTTTTTTTCACAGCATGAGACAAAATAAAGAAGTGTTACCAAAGCCTTTAATTATGTCAGGAAAGACTGAAATCATAGTGTTTCTTTTAATGGGGGTAACTGTCTTTTGCCACCTCTCTGTAGTCATCCAGCCATATCCCAACTCGATTATTTGAAGACCAGTTTGGCTACTAAGATGTCTGGTAAAGAAGTTTAGAGTTAACTCCCCACTCCTCAAGATACCTCCTGGGGCAAGTAGCAGAAGAGGGAGCCAGGTATCAGACACCTCTGGTGCTTTCCTATGCAAGAACATTCAGGGGGAGTTTGAAGTCATTTCCTTAACCTCGAATTCAAATGATCATTCTGCAGAATTTAACCAAAACTGTCCTTGTTGAAATTTGGTAGTTAGGGTTTTCATCTCTCCCTTCCTCAAGGGATCTTGGAAAACGTTTAGAAATTACTAATTTCTAAGAAGCTAAATAAAGAAGTTCTTTTATAATGTACGAAGTACACACTTTAACTAAATAGGCAGTGTATATCTGATATAGACATATAGACAAGAGACAAAAGAAACTTATTTTTAAAGACTTTGAAGGGGAAAATGGATAGAACAGCATCAATCTTACAGAAGAGTAGGGTTGGAGTTAAAAGAAACTTGGATAATTTTTTAAAATGATCTTCTATGCTTCTATGTTTTAGGATGATTTAAACCTCCACGCAACCCATGCAGGTAGAAGGTCCTCTTGAGAGATCTGACCATTTTTGAGTTAGTATACTTAAAGTGAGCTTTTCAAACTTCTTAATACTTTTCTCTGGCAAAAATGGTCCTGAAATATCAATTCAGGTCTACGAGTTTCTAATTCAAAATAATCTAAGTCATCCTGAAACTAGATCGGAAATACACTTTTCTTTAAAGTAAAAAATTCCCGATTAATCAAATAAAGATCTTAACTACTCCTTCCCTCTCCCAGACATGAGAGAAAGAGATCCCCCCAAACCCAGATTGAGAACAAAATCTAGGTGTCCAGGAGTTCAGTGAATGCTGTCTACTCAGATCTGCACAATCCCCCTGCCACTTGACAGAGACGACACCACACTCCTTCCTGCCCTTCACTGCACCTGATTCCCTTTTCTGACTCTTGAACTCCAGAAGGTTAGAATAAAATATTTATTTAAAAAATGACAGTTCAGTTTATGGAGTGGGTTCCTGAAAAAATACACGAACCAAACACAAGCCAACATATGGAGATATTTCAGCCGCGGGTTCAGAAAGTGGGAGGTGCACTCTAGCTTAGAATATGACTATCTCCAAGCCACTATTATTCAACAGGTCCCCTTTGCAACCCTGAACACTTAAGCTGCCAAATTGCATTACCCCAAGTTGAGTTTCCCCCAGTTTTCCTAGGAGGGTTCTGTCGCTCTTTTAAATAGCTCCTGGTGTGGCCGAATTTCTCTGGTAGTATGGATTTGTGTTAGTATTTGAATAAAACGACTCTTGATGCTAAAAGAACGACCAAATCATGAGGGAAAATTATCTTAGGGGAGAAAGAGCTCAGCAGTGACTTGCAAACTAGGAAAGGGCCAAAAGTTTGTGTAAGTGGTGCTGTAGGAGAGAATATGTTTATGGCTGTTCAAAGAAAACAAATTAAATTGGACTAGTGAAGGACTTACTTAAATATTTGTATGTCTTAAGAGATGGGAGAACACAGTGGGTTGAGGCTAAATTGCTGCTAAACAGAGAAACTCATTGAAATTTTTTTTACTGTAATACCATGCCAAATAGAAAATAGTTTTATCCTGAAATGAATCACAATCCATGTTACTATACAGAAACAATTTTGAAATCGGTTTATCGAGTGTGTCTCATAGGAAAGAAACACCTTTAAGACACGAAGGTCTTCTCCTTTTCATTTATTCTTCACCCTTTCTAGAAAAGTTTGGATTAAGTTGTTCCAAACTATTTTTGTACAATCGATCTTTAATAGAAATTTGGTTGGAACCTGTTCTAAATGTAGGATTTTCGTTCCTAAAGTGATTCGAGAGGGGAAGGGTGGCTACAACAAGGTCCTGGTAGGAGGAGAGATTTCACTTAAAGCCGAACAAATGAGGCGATTTTCAATACAGCAAGGTGCAATTCGAAATCTTTAAAAACTCGTCTTGTCTTAGGAGTGGCGACTTCAATGTTGCTAGGGAGACCACGCAATGGAAAAGATACCACGCGAAAGTGATCTTCCTTTATTGTACTTTGCTTAAGGCGACAGTAAAAGAGAAAGTCAAACAGGGAGATGTGCGGAAAAGCACAGCTAGGAGTTGAGGTCTGCAAAGGAGAAGAGGTGATGGATACTGAGCCAGTCGCGCCCCCTTTTTGGTGCTGTCAAATAAGTTGCTGTCAGGCTTTTTAGCGCGCGGCCGGCGGGGCGCCTGCTGCCGAGCCGCCTCTCTCGGGGCGGTAATTAACCAGTGCCTGGGCTCACGGAGCTAGTCCGACAGCTCCAGCCACAGGCAGAACCATGGCACCAAGGGCCGGGTAGGTCTGGACGCACATCTTCTGGAACGCAGATCTGTCGCGACCGAGATCAAGAGCCGGGGGAGAAGGAGCTCTTGGTTACAGAAATCAGAGTCGGCACAGATCTGGACAGCTAAGGGGTGGTGGTGAAAAGTTTGTGGAAGAAAAGTTAGGGTTAGGGAAGGGAAGACCCTTACCAGAGAAATAACTGAGAGCGGCGCTCATTTCAGGGTAGACTTAGATGCTAATTTGGGGAGATACGCAGGCAAATTGTGTGTCAATTCTGGGCGCTCTGATTAACACGGGCATGGAGCATGCAAGACTCTCCACCCACAAATGCATCTTCTTTAAACCTACTGTCGTTTTAGGCTCTGATCCTAAGATTTTAGCAGCCAGTTTCCTATGAGGGGGGAGTGGTCGTAGAAAGGAATCTGGCGAGGCCTGAACTTTGGGGTTCTGGCCAAGGGGAGAGGGAAGGGGGCGCGCTGGGCGCTGTCCATGGTGCTGGGAAGAGCGCGGCTTCAATTCGCTTTACTTCGCTGTCCCCAACCGGAGCTCAGGTGTAAAAAGGGGAAAGGGACACCAATTCGTGCGGTAGGATTTTTCTTCTCTCCGCAAATGTAGCAATACGAATGTAGCCGTACAATTTAAACAGTGCTCTAGGAGGGTTCTGCTCTTTCTCAGTCATTTCAGCTTAAACAGCAATGTTAACTGATCCTTAAAGTGTTCCATATTTCAAAGTAATGCAATCAGCAATCGCTGATATACAACGTAAAGTGGAAAGAGGAAACAAAAAGATGTTTTGAGACTTGAAACGTACTCCCAATTATTTTTTCCAGATTTAATAGGAAATAAAAGCTGAGTGTGACTTAACCTGCTAGATAACATGAGTTTATTGAGAAACTTATGAATATACATATAGTATGTTATATATTGTATTTCACCTTAATAATTCTGTAAAGTCCACATTTGCTAAAGGCTATAGTTGTATATCTGTCACCAAGAATGAAATGAGCAATTTACCTATTGTAGTGTGTGTATATACATTAGAAATGGCTATGATTTCATTGTGATTTCTAAAACAGTACTCTAACAACTGCATTAAACACACACACACACACACACACACACACACATACACACACACATTTGATTCTTTAAAAGACCAGTAATCAGAAAGAAAGCAGGATACAGATTTAAATTTTTTTTTTTTAAAGCTAGGTATGGGACTACAGAGAAACATAACCTACTTAGTAAGCAGTCATACTTTTGTGAAACACACACACACACACACACACACACACACATCATGTGACAAACAAGTAGACTATTAGCTATGGTCAAACCAGAAATGAGAAAAATAGGAAAAGAGTTGATTTTAATTGTTTTAATCATGAAAATCTTACTTAGCCTCAACAATTTGAATCCATGTGACAATGAAGAAAGAAGAGGACGTGAATTCAAACAGCTGACACAATGATCAGCAGCAACTGACAGCATTTCATCTGATATTTGATATCAAGCACTAGATCAATATTTGTAAGATCAATGCAATTTTAATGGTTTTCTTTCAAAACTGTATGAAAGCCAAATTGTGACACTCTGTGCTAGGGTTATTTTTAGAGCTGGTTATTCCAGGGGATGATATTAAGTAATTTACTGAAGCAAAAGCAAAAACAAAAGCAAAAAACAAACCCACGAACAAAAACTCACAACAGAACCGCCACAACAACCATCAATATTTCTTCAGTTGATAAATCCTGATTATCTAAGTACCCAGAAAAGGTGTGAACATTTATTGGAAAAAAGCCATTTATTTGATTGTGGTTTTAAAAAGGGAGAAGAAAATAAACCTTGGAAAATTATTTGGAGGAACATGAAGATGAACTGGATCAGAGTTGTCCTTTTCAGAAACAATGGAATTAGGTGGTACTTGAGCAAAAAGAAATGAAAATGATAAAAGGGAAACCTAGGCCTTTTAGGTATAGGGTCAATCCTCTCATCTGTAGAATTCAGTGGAAAATAACAGATTTTTTTTTTTTTTTTCATTTCTGGCAGAGTCGAAAACTGAGAGCCCTTTCTGAAACTCTAAGCAATATTCCCACAAAGGTCAAATAGAGGCAAAAAAAGTAAATAGGCATGACTATTGTCTATTATTTTCCTTAGAAGAATTTATGCTTTAAAAAATAAAATGCAATCCATCTAACTCAGAGACACATAGTTTCTAAACCTATAGGTAAACTTTGATTCATTTGCTGATTATCAAGTCATTTTGATAAAAATGCTGAACTTTGATTTACTTATTTGTTTTTACAGATTCAATTTTGAGGAATTTTCACCTAGAGGAATCCAAGACCTTCAGTTCCAACAGCATTTTTGGGCAGGTAGAGGATGGGGGGAGAGTGTCAGAGGGAATGTAACTAGGTGAACATTTCAATAATAACAGTAACAAAGGTGAGGTGTGGTGATCCTGACAAGTAGAGGATTTTTAGGTTATAAAACCAAGTAAATGTCTAATTTGTAATTCAACTTTATTAAAACTTGGGAGAAATTCTTTTCCTTTTCACTTAAAATAACAGTATCATTTAAGGAAATTTCTGGTATCTGATCTAAAAGACTTCTCATTCATTTTTAGAGAATAAAATACTTCAAAACTATGTGATTCTTAAATTTTCCCTCAAATGTTTCTTTTTCCTGATGTTTTGTTGGATGACAGTAAACTGCCTGATGAAAAAACTGACAAATCCCTTCAAATAAAAGGCACTTGCAGTATATGCTTTTAAATGAAATTCACATCTAAGTACTTTTGAAGAATTAAGTCATACTTCTAGTGTATTTCTCAAGAATGTAGGTAAAGACATAGTTTCTAGGATTTTAATAACTCCATGAAAAGTCACTGTCTGTGTCTCTGTGCTCTATTGTATTTCAGATTTGGCAGACTGCCTACAAACTAAAGACATCAACAGTTTAAATCAATTTTTTTCTTTAATGAAATAAAGCCAACCTTACATACAAATAGAGCTTACATACAAAGAGTATTTATAGATGCAAATGAACTTGAGATATTTAAAAATATTGAATACAATGCCTTGCAGATTTTGAACATGAAAGACTTATTTAACGGAAAATATGTTTACAAACATTCATGGTGACCAACACATACTGTGTTACAGGCACCATGTTTACAAACATTCATGGTGACCAACACATACTGTGTTACAGGCACCGAATAGACATACCATACACATACAGTTTATGCTGTCTGTATATTTCAGGTGCAGTGTAGGAATGGATGTCTGTATCCCATGGATGGATATCTATGTGTGTGAGACATATACATATATGTACCTATAGACATATTTTTTATTATGTGTTTTTAAAAAACCCTGAGCTGTTTTAAAGAAGGAAGTGAACTTTATAGTCAATGATAGTTGCTTGGACTTCCATTTTGGCTAATCATAATTTGACCAACAACTTTTCCTGAAAGCATGAAGGGCAATATTAAGAATTTAAAAGTTTAGTGCACCAAAAAATGTTCCTCTTAAGCCACTTTGAAGTAATGCTAGTGAGTCTACGATCCAGATCTACATGTTAATCTCTAGTTTTGCCTTCAAACAGAATTCAGTTACAAAGAACTTGGAAAGATTTTGAATCTATTCAGGAGAGGAAAACTCTTTAATTTTCTGAGGAGTAAAAACTCCCCAAGAAACTTCATATAGCTTCTTAGATTTTGCTTAGCATACGTGATAAAACATTGATTGTTGCAGTTTGGTGACCCATGAAATTTGGGGGTTAGTTTTCTCTTCAGACCAGAGCATATAATTATGCAAATAAAGAGCTGTCACTGATCTAGTGAAATACTCACAAACACATGCACTCTGAAATTGGACAGAAAAGTGAAAATGGTTGGTGATGTGATGGTGCCATGGTTTGTTTTCCTGCCAAGTTTCTATCCAAGTTCATTATTCAAATTGTAAACTTTAAAAAGAGACATATCATTCTTGGGGTGTTGGTTGTCTTTTCATTTCAGATTCTTTGTATTGGTACTGCAGGCTGGTCACAAAGTACAGTTCAACATTATTTTACCTATGATAGTTTTCCATATCACCCAATGTAATAGCCAAAGAAAAAGCTGAATCATCTGGGGGGAAAAATGCAGGACTTCTTTAGATTTCTTTCTAAAACATGTTTCATGTGTTTTAAACAGAACCCAATCCCAACAATACAGAGAATATAGTGAAATGTTTTCCACAAATCTCAAAGCAAATGATTGGGAAAAGTTGCCTGGAAGGTCTCATGGATTAAGCCAAATTTCCATTTTGAACCTTTTTACATTCAAGGGGAAAATATTGGTCACACTGTGATGTCCACTTAATGGTCAAACTTTTAGGACAGCTTTCTTCTATCTAGCAATTCTTTAACCTCTGTGGCTCATTTACAGTTATTACTCCTATAAAACCTTTGTTCTAAGAATTAGAATTCTTCAATGTAATATGCACTTTGGCATTGAGGTCTCTCAATTCCAAAGTTAACATTGAACAGGCTGTTGCATAATTTTAGATGTCATGGAGAGTTCCACTGATGAAATCTGAGAAGGCTCATGTCAGACCACTGACTGCTAAAGACATCACTACATGAAAGATCAGTGGTGTGAAACTTTAAAAACATCGATCCAAATGAATCAATTAAATCAACATTCATCCTTCCTAAGTGTGAGGTTTAAAACTATCATTGTTGCTTTTTTTTTTTTTAACCCTACATAGATTTTGAGATAAATGCTGGAATGCTTTGATGACTACTTCTGTTCTTGAATCTCCACTAATCGACTTTGTGCTATTTCCCTCTTTTCAACATCTTCCACTTGGTGTACATTCTTTACTTTAGTACAGTGCATGACAGTTGCAATGCTTTAAATCTAAAACCGCCTAACAAAGCTGATACTTTAGGTAGGGTAGCTTTAAGCTTTGTGAAGTGTTGATTAAAAACCCTTTCCCAGACTCAAACTGATCTTTTTTGGAGATTAATAGAATATTAGATAAAAGGAAGACGAACAATTCAAGAGACTCCCACTCAGTCATTCTATACAAGGAAGGAAGGAAGGAAAGTATTCAATTTTTGAAAGGGAGTACCTCCTGGAGTCTTTTATTTTATATTATTACAGCCCCTAATAAGTAATCATAAAATCACATTAACCCCCCCCCCTTTGCCACCCATATTTCAAAGATGAGACTATCTCACATTTATTTAAAGACATTTTCCCCCACAGTGTCATGGGGAAAGTTTTTGAGAAAATTTTACACTTGCTGTAATAGTAATCTTTCTTAAATGAATTAGGAATGCAGCTACCAACAGGAACCTATCAGTTTACAGTAAAAACTACAATTACAACAAGACACACACATATATGTGTCCACATAATCCAGAGAAACACAAAATAAATTCTAACTTATTAGCAGTGATAACATAGTTAACATATCTTGTTACCCACACTCTCTTAAAGGAGTTACAGGTTTTAGGGAAGGAATAGCTATGAAACAAATGTAAACAAGTCAGTTTCAAACTGGACATAGTATATCAAGGACTCACATATAGGAGTTTAGAAGCAATTTCATCTCCCCAGACTCCCTTTGGAAAACACATTTATTTGTATTAAATTTTACTTTATAAAACAACAGTTTGATGATGCATTATTCAAATTTTATTGCTAAAGTTATATTTTAGATAGTAAAAACTCATGACTTAAAAATGTTACTTTTGTGAATAGTGCTAGCCAAATTGTGACTCTACTAAAGTTAGGATATTACCTTACAACAACAATAATAGTAAAAACAAGTACCTATAAGGTTTAAAATATTGATGAATTCTGTTCCATCATTCCTTTTATGTTTCAGTTTAAAAACCTCTATACAGCTGGTGAATAAAGGAACTCTGAGCAAGAATAATACACTGCTGCTTGTTGAGAAAAACTTTTTATTTAAAAATGGTGAACAGAAATATATAATATATAGGAAATGCCTGTGCCTTACCTTTTTTTTTTTTTTTGACATATCAACAAGAATGCAACCCGACTGAAGCACAAGGCAGAAATATGAGAAAAGAACAATTATGACAAGTTGATGGTCTCCCTTTCAAATATCCATGAAGATTTTTAATGACTGTATGGTTAGGTACCTTTAGAAAGTTGCAAAGCTTAGGTGGCTTTTAAGTTTTGACAGGACTATTTTGAATCTTACATTATCAACAACTCCTTTTCCATCCACTTGCTCTACATACTAAGTATGTAATTAAAATAAAGACTCTATATCTTTACTTTAAATCTCTGTTCACCTAAAATACCCAAGGGCACCAAAATGGGGAGAAGATCAGAGCAGAAATACTGTTAACACTGGCCACCCGTAAGCAGGCGGCTACTACCAACTGCTATTGTTACTGCAGGAAAATTGAATTGACAATATTACTACACTTTATACCAACAGAGCCATAATCAACAGGTTAAAGAATCCTACATTACAAACAAGGAATCTGATCAGTAATCAGTAGGTGGTCTGGAATGGTTTGCCTAGCTCTCTCTGGGTTGCCACAGCTCAGATCCACAAGTAGAAATTACATTTACACAACTTAAGTTTGCAAATATCTCTCTATAGATAGTTAAACAAGGCTTTACAATCCAGTAGTTTTAAAGTATTAAAGGCAATTAAACAGTGATTTTTCTCTAGTTACAAGTAAAGATTTTTTAAAAAGAGGTGAGAAAATTGGAGAGAAGGAATAGGAGTCTTTTGGTTTATAAATTGAGCATATTTACTTTGCTTTAATTCAGCTGCAGAAGCTTCGCAAATTTAGCATTGCACAAGTGTTGGTTTTTTTTTAATGCTACAAAATTAGTTTTTGTGAACATTTTCATATACTGAAAACACCACACAATTTGTAACACTTGGAAAAATATATTCAATTCACATCAATTCTCAAATCCTCTCACTGGAAGATACCATTATTTTACATAGTCTACCATTACTTCTAAAATCGGAAAGATGAGATAAAAAAGGGTCAGTACCACAGACCAATGTCTTGACATTGTTGAGATTACATTTTAAACCACCCAGAAGCTGTATAAAATGCCATTTTGATTTTTCCTCTTATGTTGTTTCTGCTTAAATAACATCAAAAGATACAGACACAACCACTGAAAAAAGATCACTTTAGTTTGCCATCATTGAAACTATAGAATTAATGAATGTGCTTGTATTCCAAACACAGCATGAAATATTATTCAGGTTTTAAAATTTGCTGCAATTGATACATAATATAAAAAATTTATCCATGAGGTGATTGATTTCAGGTTACTTTTTCTGAGGCATTAAAGAGTGCTAAGTCATTTTGGGTACATTTTATCATGTTCTCAAATAAGGCAGGCATATTAGTTGTTGCATATACTTTTAAAAAGGATGAAAAATATTAAATTCAGAACCTCATCTATTACAATCTTCACTAGATAATTAAAGTCAAGTAATTAAAAATTGATAATGTTAATTTTTAATATTTTAAATTGAAAGTCAGAAAAAACTTATTTTATCCCTTATATTTCAGTGTTGGCCAATCTTAACTTTATTAAAATACTTAATTGTTGAAACTGTAGGGTAAAACCCTACAGAGGAAGTGGAGTACTATAAATTATGCCACTGGGCCAAGAGGAGAAAATCTTTCACACTAAATCTCTCTTTCCCCATTGGAGAAGAAAACAGAAAGAATCATTTTAGCCCTTCTTAGCCTTTCAGAAGGAAAAGGCTCCAGAGTAGAGTTTTATTTTCCTGATGATAATAAAAAATTCTATCTGTAAAAGGACCTAGCTCAGGAAAACTCGAAGTAGATCACTCTAGTAAGGATTAACAACAACAAAGACAACCACCACCACCACCTTTCTCCACAGCTAAGACTTAAGAAGCAGAACTTAAGTGTGTTATCTAAATCACAATACCACTCAATACACATTACATATATAAAAAGTAAAGTCAATCCTAATCAGAAAGCTGGAAATTCCATTGAAAATTAGACCTTTCCCACCTATACTTAAAAGATCTGCTCATTATGTTTTGGTTTAAGTGGTCTCTTCTGAAATTAGAGACTGTAAAAGTCTCACATTCAACTTGTAAGGATTTTCAGCAGTAAAGCAGATTCGGCACTTTAATAGATTTTTTATGCAAAGATTTTCTTCTCGAAATGAAAATAGATCGTTAAGAAGAGAACAATTTGCACTCCCAAAACTACATAGTACATCATGGCATTCATGTTCTGAATTTAAATTTGGCAATGGGCGGCACTTTCTAAGGGGGGGGGCATAATATGCTCTTGAGGAAAAACTTAGTTAAAATGAAAAGTTTGAGGTCTAGAATAAAAGCTTGCTCCTCTCAGAGCGGGAAAAATGGACATGATTAGGGGGTGGGCGGGTGAAGAAAGCAGCGGCTGCGCTGCAGCGGGCGGTAGGACCGCGCAGACGCCGCTCGCCCCGCAGCGCCCGCGCGGGCTCCGTCAGGGCAATTAGAGCAGCGCCGGCCGCGCCAGGCAGGGCGCTGTCAGCCTTAATCTGCGCGCTGACGGGCAGCGCGAAGCCCGAGCTCAGCCCGCAGGAAGCACGACCAGTGAACCCATATTGCTTTGACAGTTGCACTCATCTAGAAATAATGCAAAACGCTATTTAGATGTATATATCACGACCCTGTGCTCTAGGAAGAAAACAATCTAATGAGGGGCTGGGAGTCTGCTCCCCGACAGCAAGCAGTTAGGCGACGTGTGGATGCATGCTCCAGAGTGGTTCCTTGGCTTCCCCTCCCCCGTCTCGCTCGCTCTCCTCTTACAGCTCTTCGTGCTTTATTCGGTGGGAGCGTCGCGTCAGAGTCGGCTTCAGGGAACTGGTCTTTGCCTCAGAGGCTTCTGTAAAGAATTTGAAAATAGACGGGAAGCTCTTCCAGGAAGTTAGCTCGTGACGGTCGGTGCCTGCCGAAAAACACAGATTCAGTTACGAAGTGGCCACGCTCGCGGTCGGGCGCAGGTTGGGGCGGAGACCGCCAGGCAGCCGAGGCACCCGGCGGTCCTCCGCGCGTCCAGCCCGAGCCCTGCGCTGACACGCGTTCGCCCCCGGAGTCAGGGTCCCCACAGCCCTCGGAGCCCCGCGCCGCCCCCTCGTGGGCGCGCTTCTCAAGCTGGCTACCTGGGGGAGGCGAGGCACCGCGCGGCGCGGCGGCTCCAGGGAGTACCTACACCTGAGGGCTTACTTTGCCCCACCCCAGGGCTCAGTGGGACGCGGACTTCCGCGGGGTCTCAGGGTGCGAAGCCCCAGGGGCCTCCGGCCGACTGCGGCCCGAGTCCCCATCACGTCTCCGACGCGGGAATGCGGTCGGGACCTGCCTCGAGGGTTGCCCGAGGCGCGGCCGGGAAGCCAGTGGCCGAAACCCCTCCGGGCCAATCGAGGAGCTCGGCGGAAGGGCCACTCCCTCTCTTGCCTGGCAGCCACCAACTTCCCCAGGCTCCGAGCGCAGAGCGCACTGGTTTCCCCGGTGAGCTGGATCCCGCTTCCACACCCGCCCCAGAGCACTCAAGCGTTTTTGCTTCCCAAGGAAATTAAAAAAAAAAAAAAAAGAAAAAAAAAGGGGGGGGGTTTCTTGCCTCTCCCAGAAGTTGTGATGTTATACATGATTGTCTTAGCGAGGTCACTGGGACAAAATCGTGTGGGATGTTTAATAAACGACAAGATTCAAGAGACTGTTCCTTGAAGTATCTTAGTGGGTGACATTTTTACGGTTTTAGGGGTAGATTTAGGATAACTTAAAAAATGTTTCAAAGTGGTAACTACTAAAATGGCATTTAGGCCTACTGATTTGTAAGGAGAAAATCAGAAAACATAGGTTAGTCGTCAGTTCTACAGGGTTATTTTATTTTACTACAGCTTCTTTCTATGGCTTTGATTTAATATTAATGTACACTGTTTTCCAAATCAAATCTACTTTCAGTTTGACACAGGCAGCAAATAACACTGATGCAGGCATGAGAATACATGAAGCAATAAATTAATCTGGTTTTGACTATTTGTGAAAGCTCATATCATTTAAACAATATATTCATAATTGAACGATTTTTAAAATTCAAAAATAAAAATAAATACAAAGACTACCATAGAAATGAGTGAAAAGCTTTGAAACAGTTGAAATCTCTTCTTAGATCACTCAATTATGCAGGGATATTGCTTGGAAGTCTCCAAATTCAGGGCCTCTGTCTGATACTTTAACATTGTTAATGATAATTCTTTAGTCTGTAATAGTAGGTCATTGCTATGGTTACTCTACAATGGTGCAACACTTTGCTTTCCCCTTCAGCTATTCGCCGAGACCTGGTAACCACATTTGTTGCTTAGCAACAGTTTTGTGACAGTATCACAATCTGGGAGTTACAACAATAAGGATGCAATGGCTGCGGTCGGTCGGCCAGAGAGTAGGAAGCTACAATCTGTGCATGTGACTTAGCTGTGGGAACTGGCCTTGCCAGAGAACCCTTCTCTTCATAGTTGCTCTCACAGGGATGTTCTCATCTTATTCTCCTTGGCAGATTGGCCTTATGAACCTGCATTTGGAACTAAGATCCAATACTGAAGTCATACCCTTGAGAAATATCTCCCAACACTACTTGTGTTCAGACTAAAAAAATGAGGTCATTTCTCTATTTGCTTACTCATTTAAGGCACAATTCAATATTATTCAATGGAAGGGAGGAATGAGTGTAGTTTTATCCTGGCAAATCCTAAAGTGCCTAACTGAATTCTGACAATTCTTAATAGAATTCTTGGGAAAAAATTATATATACGCTTGCCTGCATCAAAAGATGTATAAAATTTCAAGTTCTTTAAAATGTATCCAGACATTATTATTATTATTATTATTATTATTGATTTATTCAAATGATAATCTTAAAGGAATTTTTAAATTTGGAGGCATTTATATTCTCCATATATAACTGACATGTGTACTTTAAATAAAATTTTGTGGATATATCTAGAAGGAGGCCCAGTTTCCAAGTAGGTTTATGAAATATCTTTTCTCTATAGCATCTGCAACTCCAATTTCATTTTAAAAACAACTACTAAATTGCACTTATAACATATTTTAAAATAAGTTGTATTTCTTCCTTTTGACAGGCCATTCTCAGATATATAGTACATCACACACACACACACACACACACACACACACACTCAGAAAGAAAAAGGTTTAATTGTCTGTTTTTCCTACTAATTTCCCAAGCTTCTTGCTACATTTGGCATTTCCTCCTTAGTGATCACATTTACACCTGCTAGTGTTACCAACTATATGATCAATTTGTAAGCTTTCTCAGGGAACTCATCTCCTAATTCCTCCCACCCCTTGAAAACCAATTCAATTTATGAATCTAAAGGGACCTGAGGAGTCAACGGTCTAAAGAAATTTAAAACCTTTATTCTTTCCTGGTGACAATCTTTCTCTATTCTTTTTTTTGGTACTGGGGATTGAACTCAGGGGTACTCAACCACTGAGCAACAACCCAGCACTATTTATTTGTTTATTTATTTTTTGGTGCTAGGGATGGAACTCAGTGCCTTGTGCATGCAAAGCATGCACTCTACCACTCAGCTATATCCCCAGCACCCACGGCACTATTTTGTATTTTATTTAGAGTCAGGATCTCATTGAGTTGCTTAGCACCTGGCTTTTGTGGAGGCTGGCTTTGAACTCCTGTCTCAGGAGGGATTACAGGCATGTGCCACCATGCCAGGCTCCTGGTGACAATCTTTCTGAAGGATGAATAAATTTCCCTGTTGATGAAGTTCTCACAAAAACTTTTTATTTTTAGTTTATGATGATTCCTTGCTTGTTTAGTCCTGGGCTGAAAAGACAAAAGTTACTGAAATAACTGAATACCTGCGCTGACTCTCAACATTTACTCTTGTAATTTAAGAGTATAAATAATAAGGAAGAGGAAGGAAAGTTAATAGCAGCAAAGATAGTAAGCAAGGTAGGCCATCAACAAAATTATAGAGAATGGAGAAGGGGAGGGAAGATTTTCTTTAAACAAGTGTATGATGAAATTAATATTTTATATAAAACTTCTGAAAATTTGAAAGTGGATTTTTAATAATAATTGCATTTGGAAGTTGGATAACTGCATGTCTATTTTGGGGGCTGCATAGACACATTTCAAGAGCATGTTGGGAGACCATTTTCAAAACTTCACTGACAATGTTCAATAAAAATATTTTCAATTTAATGTAAAAATCTACATAACAGTGAATGAAAACTTTTGAGAGTAGCTTTCTAGTATTTAAAAACTACATTGCTTTAGTCAGGTGTGGTGGTGCATACCTGTAATTCCAGCAGTTGGGGAGGCTGAGGTAGGACTATCGTGAGTTCAAAGCCAGCCTCAGCACTGGCAAGGCACTAAGCAACTCAGTGAGACTTCTCTAGATAAAATACAAATAGGGTTGGGGATGTGGCTCAGTGGTGGAGTGTCCTGAGTTAAATTCCTGGTACCCCCAAAACACATACATACACACACACACATAACACACACACACATACACATTAGGAAGTAAAGACTGGTGGTTTTATCCCACGATATAGAAATACTTGGCCACTAAATTATCTATTCAAAAGGATATACAAGATTTAAGTCTGGGCCAATTAAAAAAAGCATCTAGGGCAGGTGCAGTGGCACATGCCTGCAATCCCAAGTACTCAGGAAAACGTCAAGTTCAAGGCCAGCAACCAGCAACATAATGAGACCTTGCTCTCAAAAAAAAAAAAAAAAAAAAAAAAGGCTGGAGATGTAGCTTAGGGGTATAGTGCTTGTCTAGTATGTGTGAAGTCCTAGGTTTGACCCCTAGTGTGACACACACACACACACACACACACGTATCATTTATTAATAAACTGCAATGATGTGGCAGTAAAGGGAAACCAGTCCACTCCACTTATCCCTAGTCATGTTTTGAAAGAGAGAACAATAGCTTTTCATTCAGAGCACGGTCTTTCCTTTAGCACAACATTACCTTTATCAAAAGCTCCCCTTTTTAGGGTCTGTAAACTTCTCTTCATTTTTCAAATCCCCATTTTCCTAATCTAGAGAGGCTTACACAAGTGGGATGTAAAGGGCTTTTCCACATTAAATGCCTTCTAGTTCTCAGGAATGATTTCTATATCCTTTTCGACCAGCAGGCTTATTCTAGCTGGATAATTCACTTGGGGGGTAAATTCAGTTTCCTAATCTATAAAATCAATTCAGTATAAAAGTAAAAGGTAAAGGGTCACAGTGTTCATTACAAAAAAGTGCCTTTGCTCAGTCTCAATCAGTGGCTCTTAATGGGAATGGTAGTGTCCTCTAGAGATATTTTGGACATTTATAGGAATATCTTTGATGGTCAAGATGATGGGAAGGTGCTATTATCATTAAGCAGGAGAAGGTCAGGGATGGGTGGATATCCTGTAATTTGTCGGACCCTACTGCATGATGAATTGTTCTGCATCCCACATGGTTTTCAAATGTTCCATCCCTATTCATGTACTTGAAAAACCTATTTATATTTATATGGTCTTATAATTTGAATTTGTTCTGCAAATAAACTTAAAGTACATTTCACTCAATTTTAATATGTACTGAATTTTCTTAGTGCAACAACCTTGTAATTTGAAGAGACTGTTTACTTTGTGTTTTACAGAAGATTATGGAGAGTGGCTAACAACATGAGAAAATCTCATCACTGATGGTACCATGCCATGGTACTTGCTTTGCCAATAAGCATACCTGTATGGACCTGCATTTGTAGCTGTCAAATTCATGGTGATTTTATGCATAGGACCAAGTATCTGACTACTTTTATTATGCCTGCTCATACAGATTTTCCACAGCACTTTTAATATTGAAATGCACATTAGTTCTACTATGTTTTACATTCCTTCTATACATTAATAAAAGCATTACAATGATTTAACTATCTTCTAAGTAGGTAGATTATGGTAACTCTGGAATTTGTTTCAGGATAGTAAAAACACTGCAATAATATTTGTTATAATAGGAAGTATTTAGGTAATCAAAGGCCAGCTTGAATAGAAACAAATAGTTAATTATTTTTTATTACATTATAGACTAATTTTCCCAACAAGCAGAACTCTATTCTTTTTTATCTTTGTGCAAACCAGAGAACACTTACCTATTATTTTCCTTATGTTTCTTCCACAAATACTGTTTGTCAATGATGATATTCATTGTGAAATAACTAAAAGGCAGGAGAGCTTCTAATTAAAATACCACACTGAATATTTATCCTTGGCCTATATCACTTTTGTAAAAATGAATTGTTACCAATTTCAAGGCAGCAAAGATAACACAAATAGTCAAAAGGATTAGAAACTTTAAGTATGAAGGATGAGTTTATAAATCACGTGAGAAAGATCAAATTGCTAAAATGTATCATTTGTTTTCCCAAAAGACTACCTATTTAAGAAAAAATGTCTTGTGATAGAACTGACAAAGAGGGTTACATTCATGTAATAGCTTTTAGAAATTAAACATAAAGATGGTTGAAAATAGCACTGAAAGCACTCAAAGAACAGAATAAGAGAGATTAAAATATTACTATATCTTCTATCTTGTGTATTCCCCTTGCTTCTTCCTGTGATGACTCCAATCCAAGAGTTTCTTACAAGGCATACTTGTCTACATTTCTCTTAATCTTAGTGCTGAGAACTTTTGTAGGTGGAGGAGGGGGCAAAAACTATGCTAAAATATGCTACTGAGCTAGTAGCCCAAATCCTGATGTTTATTTTGATAGATGTATACTATTCTGAAGCTGTATCCTGTTTAGTATGGTAGTTGCCTTAAAAAGTGGAACATAGATATGATTCTTGCAAATTGAATTTTTTGTTTGTTTTGGTGCTAGGGATTGAATCCAGGGCCTTGTGCATGCTAAGCATGTGATCTACCACTGAGGTATACCACTAGCCTTATAAATAGAATATTTTAAAATGAGGCAGTGGATTGTATACCTTGTCAATGAATAGAGGGAATAATTCTGTTGGAAAGCAAAAAGTCTTTCTTTAAATGATATTAAATATCTACATGATCTAGATTTGCCAGAGATGAGGTTTACTGGTAAATAGCAAATAATAAACAGTAAAGAGTGAGGGACACTCTGAGGGTAAAGTAAATAATTACACCATAAAGATAATCCAGAAGGATTTCTTGGTTAGTCATTCACTATTCTTATTACTGCTACTCATTTTATTTTACATGGCCTTAGACCAAAAGGTCATGGAACAATCTATGCACAATTTACTTGTTAAGTTCTGGTTTAGAATAGGAACTATCACTTTTCACAAAAATCACCACTGAATACAAATGATCATGTTTTTATATCTATATTTCAGGGAGAAAACCCCAACACATGCCCCTATCTTCTCACTGTGCACCTCCCACTAAAAATGCATTTTTAAAGCAAAAGGTAATAAAATGAATAAACTGTAAGTTACTATGATACAAGAGCAAGAAACTACAAAGCTATGAAACACATTAATATTAACAGGATAACATGTCTATGCTATTTTCAAAATGACAAAGCTGTATTTTAAAAATTGATCTTTAACAAGAAAAAGAAGTAGGGGCAATTAGAAAGTAATGAAGACCCTGTCAATATAGCTATGTTGATAATACCAGGTAAGGGAATTCTTGAGAAAATCTAATACATAAAAATCAGGAGGTCTGTAATATGCATTATTGGGTCCCAGTGGGATTAACTAATGAATTTATGAGCTCACCAGCAGTTATTTTTAGAAAGTTATAAAGAACCAGAGAAATATCAGAGCATGAAAAAAAATGTGCCTTCAAAAATAAAACTGAAATTTATTTAAAATTAACTCTAGAGTTTCTAAGAATATAATTTAAACAATACAAACATGCCAATGTTAGAATACAGAAGGGCTTTTAATGGCGACCCTGCAAGTTAGAAGGGATAAGTGTGCTAGGGTGGAAGGTAGTGTAAATTAGGCAGGGTGTGAAGTTCATGGAGACTGTATAAAGGAAATACTAAGTGCAGCTCAGTAAACAGGTTACACTGCCTTGTTAAGTTTTCTGTATAAGATACAGGCAAGCCTCTTTCCATTTCTCTCATGGTTGCAAGCCTATCTGGCATTGTGTTGAGACCCTAAAGACAGGATGTCACGTTTGACCCCAGAAAAGAGGCTGAAATAAAAGACAAAATCAGTGGCAGAAGCTTTTGGATCATTTGCAGTTTTGGAAGGAAGCCTGTACTTTTGTTTGTTTAGTAACTTTTCCACCAAGTATCTCTTATCTTTGGTGGAGGTAGGAGGGGTGGGAGGGTCATGGGGTAGTTTGAGACCCTAAGGGACACCTCTAGGAAGTAAACTTATTCTTGAGGCAGAGTAGACAGCTTGTAGTAGCTGTTGGTATCTCACGTTGAGCCTTGGGGCAAATATTATTACTAATCAGCCTGCTCCCAAACAATAAAA
Organism: Callospermophilus lateralis; assembly: GCF_048772815.1. Taxonomy (NCBI): domain Eukaryota; kingdom Metazoa; phylum Chordata; class Mammalia; order Rodentia; family Sciuridae; genus Callospermophilus; species Callospermophilus lateralis. The sequence goes on along the minus strand of NC_135309.1, from coordinate 91,762,218 downwards.
AATTGATGAATTTTTATTACTTCAATTGTCTACTGAACTCAGAGAGCTAATATAGAAGAGCTTTCTTTGGTTTTATAGTAGTAGGAAGGAGGGGAAGCAATGGAGAAATTTAAGTCAAAGGATACAAAGTAGCAGGTATATAGTATGAATAAGTCTATAGGTCTCAAATACAACATGAGGACTACAGTGAATAAAATTGCCAGAAGACCTGGACTCCAGGGACACATTGTGTCCTTTAAAAACTAAAATCCAAGTGTCTCCAAAAGCTCCTCTTTTCCAGTTTCCTTTTGTTACTTTCTTCTGGCATTTTATTTTATTTTAATATTATTTAAACATAAACATTTTTGTGTTCATTTGTGGCTTATAGCATAATACCATGGGATACATATGGGTAGTAAGATGTTTAATACAATGAAGCAAATTAACATACCTATCTTACATAATCACTTTTTTCTGTGATCACCTGCTGAAACATATTTATTAACACAAATCCCTAATGAAGTTTTATTAACTATAGCTCTCCTATTGTACATTAGATCTCTAGATTTTTTTCTATACTACAAATCTCCTTTATATACTTTTTCCTATATCTTACCATTTCCTCTTCTCTTCTTTGCCCATAGTAACCACTCTTATTCTTTATCTCATGTAGACTTGACTTAAAAAAAATTCACACAGAAGTGAGATCATACAATATTTTTCTTTGTGTCTATTTTATTTAACTTAGCATAATGTCCTCCAGGTCTATCTAAGCAAATCCCTATCAAAATTCCAATGCCATTTTTCACAGAAATAGAAAAAAAATCCTAAAATTTATATGGAACCACAAAACCCAAGACTAGCTGAAGCAATACTGAGAAAAACATTAGAAGCATCATACTTCCTGATTTTAAATAGTATTGTATTAGGAAGCTATAGTAATCAAAACAGTATGATATTGTCATAAAACCGAAACATAAAACAATTATAGAACAGAAGAGAGATCCCAGATATAAATTCAAATATATAATGTCAACTCATTTTTGACAAGGGCACCATGAGGACATGATGCACAAAGGATAGGTATTTCAATAAATGGCACTGAGAAGACTTGATTTCCACATGCAAAATAACAAAATTGCTCCAGCACCATAAACAAACAGAAAATAATGAAATAGCAGGGCATGGTGGCACACACCTGTAATCCCAGTGGCTTGAGAGGCTGAGGCAGGAGGATTGCTAGTTCAAGATCTGCCTTAGCAATACAGTGAGGACAGAAGCAGCTTAGTGAGACCCTGTCTCAATATAAAAAATAAAAAGGGTTGGGGATGTGGCTTGGTGGTTAAGCACCCTGGGTTCAATCCCTGGTTTTTAAAAAAAGAATGAAATTGTACCCTTATCCTCTACCATGCACAAAAATCAAATCAAAATGGATCTCAATGTAAGACCTGAAACCATAAAACTCTTAGAAAAGAACACAGAGTTAAAGTAAGCTTGACTGACTGAACTGCAAAATGATTTTCTTACTCAGAAAAACAAGATGAGTATGGTGGTGCGTGCCTGTCATCTCAGCTACTAGGGAGGGGAAGGTGGGAGGATCATGAATTAGAGCCCATTTTGGGTAATACAGTGAGTTCCTGCCTCAGAACAAACAAACAAACAAAAAACAAATATCTGAATCTTTGCGGTCCTCCTTCCTCAAGTGTGGATTCTACTCTAAAATGGATGTAGTTTTTGAGCATACAGTTTTCCCAGAGTTCCTGTGACTGATTAATTCATACAGTCATACATGTGTTTATTGTATGCCAGGTACTGTTTCTTGGTGCTGGGGATGCAGTGGTGAGCAAGATATATAAAGACTGTTTTTTTTTTTTTTTTGGTACCAGGAATTGAACCCAGGGGCACTCAACCACTGAGCCACATCCCCAGTCCTTTTTATATTTTATTTTAGATAGGGCCTTGCTAAGTTGCTTAGGGCCTAAATTGCTCAGGCTAGTTTGAACTTTTGACTTTCCTGCCTCAGCCTCCCAAGCTGCTGGGACTATAGATGCATGCCACTGCACCTGCAAGACTCTGTTTTTGAAGCATACTTGCTAGTAGTAGATTGGTGTATTAGCATCAACATATCAGAGAGAAAAGGAAATCAATGAACATGATTTAAGAGAGATGGAGTACTATGAAAAAAACATAACAGAGAATGTGAAGAGCATGAAGGGGAGGTGGAGGTGGTCTTCACTTTTAAGTGAGTGGAAAAAACTTTTGACCTGAGACCTGGATGGCAGATGACTGCCAGCAGAGTGCTGCAGGAAGAGTTCTGAAAGAATAACTGCAGTTTTAAAAAAAATTTGTCCTTTTAAGTTATACATTAGTATATTCTGATATATTTATACAAACATGGACTATGTTTTATTCTAATTAGGATCCCAGTCTTGTGGTTGTACATGATATGGAGATTCACTGTGGTGTATCACATATGTACATAGGAAAGTTATGTCAAATTCATTTTACTGTTTTCCTAATTTTGTCCCCCATCCCTACCCTTCATTCTCCTTTGTCTAATCTGCTGAACTTCTATTTTTCCCTCCATTCTTATTTCATGTTAGCATCTGCATATCAGAGAGAACATCTGACATATGGTATTTGGGGATTGGCTTATTTAACTAAGCATGATAGTCTCCAGATCCATCCATTTACTGGCAAATGTCAAAAGTCATTATTTTTTATGACTGAGTAACATTCTGATATATATTATATAATATATAAACATATATATTATATATGTGTATATATGTATGTATGTATATATAATTTATATATATATAAAATTTATACATATACCACATTTTCTTTACCCAACTGATCTGTTGAAGGGTACCTTGGTTTGTGCATTTACTAGAAGAAAATGTAGGTCCATCATCTCAACTTAGAAACTGACTTCCTCAACAAAACTCCTAAAGAGCAGGGGTTTTAAGAAGGAAAGAGATTCTCACAGGTGAGGATCTGAAAGGCTGGAGTGATAGAACTGCATAATGGATCAAGGAAAGTGATAGAAGATGACTCAGAGAGGTGGGCAGCCTCTGGGCCATGTAAGGTTTTGTAGGCCATAGTGAAGTGTTTGAGTTTTATTCCAAGTGCACAGGGAGGGCTGTTTGCAGGGTTTAAAACTGGGGAAAAATATAATCTGATTTGCATTTTTAGAGTACACTGGCTGGTATGATATATGGAGAATGGATTATGGGGAGTTAGAAAGATGGATTTAAGTCTTCCTGATTGCATTCACTAACTCCTTTGGCCTCTAGAGTACGCTCTGGACCTCAGTCTTCTATATACTTCAGAGAACAAAAATTCATTTACTGATAGTTCACTTATAATAAATAAAATCAATGATTCAGTAATAGTAAGATGCAGTAAGACTTGAAACAGAGCCTAGTAAAACAGTTTTTAAAAGTAATGAATATGAAAGGTAGTTGAACTACAAACATTTTTTCTAACAATTCTGTTTCTGTTACATATGTTGTGATACTTATGATTTCTCAGCCCTTAGAATAAGGACTGTTTTGTGAGGTGGGAAGATATTGGGATGGGGAATACAATATCACAGCATTCCATTTTTGCAAGGAGTTTAGACATAACTGGGCTTGCTTTTCAGACTTTTCCACTTAGTTCTTCATTTCTATGGAAGGGCACAACATTTTCTTAGCACTCTACCTCAAAGCCTGAGTCACCTCTGATTTTTCTCTTTCCCTACTTTGCTGCTTTGTGATTCAATGAATTAACAAATCTCGATGAATACACTTAAGCACAGCTTTTCTAATCTTTTTTCCTTTCCATTCCCCCTGCTAGCTAGAGTAATCTAGATTTAATGACCTATCATTTAGAATTGAGACACTACCACTTAACTGTCTTTATTGCCTTTAATCTCTTTGCTTCTATTTTGTACCCTTTTTTTTTATGGCTGAAAAATTCTAAAATATCGTTTGTGTCCTCTACTTCTTCCTCTGCTCAAAAATATCCAGTGGCTCCCCTTAATCTATCAAATAGGTTGAAATTCTTTAATTTGGTTTAAAGTCCTCCATTCTGTGGTCCCAGCCTTTTCAGGGTTATAATGACCTCAACTCTTCTATAAGTATTTCCTGTCTTCCTAGGCCCAGCTCAATTGACATTTCTTTAATCTTTTCAAATTTGTAAGACCTATCCCTTTAAAAATATCTTTAGTTACTCAACATATTGTGTTGTGTTTCAGTATTATCTCCTTTGTCTTCGAAATTAGAAAGTGAAGCCTAGGTCCCCATCTTTTAAAGTCGTATCTCAGGGAATGAACATCTGTGACTCTGGTGACTCTGAAGTTCAGCAAGAGATGTTACTACTGTAAAGCTTTTGAAGGTTGAGGTCAGACTTTATTCGCCTTCAACACAGATTGATAAAGCTATCATATATTGAAGTGTGTGCTAGCATTTAGAGTTAAGAAATAAATTCCTTTAAAATTGAAATATAATGATGGTTGGATACTCTAATAAAGCTGAAGGAAGTTGAGTGTTTTTCTAGTCTGTACCAACAAACTGATGAGGTAGATTCAGGTGGTTCAGAGTTCATTAGAAACCAGTTGATAAGCATTGACACTCAAAATATCTTTCAGATCTCTTTAGCTAAACTAAAGAGATTAGTTACTAGCATCAGAAGAAGGTTAGGGAATGGTCAGAACTGAGAACTCTCAGAGAGTCAAATTTCAACTGTTCAATAGCTCATATTCTCAAGATGTACTTGGCTTGACCCAAGTTGAGATACAGATAGCAATATATTAAATATAAAACAGTAAAGATGTGGGAGGACCCCAGATGGAATTTCATTTTAATAATAAAAACGATAAAGATAATTAAATAATAATGAAATTTCATATCACACTTGAGAAATCTAAAGACCAGAGGTTATAATAGGTAAAAATGTTACTTTTTTCTTTTTTTAGACAAAGTCTTGCTAAATTGCCAAAGCTGGCCTAGAACTTGTGATCCTCACAGCCTCCAGAATCACTGGGATTGTAGGTATGTGCCACTGCACTTGGCTACAAAGACATTTTGTATTAATGTAGTCAATATTTGTAAACTGACATAGTAAAAAATTTCAGAAGATGTATGTCTAGTAGCTTGAAGATCCAGTTTCATAGTCACTTACTCTAATTCCTTGATTAACCTGATCCCACATCAACTACTTTTCTTTCTTTATGTTTCAGTATCCTTTTGCTGTACTAAGCTGTAACCTGATTATAATAGCTATCAGTGAGTTCTGTGAGTACTTCTGATAAATCATCAAACCCCAATGGTAGTTTTAGGGATATCTAAATTTGTAGTTGATGTCAGAAGTGAGAGTGATCTTGAGATTTTAGTACTTTACATCTACAAAAAGAACTTTGGTAAGCTGGGCTTGGTGGCACAGGCCTATAGTCTCAGCTACTATGAAGGACAAAGGAGGAGGATTGCTTGATACCTAGTATTTGAGGCCAGCCTGGGGAACATAGCAAGACCCTTATCTCTTAAAAAAATCTTGCTGGTATTTATGTATCAATTTGGGAAGAACAGTCATCTTTCATACATTGAGTGACTGAATCCACAAATATATATCTTTTAAATTTTCACTACCTCATATTTGTTGATGCTGCAGTAAGTGAATTTTAAAACATTTTATTTTAACTGCATATTGAAATATAAGGATGAATTTGATTTTTGTATATTGATTTTGTATCCAGAAACTTTAGTGAATTATCTTTTTTATCCTAAAAATTCATCTGTAGATTTTTAATTTTCTATAAAAACAATCATAGCATATGTGAATGATTTAAGATTTGTTTTATCCTAATTCTTAGATGTTTTCTTTATTCCAGTTATAAATTTAAGAAAACTTTAAACTATAAACAAAATAGCCTCAAATATATTTAATGGTATAAATATATTTGAGGCTATTTTATACCATTAACTAATAAGATAAATAAAATCATGTGAATTATTAAAAACAATATAAAACTGGCCCAAGTTACTATATTTTTCTCTTCTGATTGACTTTTTAAATGATAAACATTAGAAAGAACAGTTAATATTATCCAGTTGCTGACTTCAGGCCTTATAACAGACTGACAGTGTCTCAAAATGTCAGTTATACTTCTAACACTTTTCATGCTAATTAAGGTAATGTGGAAATAAGACTATTTTTGATTCATTCAGTCTCCAAGTCTAGAGTTGTCCTCACAGTGTCTGATACTACTTTAATTTTATTCCCAATTTCTTCCTCCCAAATATGTCCTTTATTAATATTTTTCCCTCCCCTATTCAAATCCCACAATGTAACTATCTTCTACATGCCAAGAATTCTTAAAAGATCCTAAACTTATTTACATAACATTACTGATACATATAGAACAACATCTTCCCTTAAGATAAAAATGAATTAATTTTAAATTAAATAATATACTCACAAATGCATTCTGTAAAAATAGTAAACCACTACTTTTGATTAGTTTAGAAAATAGCATGAGAACATTTTAAATAGGACTGACTACTCAACATCAGATAGTATTATAAAGTATTATGGTAGAGAGAATTCATGAATAATTAAACTAAATATGAAATTCCATTAACAATTGATTTACAATAAAAACTGAACACAACCGAATATACCTAAACAATTACTAAGAAGAATTATGAAACACTGTTTATAATCATAATCTGTACTAGATCTATACTGAATTTCATCCTAATAAGACATTTCAAAACTTTAATTGGGCTTTTCATATGCCCTCCCCCATACTTCCAGATGATCAATAGGCTGAAATTTTTCAATGTTGCCTAAGAAATTAAATTTTCTTCCTCTGTAATGAAATTTACCTCTGAGTTTAAAAATATTTATAATCTTGGGATTTGAGATATTGTAGTGGAGAATAAATGTACTAAATGTACTTATATGTGTTAGAGAATTGGCAAGAACATATTGCTCCCATTTTGTTGCTTTGTATACTGGCTGTATGCAACATTTTAAATTTCATTATAAGGCTATGAAGGTCTTTCCCTTCCAATTCCTTTAAAGCCAGAGTGAGAATTTCTTACTTGGATATTGCTAAAGTAGCAAAGGATGGGAATTGTTCCCAAAGAATTTCAAACATAGGCAGATGGTACCTATTATTTTATTTCTATCCCACAGAAAAAATTTTGAAATTCATACTGATGGGAAACACCTTTGAAGCCACTTGTTAGGTTAAAGTAGAGGATTAATCTGCACATGAAAAAAAGGAAGATGTTGGTTTCTAAAAATAACATATCTTGAGTTGGTCAGATATCAATGCTTTGGGGTCAAAATTTATATCCATCAGTAGGAATACAGGGGTGTGGAAAATTTTGCTAAAAGAAGTAATATATGAAGAAAAATCTAAAGCTCAAGACAAAGGTACTTTAAGAATCAGAATAATAAAGAATGTTATAACCTGTTTGCTAGAAAAATATTATTTATATAAAAACTGTAACAAAGGGTGTTAAGAAATTATAAACCTTTACAATGATTTAATAGTAAAAAATTTATTGTATCATGTTATGACAGAACAGAGCAATAAAGTTACCTTTGCTTTGCTTAATAGTTATTTATTCATATCTTTTATTGAAAATAGCACTTGAGAAGATTTATAGAAACACTATATTAGCTCAATTTAAAAAAAAAGGGATGATGAGTAAAGAGCTAGTAGTGAAATGAGATAAAATAGGGATAAAGTACACAACTTCACAGTTGCTAGACGGCCAATAATTTGACTCTGTTTTTATTCACAAATACAGAGAGGGTAACATAACTGAGTATGATTCTCTGCACCTAGGTGATAAAAGCAAACCACTGTGCACAATAGTGGCTTTAAGTTGCTGAATCATCAATGAAGACTTGACACAACACTAAAGAAAAACTCAGGGGAAGAAATACAGAGGAGCTTTAAGATGATGTATTGATAGTCTGGGTTAGTTTGGCTTGTTCAAGGGATGAAATTATGCACATCTAAAGGCATGGATGGATTGTACATCATTTAGGTAGTCATATATAATTATTATTTTAATTTATTTCCAACAAGAACTGTATACCAGAAAGTTTGAGATTACATACTTGGGCAAGGATGATGGATTATTTTTGCTATTTTGGGGCACATCAATATGCTTTAGTATCCAGAAATTATGAAGGCTCACTGGGATATGTGCCCACATACCCATCAAAGCAGGTGGTGGTAAAGGAGTTCCTCAGGGAGAAAGGTCAAGACTTTTTTCAAAAAATAGTTCTGGGTTCACTCCTATATGTGAACAAATAGATCACAGAAGTCCCAAATCTGACAACAGGTTTCTAAAATTTTCAGCTTAGGTATTACTTGCACCAGAAAACATTATCAATAAGTAGCTCATAAAATATGGAGAATTTTAAAAATTCAATTTTAAGCAGATAGATTTTTAAGTAGTACTATAGTTGTAATGTGTTCTTATAGTAATTATTATCATCTTTAAGAAATGAAAATGAAAGTTAAAATTATTTACTATGTTCCTGATTTGACACTAATCATTTTCACATACAAATTATGTACAAAGCATAATTCTTCAAAGTATGTGGTATTATCCTCATTTTGCTGATGGTAAAACCTAGGTCTGGAGAGGTTACAAAACTTTCTAAACATCACAGTACTTAGTAAATAATAACATAAGTTCCATAAAGGAAGGGTTTTTGCTTTGTTGACCCCTTTCCTATATCCTAGAACAGTGCCTGACACTCATTAAATATTTGTTGCACTAGCCAAGGCCAAATCCCAGGTGCTTAAATTTCACAACAGAGAACTACTAGAACATAAGCCAATTGGTGGTGTCAGTTAAAGACAGTTTGATTGCTTAGCTTATTATATTTTTTTCTTAAAGTAACAAGACCTACTGCATCTCTGTCTTGCATTAAAATAGAAAATGAGAAAAGAAAATTATAGCTATGGTTTGGGATACAAATGTGAATTTTTCAGAAGCCTTTTGATATAATATAAATTAAAAAAATAAAGTTAAATATCCTGTCTACATAATATATTTATATATCATATACTCTCTCGTTCTCACACATACTCAATTGTAGATTGTTTTAGAAAGTCCAGGAAAGTTAGGCTGGGGATGTGGCTCGGCAATAGTACATGCATAAGGCCCTGGGTTTGATCCTTAGCATCACCACCAAAAAGAAAAAAAGTAACAAATTTTTATTAAATTAATTTAAAAATTAACAAAAATAACTGATTATTCCCTGTTGCTCAAAGGAGAATAAGATAAGATCAAATGGATGGCCCAGAAAAAGAACAGTCCCAAGTGGACAGTATTTTTCTTACTGAAAAGTAAACAGTATGCCATATACAAATATTTAATGTGTCTTCCTATTTAATTTCTATTGGTTTTCCTTTCTTCCCTTCATTATCTAACTTTATCTTTTAACAGATAAAGCCTGTTATTAGATCCAGTTTTCCTGGTTATGTGTTTTTAATGATGAGCATCAAATAAAGAAGTTAGCACAGCAGCCATGTCACCAAATAAAATGATGATACATGCCACAATGATAGGTTAGGAAAGCAGTTACTGCAATAGAGAAAGTGACTATGAATGTCATGGGTTAGCACGATATAAGAAATGTGTATATGTACTTCCTTATATTCATACAATTATCTTCAATTAATTAATTAATTAATTTTGCTAAAACATCTTAAATAAGTCTTGGGTGTGAGAAGATGAGCATTTGCTCTCCACTGACTATAGATAGAAATCTTTGATAAGCTGTGAAAAGCAAACCTATTCTAGAAAGGGGCCTCAAGGTCAATGTTTCTAACTTCAGACAGCCAATCAATAGGTCATTTCCTAAACATGAGATTTCTGTGTAACCATTCCAGCTCAGTATTTTTTAAAAGAGTAATTTTCTTGAACATAGCACAATAAGCTTGTTGTACACTAACACAGAAGGTGGAATTTTTACTTTTATACAATACATATCTTTTCCTGACATGAAGGAACAATCAAAAGGATGAAGGGCAGTACATGGGTCTCAGTGAAATATGCTAAACTATAAAACTCTAGTTTCTTATTTTTAAAGGTGAAATAGAAAAAAATGTTAAAAATCTGAGATGATGCAACCTCAAGACACTGAAATGTAGTATCTAAAATAAACATTAGAGAATGTTTTTTGAATTTTTGGAACAATTTTCACTTGAATCTTAAACCTGTATTTTATACATGTAAGACAAAACACTGTTTAGTCTATAATCAAGAATATTCACATTTTATTTCAGAAAAGTATCTGGCTCAAACATAACAGTTCATGTTTTATGACCATGCATCAAACATAAAATATAAGTGAAGCTCTTGCAAATTCAAATTATAAAAAAGTAGTTCTAGAAATAAGAACTTCATTGAAATTCAGTTTTAGTATTCATAACTATGGAATTAAGAGTTTTTCTCCTGTTCTGGTCGGACTCATGATGAACTATCATAATAATGCTTAACTGCATATTTCAGAAGAATATTATTTATATGAATCTATCAAATTACATAGTAAGAGAAGTAAGGTGAATCATTGTGTAGTATTAGTAGTTCTTTATTTTTAAAAAAAATCTCTGAAAGTAACTAGAATAATCTCACAAGGCAAATTGAAAAGTTCAAACTAAAAGTATTCTCACAAGGGAAAAAATAAGAATTTCATATTTCATATCTCTTAATCTGTTTTTCCATAGTTGTTCTTGTATTATTTAATCATCTCTCATGGCAAAAAGAAAAAAACCCTATTTCTTTATTAGGTCTCTGATAAAACCTTTTAAGTGTTGAAATTTTAGGACCAGAAGAAGATTCTATAAATTTAAAATCTGTAGAAATATTGACAGATGCTTAATTAGAGTGTCACATATGGTGGCAAATACACACAATTTAAATGGATATTTTTACAAGCAAGTTTTATTTAAAACAACTTTGGAATAAAAATTCACTTGTAAATATTTCATTCTTAATAAAATTGCTGTTTAGTCAATATTTCTCCATACCTAAGTTCATCATATGAGTTGTCTGATTTTTAAAAAGTCAAACATGAAGATTTTATTTTGATTAGAATCTGAAGTTCCAAAGTGTTTATTTTAAGAAATGGAAATTTGGTGATACATCATGTATAGTAATATCATTCTGATATTTCAAGATTGATATATAAAAATGAATTTGAATATATATTCTAAGAAAATGGACTTAGAAATACTGCTTAAAAATCATTTAAAACTAATTTCAAACTGAAAAAAAAATACAAGAAATAATACAGTTAACTTCTGAATATCTTTTATCTAGATTCACCAGTTCTTAAAAACTTCTGTAACATTTGTTTTTATTATTCACACTTTCATATATATATATACATATATACATATGCACATGTATTATTTTTCTTTTTCATTATGAGAGTAGATTGCAAATATTATGCCATTTAGTATGTGTTTACTGAATGATATGGAAATTCTCTTTTGTAGAGTGCAGTCTAGTTATCTAACTCAAAATTTACAAGTTATAAAACTTTTCTCTGCACTATTTATATGTCAATTTTGCCAACTGTCCTTATCACTTCTTTATTCTTCAGTACCCAATCTAGTACAGAAGTACATATTGAAAACTATTAAGGTTTAATTTTATTTCCTTTTACTTTGATTCATTTCTATACAATTTTAAAAGATAGTTATTTGGTATATAGTGTGGTTCAGTTTCAATCTGAAAATTCAGATTAAGAAAACTAATTCTATAAAATATCATGAAATGGTTACTAAACCATCTTAGTAAAAACACAAGAATATGATTAAAGTATGCCTAGTTAAGTTTATCTACCTACTACTGAATTACTGCATTAAATAGCCATTCTTTGAGCATATTTTATTTATAAAGAAGATTACAACCCAAAGAAGGAGAAAATTTCTTGCTATCTCAGTGTATACCTTCTTGCCATTTTGATATTCTTGCAGGGTTAACAGTAGTAAAATTAAAATAATTCATATTTTCTATTTGCTGAATTTAGTAAGAGATTTGATAGAGAGGAGATTGAAATCAGTGACTAAAGTGAAGTTTTCAAAAAATATTTAAGGTTTATATTTAGGCTTAATGATTTTTTAATATACTAATTAGAAAATGTAGAATTTACTGCATTATATTGTTGCTGAGAGTTTAGAAATAGCATACACAGCTAATCTGAGGAGTTTGAAATTTGAGATTTATTTCTGGTTGCTCCATCAATATGCTTTAAATTCTGGACAAGAATTAATTCTGTATAAAAATTAAACTTTGATTTGTCTCAAGTACTATATTCCTAAAGATAGAAAGCATATTCTTTACCATATACATAGATTACCTACTATAGTTAGCCTACTGAAATTATAAAGTATAGCAAGGAAGCACAACCATATCTTATTATAGTCATCACAAACCAATCATTTGCCAGGAAGAACAAAAAGGAAGGGCTTTGCTACTGTACCTAAGTTCGTTTGCAATCACCAGTAATCTTACCATTCATAACAACTTAGACTATATTCTTTCAGATTTTTCTTTCACATAAACATACACTTTTTTGATTGTTAATAAAAATGCACTGGGACATAGCTCAGTTGGTAGAGTGCTTGCCTCACATACACAAGGCCCTGGGTTCAATCCCCAGCACCACAAAACAAACAGACAGACAAACAAAACAAAAACCCCATTATTTTAATAATAAAATACTTTAATAATAAAACATCAAAAATATTTCAATACAAATGCACTTTTAAAAAGGATAATGCTGAGAGGTATTGTGCTGGTACACCGCCTACCTTTCCACTGGTAATAATGATTAAACTCCGAAGAAAATATAAAATACAGCTCTTTGATGGCAGTGGGAAGAAACCCAAAGCAGGCAGAACTGAATGAAGAAGATTAAACCTTTCAACAAAGGAATCTTTACTGGGTGTTTGTTCACTTGAGAGGACTTTCCTTTCCCAACAAGCAGGTGGCTAGAACTCCAGGAGAAGTCTGCTGTTTCATTGCCTTGTAGTGTCCAAGGATGGAGTTTGGGGATGAAAGAACAGTTGGAAACTAGGAAGGGAAACTCATTATAGAAAGGAGCCAACCACAGAAAGAAATAATTTCCAATCTTCATCAAATTCTTAATCAGTTTTGATTGAATTCCAGACTGTTTTTTTTTATAAGGAAGACTCCAAGGACCTGGTAGACAGTTACAGGTATAAAGTTGAAGGACATGAGCAGAGACTTAAGTTTCTGCCTAACACAGAAGAGAGAGTTAAGAGTTTGAATCTTGCCAATTTTGACAGACTTCATAAACACCTACAGCTTTCTACTGAAACTCAGAATGGTCATTCCTTAGGAGGAAAGATGATATCCTGGTTCTAAGTTTATGTTAAAACTAAGTGCAAAATTCAACATAACAAAGTGTAAAACCAAGCCTGAACAAAATCAAGGCCATCAGCCAGTAATTTAAATGCCCACTATAATAAAAACCAACACTTTTCAGAAGAATATGACAGAATCTAGAGATTCAATAGTTCACCATTCACAATGTTCATCATATAATAAACATTTACTAAGTATGCAAAGAAACAGCAAAATAAGATCCACAGTCAAGAGGGGGAAAACCAAACAAAAAATAAACTTAAAGATGACCCAGTTAGTTAGAATTAGAAAACAAAGACTTTAAAAACAATTATTATAAATATGTTCAAGGACTTAAAGAGATGGCTATAATGAGTGAAAGAGAATTTTAACGCATAAACTGTCACCTCAGAAAAGGTCTAAGTGGGAACCAGGCATAGTGGCACATCCCTATAGTTCAGTGACTGGAGGCTGAGACAGGAGGATTGCAAGTTTGAGGCCAGCCTTAGCAACTTAGTGAGATCTTGTCTCAAAATAAAAAATAAAAAGTGATAGTGATGTGACTCAGTGGTAAAGCACCACTGATTTCAATCCCTGGTTAAAAAAAAAATCTAAGTGGAGATTTTAGACCTAAAATGTTTAATACCTAAAATAAAAATTCACTGAACAGACTTACTTGTGGAGTAGAGAAGGAAGAAAAAAGTCCAAATGAACATGAAAACTGATAAATGGAAATAATCCAAGCTAAATAACAGAGAAAAAAGATTATAAAAGTTGGGTATGGTGGTGAATGCCTGTAATCCCAGCTACTGGGAAGCCTGAGACAGGAGGATCACTTGACATCACTGACATCAAACTTGGAAGTCAGCCTAGGCAACTTAGCAAGACTTTATCTCAAAATAAAAAATAAGAAAGGCTGAGGATGTTGGTATTAGAGTGCCATTGGGTTCAATACCTACAGCCATGAAAAAAAATAAACAATAAAAAATGTTGGAAAAAGTAAATAATGCATGGGTGATCCATGAGAAAATGTAAAGACATATAATTTATATAAAATATGTAGAACCACAGAAGTAGTTAAAAAAGAGAATAGGACAGAAAAATGCTTAACAGGATAAGTTAAAACAACAACAACAAAATAATACAAAAACACACACAATAAGCACATGATGGTAATACTATTAAAAATCAAAGATAAAGAAAAAAATCTTGAAAGTCACCATGGGAAAAAAGATACTACATATAACAATAATACATATGGCAGCTGACTTCTAATTGGAAACAATGGGATCCACCAGACAATTACTACTTTAAAATACTGAAGCAAACTCATCAACTCAGTTGGTTTTCAGTCAGTGAAAAGGCCTTTTAAATATTCAAATAAAAAATATTCAAATAAATAAATTTCTGGGTAAGCAAAAATTGAGAAAATGTGGTATAGACTTGTACTACAATTTCATGACAGAGGAAGTTCTTTTAGCTGAAGGTGAATGACACCAGATGAAACCTGAACTTACAAGAAATTCCCAGCACCAGAAATGATCAACATAAGGGCAAAAATAAAGACTAACATTTTTCTTCTGTTAATTTATTTAAAAATACAACTGAATCTTTTTTTGGGGGGATAGGGTATGCTCAGAATTTAAACCAGGGCCTCAATCATGATAAGTATGCACTCAAACAGTGAGCCACCCCTCCCGCTAGTTCCACAACTGAATCTTTAATGCAAAAGTTATAACAACTTTTTGTGTGCTTTAATGTATATGAATGCAAAATTATATGACAATAATAACATAAAGAACACGAGAATGAATAAAATTATACTGTTGTAAACATCTTACATCTTATGTGAAATTGTACAATATTAGCTGTAAGTAGACTATGATAAAGATGAATTGACCAACCCTAATTTCCTAGAGAAACCATTATATAATAATTTTAAAAAGCCAAACAAAAATGATCTCAGAGCAATTACAATAAAATATATAAAATTGAATTAAAAAAAAAAACAGAAGAGGAGAAAGAGGAGGAGGAAGAAGAACAAAAACAACAGCAGCAATAAACCAAAAACCTGACTAGACAAAGAGCAGAAAGATAGACACGAGACTGTGAAACTAGACCACTGTCTATCATCCTGTACAAAAATAAACTCAAAATGGATCAAGGACCTTATATTAAGGTCTTTGAAACCTTTGAAACTACTCAAAGAAAACACAGGGGATACACTTCAAGTTATTGGTATAGGCAATGATTTACTGAACTGGACTCCAATAGCTCAGGAAACAGAAGCAATAATTGACAAATGGGATTACATCAAATTAAAAAGCTTCTGCACAGCAAAGAAAACAACAGAGTGAAAAGGTAGTCTATAGAATGGGAGAATATCTTTGTCAGCTATTCATCTGACAGAAAATTAATATTCAGAATATATACTGTTTTTGTCAGGCTTTTTTGCTGCTGTGACTTAAAGATCTGATCAGAACAACTATAGAGGAGAAAGGGCTCACAATTTTTAGAGGTCTCTTAGTCCATAGCAGGCCAACTCCATTTCTCTGGTTCCAGGTGAGGCTGAACATCATGGCAGAGTGTGTGGAAGAGGGAGGAAGCTCACATGGTGATCAGAAAGCAGAGAGAGACTCCATTCTTAAAATATAAAATATATAATCCACAGCCAGGCCCCAAATGAACCACTTTCTCCAGCCATACTCCACAGGTCTCTAGTTAAACTCAGTTAATCCCAATTGGGATTAATTCACTAATTAGGTTAAGGCTGTAACCCAGTCATTTCTCCTCTGAACCTTCTTGCATTGTCTCATATGTGACCTTTTGGGGGACTCCTCACTTGTAAACCATAACACAATGCAGAATTGAGTTATGCAAAAAAATCTAACACCAAAACAACAAGTAATCCAATCAATAAATGGGCAAATGAGCTGAACAGACACTTGTTAAAAGAAGCAACATAGATGTCCAATAAATACATGAAAAAATATAGAACATCTTTAGTTATCATGGGAATGAAAATCCAAACTATACTGAAATTCTGTCTAACCCCATCAGAGTGGATATTATTAAGAAAAAAAAATGTTGTCAAAGATGTGGGAGAAAATGAGCCCTTATACACTCCTAGTGGGCATTTAAATCAGAATAGGCATTATGGAAAACAGTATGGAGATCCTCCAAAAATTAAAATTAGAATTATCATATGATCTAGCTATATACCCCAAAATAACCAAAGCCAGCATATATTAGAAATACCTGCTTACCCATGTTTATTGCAGTACTATTCACAACAGGCAAGATATGAAATCAGCCTATATGCCCATCAACCAATAAATGGATAAAGAAAATGTGGCAAAATGTACACATTGAAAGAGTGAAAACATGTCCTTTGCAAGAAAATTCATGGAACCAGAGGACATCATGTTAAGTGAAATAAGTAGATGTAAAAATAAGTATCACATATTTTCTCTCATATATGAAATCTAAAAAAGTAGAAAAAAAAGACAACATGAAAGTATAAGGGGAGATATTAGGGAAGGGAAAAGGAATCAAAAGGAGGGGGGAGTTAGAGAGAGTAGATATAATGAAAGCACCCAATATCCCAATGAAACCCATTATTTTGTAAAATCAAAATGTACTAATACTTATATAAAAAAAAGAACAGTAAAATAAAAAATCTATGGACACCAATTACAACAGAGATTGCAGGATAGGGTGGAGAACTGGAAGGCAAACTGACTAAAAAGAGCAAAGAAGAAAATTTTGGGGGGTGATAGAAAGGTTCTAGATATTCATTCACATGGTGCTTAAAATGGGTTGCTATGGTTTGAATGCATCTCCCCAAAAGAAAGTATTGAAAACTTAATTCCCGTTACAATAGTGTTAGGAGGTAGGACCTAATGTGAGGTGTTTAGTTTTATCCCTATGAACAGATTAATGCCAATTATAAAAGGGCTTGAGGCAGCAAGTTCAAGCTCTTGCTCTTTTGCCTTTTCTTTTCCTTTTTGCCAGAGGATGACATAGCAAAGAAGATCCTCACCAGTCCCTCAATCTTGGACTTCCCAGTCTCCAGAAGTGTGAACCAATAAATTTCTGCTGGTAATAAATTACCTTGTCTAAATGTTCTATTTTAGCAACACAAAATGAACTAAGGCATGAGTATGTACAATTTTCAAAACTCAACAATATGAAAAGTGAAACCTGATCATTTGACTATATGTAAAATTTATATCTACAAAAGAAATAAATCAAAAATAAAGAGGTCTATTCCTTATATATAAAATAATAACAAAGGTACTATACTGTATAATCAGATATAGTAATATTCCATCTATATAATTTAATAAAACTCATTGCTCTAGGAGATATTTTCTTCAGCCTTATGCAAAATTATTTGTTAACCCAAGAATTAAATCCTCCTGAAAATACTACAAACTATGATAACTAGCTATACCATTCTTTCCCCCCCATCCAGTCTTGAATGATTAAAATTCAGCAAAATAATATGTCTACAATAATGGGATAATGTTTAGAAGCTCTACCTTGAAAAGATGGACCTATCTCTTGATTTGCAGATACCAATCTAAAATTGAATTTATTGAGATTACAAAATCATCTTATTTGCTTATAATATATTGACATTCTGAACATATACTCTTAGTGACTCTTCAAGTAAAGAACTTGTTAGATCAACATGGTGAAAAGTCCAACATTTACAGGTAATAGTATTGTGGGTGAATGTGTCAATGATAAAGACAGTGTAAGAACACTTTAGCATGAAAGGACTGCAAAGCTTCCAGACAATGTTGAAAATTATAGTCCCAAAAGGACAGTCCAGTAAAAGTTCATCAACTCTTTTTATTATATAGACTACTAATAAGAGTCATTACATCCCAAGGCAGCAGAACTAATGGCATATAATAATAATTTAAATTATATGATGCTTTAAGAAGATTTATGACAATGAAGTTACAAAACTAGGCAATGTACTAATGTTTTCTGAGAATGAAAGGAGAAAATACAGTACTTTTTGAGCTGATGCAAACAGTACCTGAAGTTCAAATATAATCTGGTACTAAACTGTCCTCAAAGTCATTTCAAGTAACTTTTAATTTAGAGGATCCTGCTGTGGAAGGACTAAATGAATTAATCTTTCACAATTTTCCCTTGGTTTTATAAAAGGAAATAGAAGTAGTTTTTATTAGTATTGGCCACCCCTCAAAGTTGAAATGCTTACATTAATGTAAAACCACTGATTTAGATTAATTTTTAGTAGTCAAAATGGCAATTTTAATAACAAAATAAACTCAACCATCTTTTAGGGTAATATTTCTCATATAAAAATGATCTGGATTTCTGTCATCTATTATTATATCAGTTGATGTCAGAGTTGGTAAAACATATCGAGGAATCTTTAGGCAACTGGTTGAACAAATTTAGCAAAATTATCAGATGAACTATATGCTTTTTAATGATTTGAGTTTATGGTATTCAGAAAATCAGAAAATGGGATGAAAGAAAACTATAATAGTTACCTATGGTAATGACCTTCTTGAAATGCTTAATGACATCTAGTTCTCCAGGGGCCATCAGAAGAGAATTTATGGGGACTACAGCAAAGGCCTGTGTAAGCACTGAAATTTGAACTTCCTTTACAATGAAGTCTGTGGTCCTGTCTATCTTCATTTTACAGTCATAAACATCATACTGTACATTAATAAAGAAGCTATGAAAGCATTAATTACTTTCACTATAATCTTTCTTTCTTCAGCTTGCAATATCTGCTTTACATTGTACCTATGCTTTCCCTCTCAACAGATTACAGAAATATCTTCCCTGCCTCCCTTCCTTTCTTTTCTTACGCTGGGGATGCTAAGCATGGTTCTAGCACTGAGTTATCCTCCCAGCCTCAGAAATAGTAATGACATGTGTAGTCATTGGAATATAAAATGTATATTTTCCTCTTCGATATCATTATATAATATTGTCCTTATTCCTTTTAATATACTCAGGTTTCCCAAATTTATTATTTATTTTGTCTACCTATTGAATCTTTTTTCTCTTACCAATGCATGTTAACTGTATAAAATAATGGGTGTCACTGTGGCACATTTGTACAAGCATACAACATAATTTGATCATGTCCACTCCCCTCTTGCTTCCCCAAATCCCCTTATTCTTCTCTAATAATCCCCCTACTGAATCTTCTTTTAAAATTTACTTTTACACAGATAATTAAAAATATAAAATTGCACATATTAATGGGGTTTCATACAATGTTTTGATACATGCATACATTGTGTAATGTTTAAATCAGGTTAAACATATTTATTGCCTCACAATTTTCATTTATTTATGGTGAAAACTTTTGAACTACTTTTAAAGCTTTTTTGAAATGTACAGTACATTACTTTTGTTGTAGTCAGCCTACTGAGCAAGAGCACACAGAACTTCTAACTTCTATGTAATTGTAATTAAGTATAACTGTTTATGCCTACTTATTTGTAAAATTATTTGAATATACCCTGGGCATGAGACACCTCTAATTTTCTTTATCCAATCCCTCTCTGACATGTATGAAACTTTCATCACCACCAATTTACTGTCGGTTTCCTTTTGAAAATCATTGATTATTGCCAAAAACTAGTACTGATTATTTTCTCACTGATATGTAAGTCATAGTTTCAGATTCACAATCCTACTACTTCTCTGATGACTTCCTTTTTGTGTCCAGTTTCTCTTGAAAATTTATATTGGTAGCTGTAGGGTAAAGAAAAGCAAACTGGACTCATATATGCAATTTCTGGGTGAGATATTCTGTGCAAATCACTTTGCTGAACTTCCATGTTTTTCACGAGCAAAATTAAGACAATGATACCCATTTCACATCATTGTTCTTGAGGATTCCAAGGTTATATATATATATGTGAAAGTATTTTACAAATTCTAAAGCAATATCCAAGTGGAAATACTAATCACCAACTTCAGATAGATGGGATTTTTGTGTTTTTTATTCTCCAGATAAACGACTATTCCTAAGAACTTGCTTCTTTAGTCAATGTTATCACTTGTATATAAATGACCATGTGTACATGAATTGGAAACTGGCTTTCACCATTTTAAGGACAGCTTTATAGATATAGTATCTCAGTAACAGAAAACTTTATGCTTTGCCTAGTATCCATCCATTTCCCTCACTTTCTTACTATATTCGAGACTTTAATCCTTGTGTCACCTTTTCTATTTAGGGTGTATATTGGTCACTTATGCTTTTTACC
This sequence comes from Callospermophilus lateralis, assembly GCF_048772815.1. Taxonomy (NCBI): domain Eukaryota; kingdom Metazoa; phylum Chordata; class Mammalia; order Rodentia; family Sciuridae; genus Callospermophilus; species Callospermophilus lateralis. The sequence continues at coordinate 91,741,559 of NC_135309.1, read as the reverse complement.
CCTGCTGTCCAGCATCTGAGTCCCTTTCCATGGCTTAGGAATACCACAATGTATAAGTGGTAGTGGCAAAGAGGGGACAAGTGTCACCTTTTAAAAATTAGTTAATAATGTACATGGGGAGGGGCAAGAAATCTGTGGGGACTAGTATATTTGCTTTACTTCTGGAGAAAACTACTCAGTCACTGATCTTATACTGCTCTCTAGTACAAAGAGAATATGGTATTTCCAGTATTAAATGAAGAGCAGCAGCAGTAGAACTAGACACCTCCAAAGTGGAGAAAGAAATGTAGAGGCTGTACATGACACCCTTAGCTATGGGAGAAGCACCACTTCCAGCCCCAGTCACTCATCATCCCACTATCCTGTTAAATGTCTTTCATACCAATTTCTAATATATAAAATCATTTATTTGTTTGGGAATCTACATAGCCGCTGTCATGTTTATTGTCCATCTCCTCTGCCAAAAAGGTAAGCTCCTTCAGGACAAAAACTTTGCTGAGTCTGTTGCTGTATCCCCTCTCAGCATGAACAGTAGTGCCTCATGCATAGTAGCATGCAATGCACAGACATTCACTGACTGGTAATGTCTTCTAAAATATTGGGAACTCAATATATGTTGAATTAAATTAGAAATGAATAACAGCATATCCTGAGATAAATACTTAACTTTAAATGCTATGTTTTCCAGAGAAAAGAATATATCATTATGAAAAAATAAAAAATTCAAAATTCTTTAAGTGTTTTTCAAAAGATGTAGGTGCTAACTTCCAAACAGTAAAAATGACAAAATAATACATATTTTGCTTCTAACTTGCAGATAAGCCTGTTATTCTTAGTAACTCAATCATTTGAGTGAGATGATCATAAAAAAGATGATTGTTAAAAGCTTCAAGAAATACAGGAAACACAATTTTAACTGTTTATTTGGTTAAAACTGAATTCAATGTTACTTTTTGGTTTCTGTGTTAATAGGACATGCACTAAAAAGAGCTATTTATACTCCATAGAAATAATTTTAAGGATTTATGTACTATTCAGATTTATTTTTGAAAAATATAATAAAAGGAAGAAACAAGACACTGTTCATTATTTTGATTTTCAACGTATCTTTACATTTAAGAAGATTTTTAAAAAGAAATAAACACAGAAGCAGTACCACACGTTTTTTCTCTTTTGTTTCCCCAAACAAAGAAGAGACCAATGCTACCTGTAATAACTATGAGGCAGATTTCTGAAATTTGCTCAGGATGCAGCTTTGCATAATCACTTATATGGTAAAAATAATATGGGAGAGCTTCTGTATTTCAATAAAGGGTTGTCAGGGATATGTATCTGTTGGCTAAAGCTTCTCAGGTCAGAGCCCCTCTATGTCTTTTATTTTTACATGCTGTGCTCATTCCTTGCCAGGAGTTGGTTGTGTTGCATGTGTCCTGCCTCAGAAAGTGTGAACTGCGGATGTGGAAGATGAGCCTCTGTAAAGAGTGAGATTTCCATATGCCAGAAAGAAGATTGAGAATTGTACACAGAAGTAGGTTGGCACTCTTCAATATCTGTAGACTTGAGATAAGATGAATAGAATATCAATACCACAGAGGCTTGGCCTCCCTCAGACCACAGAGAATAGTAGCAAACTCCCAACCAATTTGCTTCCTTTTTGAATTTGTTAGTATCTACTATTATTCTTTGAAAGACTGCAAAAGACATGGGAAAACTGGGATACAGTTTCTGTTGGCAAGAGCAATGCATCAGGGTACTGGCCTGAGTTGGTAGGGAAGCTGGACAGTAGACAGCTATCATATTTGATCTTTCATTGATATATCCTATATTTTATCAGTAAACAAAATATACTATAAAATGAATAAGATGATTATGTTGCAACAGAGATGTTTAATAAGTTTTTAAAAATCTGGACTTTATAGTCGAAATTCAATGCTGTTCTGAAGAATACCAGGTTGTGTGATAATCTTACAAGAGCTCAGTTAATTTCAATCCAAATATTTCCTGAGTGCCTTCTCTATATCAGATACTGTTAAGTAGTTGGCATATAAAGAAAAACAAGACATAGGTCATAGTCTTGAGGAAATTACAGTAATGATGCCTGTTGGAAGGATCCAAGATGTACCTGCCTTATTCCAAACTGTACTTTATGGTATTATTAAAATGAAATTTCAGTGCTATATTCATATGCATAAATTCCACCTATAATGAAAATGGCACTGTATTACACATTTTCTGATCACAGACTATGTTTCCAACATATAGTATATGTGCTACAGCAAACCAATATAGACACCCTCTTATTATAAACAATATTAGCACATTTGCTAAATAATGGGCAATGTTTTCTTTAAAACAATGCTTCCTATTTTTATTAGTTAGTAAATAGAAAGTTACCTACAACTTTTTTCTCCTCGAAGGTTGAACAGCCCTCTATGGGGTTTTAAGTTAGGTTTCTTATGTTTCTAATGGACATCAACTTTACTATCAGCTTGTCTGTTATTTCTTTAAGTCAAAACATAAGATATGGTCACAAAAATCCATATCAAGAGATCTTAGCCTTAAATTTTCAAACATCAGCTCTTGCCCAAAATGTGGTTAAGACAATGATATTTAACAGAGGAGTTTAAAGAACATTTAATTTATCAATTTTCTACATTTTCCCATTTTTGGTCATATAAAAATTATTAGTAAGTTATAATAAAAATCAGTGTGATATCCCATGTGAGTCTTTTCACTAAGTCACGATTCAATACTATGCTACAGGCTTTTAGTGATAATTTTTTTAAGATTTTTTTTTTTTAGTTTTAGATGGGCAAAATACCTTTATTTAATTAATTAATTATTAATTTTTAACGTGGTGCAGAGGATTAACCCCAGTGTCTCACACATGCTAGGTGAGTGCTCTACCACTGGGCCACAACCTCAGCCCTTTTAGTGATCATTGACATAAAGTATTAACAACATGAAGAATGCTAACTGCATTTTATATAATGCTTTGGTGAAAGATAGGGCCCATTATGTTCGTCTATGTTTCTTGGCTAAGGATCCATGTGATATCATTTCATTTTCACTCAACTAACATTTTTCTAGGAATTGGAGATTTGAAGGTTAACAAAATGGATGCAACCACTGATTTCAAGGAGTTTATATTCTGATGGAGGACATTAAAATCATTTTACAAATAATCATTTATTTATAAATAAAAATATGTGATAATCTCTTTGGAATTTATTATAAGAAAAATATCTTTTTCAGATGAGTCATTATTCCATTTTTTGCCTTGATTGTAAGGAAGCTCAGAGATAAATCTTATGCTAAATCAATATAATTGTTGTATCACAGGCTGATAGCCAAATATCTTATCTCTAAATAATTTCTGATCTTATAAAAATTTTATTTTACTTGTATCTTATTTCCTGCAGGTTGACCAAAGGAAATAGAAAGGGACATGGCATGGGAAGACGACTAAGAAATATAGCAACAAAACAAAACAGACCCCACAAACAATTATGTTTTCTTTAAGATCTATTTCATAGTTGCATTTAACATTTTTATAGAAGTTCCAACTTGGAGTTCTCTCTAAAACTTGTGATGATGTATAAAAATGAGGATTTCAATTACCTTTAGCCTCATGACAGAAACAAGAGGCAGATTAAAATTTCATGGAAGTATCTTAGAATATGTTATGTTTAAAAAATCAGAATTTCATAATCTTTTGAAACTCTGCAGTACTTTAATGGTACTTCTAATAGTGCCTAACACTTGGAAGGATTCCACAGTTTGGCTCCTATAAAGTGGTTTTTGACAGCAAATGTGCAGGAACCAGGATCTATACTGAAACTTGAATCTGAGCCATTTAGACATCATGATGTTGCCCAAATGTGAAGTGGTTTCCATTGGCAATACCATAATATCTTCTCACTGGAGCATGAAACTGAGTTTGGGGGATATTTAGTTACCAAAAGAAGCAGACATTATCTAAGTCTTCATCAGACAGAAAAAAAAATTGAAAAAGACTTTCTGGCATTCATTCAGTAGAAAATGAAGAAACGAAGAAGCCAAATAAAGTTAACAGCTCTAAAGGGAGGCTGGAAATTGTGGTGCTCTAAAGTCTTCGTCATCACCACCATGCTCACTGATGCCAATAAACGTTTACAGAGTTTTCACCATGTGCAAGGCACAATGATGGGGGATTTAGTTATAATGGTCCTGAAGGTCAAGGACTCTCATTCTATACAAGAGAATCTGATCCTTCTCCCCCCATATATAATAAACATGTCTATGCACTCATTTGTTAATATCTTCCTGCTTCTCAGAACTTAAGTATTCTTGGGTCTGGGGTGGCAGCTCAGCGGTAGATTGCTTGCCTAGCATGTGTGAGGCATTGGGTTCAATTCTCAGCACCCATATAAATAAATAAAAATAAAGGTCCATTGACAACTAAAAAAATATTTTTAAAAACTTAAGTATTGTTACTCTTCTTTCAAAACCCACCCTGAGTTCCATTTTGCCTCCCTGTAATTCCTTATGCCTGGCACAGGGTTTTGAGATAGCAGATATTCAGTAAATATATATGGATTGAAAGAATGAACTTTAAGGATCTTAATACTCTAATTGGAAAATAGGATACAGGTTACTTTCTTGCTAACTGAAGTCTTCATTTTTAGCCTCTTTATACAATATCAAGCATACAACGGGTATTTAAAAATAGTTGATTAATCAAAAATATGAAAATAATTTTATAGGAAACATTTATTCAGCACTATGTGTTAGAAGAATGACCACTGAATTCTCACAATTATTACTGTGAGAGTTATTATTGTCACTATTTTAGAGATGACATGGATGACACAACTAAAATCCACAGGGACCACGTACTTGTTTAGCTACCTAGATGGTAATTTGTGGAGGCAGGAAATAAGACTAGGCAGTCTAATTGCGGTTTATAGTCCTCACCATTATATTGTACATGTGAAAAAGATAGATTGTAAGCAGCTTATGTTAAAGGTCAGTTGAATGGCAGAGATAATAAGTCCTCTCACTTTAGAGGAAGTGATTATAGAGACTGCACAATGAAGACAGTTTTATGAAAAAAATAAAACTTGAGATGGATTTTTCTTGGCTGAGGGGTGGGTACTAGGGATTGAACTCAGAGGCGCTCAACCACTGAACTACATCCCCAGTCATATTTTGTATTATTTAGAGACAGTGTATCTCAATGAGTTGCTTAGTGACTCACTTTTGCTGAGGCTGGCTTTGAACTCTCGACCCTCCTGTCTCAACTTCCTAGGCTGCTGAGATTATATGCGTGTGCCACCACACCTGGCGTTGAGGTGGATTTTGAAAGAAGAGTAGGAATGGTTAAGTATGGTGAAGGAAGAAGGTAAGTGACCAAAGTGTGGATAGAAATGCTCATAGTTATTCGGAGAATAGAATTAGATCGTTTGGGTAGAATAAGAGTTCATTCAGGACAGTAGTAGAAGGCCTAACTAGAGATTTGGCATGAACAAGAATGTGAAGGACATTAAAGTTTGGATTTCATTCTTTAAGTAGAAGTGGGGGTGGGGACAAATGAGTTTTTTTACATGGAGAAAGAGGCATGAAATCTTACTTTTAGGAAGACATGTAGCATAAAATATCAGGAAATATAGACAGGAAAACATGTTAGAGGTGAAAAAGACTGGATTAAGATGTGGTAGTGGGAATAAAGGAAGAAATTATAGATTGAAGAATCAGAAAAACATGATGATTGCCATGATACTGAAGAGAAGGATTAGCCAGAGTCTGTCTTGTCTGACATATAATAATAATGTCACTGTCAGAATTTGGGATACTTTAATCAAATTTAAACCACTTGACTCTTTCAGGTTTAAGGTAATTATTAATTGTAACAAAAAATGTCTGGACACTGATGATAGGCCAGATACTATGTCAAGTACAGATGACAGGTATGGTCCCTATTTTCTTAGACCTTAGAGTTTGTGAGAGAACAGTGACATTGTATAAGTAATTATGAAAATGTTAATGAGCTTTATGGTGATATAGAGATATATGATGAGTTTATGATGAAAATATGGAGCATTATGGGAGCTAATGCTAGATGCATATATAGAGTCTAGGTGGGGACTTCCTTGAGGAAGTGACATTTATCAAGGAAGATGTTGATAGTTTGGTGCCCCAAACTTTGGACAGTGATTTAAGGTAGGTTATATACCAGAGGTGTGAATCATAATACTTGCTCACTTACTACTCCTTTTAATAAAGCTGTATTTTTTATAGACCTATTTCAGGGATGAGGACTTTAAGTCTCTCATCCAGAGCTAATGGAATCAGGGATAGATACTGAATTGATTATAGCCAATGTATAGCACCATCACTATAATCTAGGACAAAAAGATGAAAAAAATTAATCTTAAGAATTTGAATGAAAGAAAACAAGAGATTGGTGAGGGATTACAGCTGACGAGTCAAGAGTAAAGTCAGTGAGAGACCTGAGGGCCATGAATTTCCCAAGTTCTAAGTGGGAAGAAAGAGTAAGTAAGCAGTTGGTTACAGTGGTGTATGCCTGTAATCCCTGAGACTCAGAAGGCTGAGGCAGGAGGATGGCAAGTTCAAGGCTAACCTCAGCAACTTGGCAAGGCCCTAAGCAACTTAGGGAGACACTGTCTCATAATAAAAAATGAAACTGGCTTGGACTATGGTCTGTACTAAAAAAATAAAGAAAAAAAGAGGAAGCAGAAGAATCTTGTTAGTATATAGTAATAGAAAGATAGATCTCTCTAGAAAAATAACATATGTCTCATGAATAAGAATAGGTTTTTTGTAAAGTAATATTAATTTTCAATGACTTTCCAATCAGAAGACGATGACTACCTCACAATAACCCATACTGAATTAATTTCAAATTAGAGTAAATTATAAAGTCCAGATGGTTTAAATTAAAATTTTAGTACAGAATCCAGTCTTAGTATTTTCTGAAAGAATCTTCTTTAGGATACTAACTATAAACTCACTCTAAATTTTACGGTTGAGTTAGATAAATGGCTGTGTTCCATGTAGGCAAAAAGGATCCCCTGAAACAGGTTATCCCATGTTGGATAAAAGTAAATTCAAAGAGAGAGATTGTATTGAGTTCAGCTACCAGGGTAAATAAATTATTGTATATAAAAACAAATCTGTTTTACTGCTTTTAAATGTCTTTAATTGTCATAATTATAGCAAGTCTATCTCAACACAGATGCATAAGATATATTCTAAGGGAAATTGCCACAATGGTTGGTACACTCAGATGTTATATTTGTATGTTAAATACTACGATACATACATACATGAAATATATTTTAAAACACCTACGTACCTACTTAAATATCTTTAATAAGATATCAATTATACTAGTGTACAAACAGAATTATATGACTTCTTCAAAATATTTCATGTGTGTGAGGAGAAAGGAGATGTTAATCCCCATTATTACTGTTGTCTACCTCTCTAACCAACTCCTTCATGTGGATCACTGAATAAATGAGAATTGGGGTTATACAAGTCTACTGTTTTAGAAGTTCATCTTTTGAATTTTATCCTATTGTTTTAATCTGTTTTGCACTGCTGCCTCAAAATACCGGAGACTAACTAATTTATAAAGAACAGAAATGTATTTCTCACAGTTCTGGAAGCTGAGAAGTCCCAGGTTAATGTGCCTGCACATTTGGTTGTCTAGGGAAGGCAGCATCCTCCAAAGGAGAGAGATGCTGTCTCTATATGGCTGAAGGTGGGAAGGGACCAAGGGTGAACTCTCTTTGCCAAGCCTTCCATAAAGGCCCCCAATTATATTCACAAGGGCTCCACCATCATGAATCAATCACCTTCCCAAAGTCCCACTTTTCAATGCATTCCACTGCCAATACCTGAATTTTGAGGGGAAGTATTCAAACCCAAGTATCCACTCTCTTATTCTGTTAGCCAGTCTAATTTCTTCAACTGTGTTTTCTTTAGTCCCTTCCCTGGTTGAAACCAAAATATACAAACTGGAGTTAATTGAATAATAAAATAATTGGGTTATCTGTACCAAACTCTTTTTATAGGGTAACAATTTGAACTTTTAAATATACTTTCTATTTTGGGACTAAAGGGGATGTCAGCTGAGCTAACATTTCCCTTCCTCTGAAAGAAAGTGAGAAGTTTCCTCCTGGTTTTCCCTTCCATTTGGGCTAAACTTAGTAAATTATTTAATCTAGAAGATGTTGAGAAAGAAAACTGGGAGAGAATGAGAAGAGAATCTATTTTAACCAGGTGGAAAAGGGGATCAGTAGGTTGCATATATACCCATCTCTCCCTTTTCCACAGAATTTCTCCCCTTTGGAGGAAAGAAGGCTGTGGGATGGAGTCTGTAGGGAAATCTCAGCTCTAAGTGCATTTATGACAAGGAAGTGGGCCTATCCTTGTTTGGGATATCTCAGCTGGGTTTCAGTGGTGGGAGATGAGCAGAGAGGAAGAAGAAGGAAGGGGATATTTAGGCCTTGATGATGATTAACTAAAGGTAATTTATATATGGTTAATTACAAGTACAGTCTAAATAAATAGTGGGTTGTTTTCCTAATGGAATATCAAAAATAGAAATGAAAAAATTATACGTTTTTTGGCCCAGTGAAAAGCATTTATTTCCAGACATAATTTTTCCAGCAGTGAAAATTTATTTTTGAAAAAAATGAAAGTGGTATTTTATAATACTAACTGCATTATTTAAAACTCATTTAATTTCACTATAAGAAGAAAGCTTACTAAAGGGGTCATGTATCAATAGTGTTCTGACAAACATCAATTTAGTAAGGTAAGTGTTATAAAATATATCCCCTTGGTTTCTAACATTCTTTATAAAAAATAACATGAATTATACAAATAAATAAAAGTTGCACAAATAGATATATCATCTCTACCCTTAGGACAGATATTTTAAGACCTTAACAATAAAAGCATTGGGAGGCAAAATCTAGAAAGTTATTAATGCATTTCCTATAGTATATATATATGTATATATGAGTTTATCTTATGAATACAGGTCTGGCTATAACCTCTAGAGAGATAATTACTAAAAATACCTAAACCCTAGTTTACTCCATTTTAAAGACAACCAATCGAGGCATAGATAACAGATTTTGTGGCTTATATAACATCTAATTTCCAGTGTTTAGAAGCTGTTACACTTATTCCAAATAGCATTTTACGTTTACCTTGATTAATAGAGCATATTACTAGGGTGGTACCTAAGGTTTACAACAAATTTGGACCATAATCAAATTTGAAGAAACTAAAGCACCATGTAGATGAAAGAGGAGACAGACTGGAGATACAAACACTGATGGCAGAAACGGTAAAGATATCAGCTAGATCATCAAGAAAACCCAAACCAAGTTTTACTATTTAGAATATGAGCTGATAAAACAAATAGGCGCCAGGAACATGGTCCTCTATTACTATAGAAGCATTTCCATGTTAGAGTTTATTTTACACAAAAAATTGCAAATAAATAATGATAAGACATCATAGTGTGTCTGATAATCTGTGACAACAATTCGAATGCTGTCATAGAGGCCACCAGAGAAACCTGCACGTACTGAGCCCTGACCTATCCAGCCTTTTATCTGCATGTGTACTCTCCACAGGCCAAGCAAATAAAGGCCAAATGATAATTTACACATGAATCAACTTTCACTGCAGCACAGGCACCAGAGACATTTCTTTTCTCTGTTACTGAGAGAAAGGCAGCCAGGTCTAAGCTTGTCTCACTATAAATCATACAAGTGAAACAGTGATTTGCAGGAAAATGGCAGATCAGCAAAGGGAAGCTGTTCTGAATGTCTGATAAAAATGGCAGCCACAAAGGACTAGATGAATATTTAGTTGGAAAACAGGCCTGACAGTAACAATGAGTTTTTATCCTATTCAAAACAGGTAGTGTCATACAAACTGAAATGGAGATACAATCCTGATAGAAGATTACACAAGATACCTAGGTAGGTATCTTTTAAAGACTTCAACCTTCATTTTAACAAATGTGGACTCATGGATCCTTTCATCTAGATCTTATCAGAGTACACACAGATATTTCACATGGATGATATGTGGAAGTTATATTGCCTACTTTGATAATGAGAAATAAATCAGGGTGATTTTTTAAAAAAAGGCTGTTCATAAGAAACTGGGCACACTTTTATACTATGAGACTTAATGAAGGAAAAATGTATATGTTGTATTTTCCTTCAGTCCAGAGCTCCTTGGTACTTAGGTAAACTTTTATAAAATAATCAAAATATGAAAATACATATTTCTATAGCCATTTTTATAGGAATATGGAATGAGTAATACTTGTCCTGGCTCATTTGACAGGGAAAAGGAGATTTACTATTTAATTCAGGTAAATAGGCCATTCTAGGATGATCATTGCAATCTTCTAAACAATGACAGGTATTAACTAAATCAATAAGATTAAATTTTGATTTTTATTGTTTCCTTTTAATTATAAATAACATTAGGATTCATTTTTACATAATTAAAGAAGCATGGAATATGATTTTCTCAAATTCAGTCTTCAGTATTTCCATTGTCCCTCTACATCTCTCTATCCCTATTGCCTTCCCTATATTTTACTGCTCTTTCTGCTATTTACAATAAAATTGATTTTTATTCTCTTATTAACACTTCCTAAGCTTTGCTCAGGTCACATTCTACCTGCCCCATGGAATACCTAACCTTCCTGCTCAACAACTCACTGCTTCCTTCAAATTTGGTTCAAAACTCGTCATTCAGGAAGCTCTCCCTGAAGGTTCCGGTTTTGGTGTAGTACTTAGATGCAGAAGACTGTCAGTACATGCTATTGTGTACATAGATACTTAATGCACAACGATAGGCCCAATTCTTAAAAATAATTTTTATTCATGAGTTGTAAATATAAGAAATGTGGTATAATTTGTAGTTCATAAAAGGAAATATTGAATTTTTATTCCTTTGGAGTCCAGAAATGAATCTGTAAATTCCAGTTCATATACTCTGAGAAAAGCCAAAAATAATAAGTTACAGGATTTAAGTCTTATCAGTTCTTGGTGATGAATTGCATACATAAAAGTGCTGGCAGTGAATAGGTTTTGATAATCCTTAATTATTTCTTTCTACCTTCTACACTAAGTTTTCTTTTTAAATCTTTCAGTTGCTTCCCTCACCTCCCTTTTCCTTCTTTAGGTTGAAATCCCTTTCTGATCTACCTCTCTTCTCAATTACTCTAATTCATTTCCCTGTTGTTGGCTGCTTAGTAGTTTTAGAAGTTAAAATTAGCATTTTCCTTAAACTGTAAGCTCATAATGGGTAGGAATCATACTTACTAATCTACATATCTATAACCTCTTATAGTGCCTAAGGTAGTGTTAGCTGTTCCAAATATTCTTGATAGATGCCCATTGTTGAGAATTCTTAACAATGCATTTTGGGAAGCTAAGCCATAATTTAGTTAGTGATATTCATTGGTTTGTTAAGCAGATTTACATGTAAATTCATATCACAGTTTTTTGCACTTAAAGGTGAATTTCATTACCTCTGGAAAAGAGCCTCAATGTCACTGTTGGTCACCTCAAAGAGATCAAAATCTGATTGGTGAAGAGGGAGTAAAGAATAACTAAATAGAGTGTTCATGTTTTATGTAATTCTGTGAACTCTGATGAATAATCTAAATCACTAAATTTTCTTTTTCTGCTAATGTTTCTTTTTACTCTGGTAAGAAAGTTACTCTCATCTGAAAAGTAATAAAAATATTATGTTGAATCAATGCTATTTTATTTGTAAGAATTATGATTTACAAAAGCAAAATAGAATACAGCCCACATATATAAAAATAACAAAAGAACGATGACAGGACTGTGGCTCACAGAAGCTTTTAAAAAGCAACATAAGGGCTTTTGGAATGTCAGGGACATTCTAAAACACCAAACAGGCAGACAAAAAAGAAAATGCAAACCTGAGTCCATTTAAGATGATGTTTAATTGGTTTTTTTTTTTTTTGAGTTTTTAGGAATATGACAACATGAGTATATATAAATCTAGAGATATTCATCAATTTCATTTTGCTATATATTTTGATTTTTCTCTATTACTTCACTATAAGAGCAGTTTGTTACCAAAGTCTTCTCTCCTTGTCTTATCATTCATTCAGTTTCCTCCTTATTGATCATCAGACCATGAAAGAGACAATGAATAGCTTTACTAGAGTCAATATATAAATGCAGACATTGCATCTACTCAATCTACCAGGTCTGTCGATCTGCCATGGGGGAGACTGGATTGGCCTATAATCTGATGTTCACAAAGGCAAACTGACAATTACAAAAAAAAATAAGATCTTCAAATGTTTTAATAATGATTTTGGAACATTCTAAAGTACTTTTAGAGTATCTAAGTTGATGGGGCTGTAAGAGTCATCCTAATTTGCATTTTTGAAGTATAACACCAAATTTTTCCCTTCCCAATTCTGGTTTTTCTTACTATTGCTGTATTGCCCACCACATACAAAATGAAAGTAAAACCCTGCCAAAGCAGACAATCTTGCTTCAAGTTGTGAATAAATGAATGAAAAATTCCAAGCACACAAAAGGTTACTTTTTAAATGGGGATAAAACTCCACAATTGAAGGACATGGCTTTCAGACAACTGTACCACACCCCTTCAATAATTTAAAACTACTGTCGTGGAAATGGGAAGAATGAGTTAATATACAGGAACAGGTTTTCATTATCTGGGACCAGGTTTTCATACCTGATGAACAAGACAAGATATGAAAGGGACTTTTTTCAAGTTTCAATGTGACTAAAGAAGATCTATTAGAAAAGGGTTACTCAGTCATTAAAAAAAGTATAAAATAGAGTTCCTTTATTTGTAAGGCAACATTAAGTTATGGATTTTAATAAAATGTTATTAAAATTCTTTAAGAGAGAATCAAGGGAAGAACTTATTTTTCATGTTATATGCTCATTACTATACTGAGGCTAATAAAATTGTTTTTCCATTTCAGCACACTGACAAATGGTTGATCTGCATACTTCAATGAAGTCTACAATATCAGAAGTTGTTAAATTTGAAGGTGTAGCCAGGCATGGTGATTCATGCCTGTGATCCAGATAACTCAGGAGGCTGAGGCAGGAGGATCACAAGTTCAAAGCCAGCCTAGGCAAGTTAGGGAGGCCCTATGCAACTTGGGGAGACCAGTCTCAAAATAAAAAAGATAAATAAAAAGGGATGGGGATGTGGCTCAGTGGTTAAGTGCTCCTGTGTTCATTCCCTGGTTCAAAAAACAAAACAAACAAACAAAAAACCAAGTTTGAAGGTATATACAGCCCACGTTGGTCAATGGTGAGTTTTTTTTTTTTTTTTGTCTTGGATCATATGCTGTTAGATCTTTACATTCTAGTCAAATAACTTCTAGGTCATGTGAGAAGTTCCATATGCTGGTAAAAGAGAATTTTTTAAAGTCATGCATTTGCTATTTTTCCTTTCTTACCCTAATACTTCTCTCTAATCTCTACACTATTTCCTTAAATAAAAGTTTAAACATAAAATGACAGCATGGTCAAATGTCAAATTTTTACTTGAGATTCCAACACCAGAGCAGGTCCTTCCTATAATTCCTTATCTCAGTAAATGGCATCACCCAGATGTTCAAGACAAATATCTAGAGTTCATCTTCATCCACCCTATTGCTTTACTTCCTATATCTAAATGATTTGTTGGATACTTCTTTCCATCTATACTTACTACCACCATAATCTGCCTAGGCTGCTTCAACAGTCTCTTATGTGGTCAGCTGCTTACCAATCAATTTTCTCTATATCAAAATAGATACGATCACTCTCCAGTTCAAGATGCCCCAGTGGTATACCACCAACTTAAAACAAAATAAAAATATGGGCTGCTGGTATTTGAGTCCCTGAATGGTCTGGCTCTTGCCTATATCTTCTCCTCACTCTGCATGCTTCCTGCACCCTTCTTTCTCTTCCTTGAACACAGCAGCATTTCCTTAGTCTGCCTACAGTGACTCTGTGGCTCTTCAAGGTCAATTCAATAAGCTTCTCTGAGGGTAAAGTAAGCATACTAAACATAACTTAGAGCCACATACCATGTCCACTAGCTCCACTTAGAAATGCCCTCTATGTCATTAAGTCCAGGAAAAAAAAAAAAAAAACAACAAGTTATTTAGATGAGTATTCACTCAGAACGATGGAAGGCACAATTTTATTCTTTATTGTTATATTTCATTAGGCTTAATGAGTATAGAGATTACAAACATAATATTTCTTGTACATTTCTGAATATGGAAGAATTATGAGTCTCGAGAAGGACACACATTCTCAAGGACTATGGTCAGTTTTCTGTTTATGCCTAAAAATAAAATGGTGATTGTACATTTTTTATAATATTGAAAAGAGCTCCAAATTACTTTAGTTTACAATTGTACTATTTAAAATAATCCTCTAAATTTTTTCTTTTACTTGGTTTTTAAAGAATGTTTTTGAGAGAAAAGTGATTTTCTTATAATGAATTACTTTGGTTCCTCACAGGAGCATCCGGAATGCCACTGTTTCAGGATTTTCATTGTGATTACAAAATGTACACTGATTATGCATTAGAAAATGATAAATCGTTTTCCTCATTAGTATGGGAAGCATAGTAAACCCTTAAACCCAGTATTTTGCATAGATTCTATCCAACAGGGCACTGTAATTTTAAATCTTCTAGAATCTTGAAGAAAACGAATTAGTTGAAAAAAAATATAGACTTTCATCATATTGTTATAGCAATTGTTGCTGAGTAATAATCATTAATAATGATTTTGCCATCAGTTTTGTAATTAACTAAAAAGTATAGATATAAAGCAGAAAAGAAAACCTAGCTTTAATTTTTAATGTTTAGTAAAGAATAAAGATAAAAATTAAAATGTAAAAAGTCATTGTGTATGATGGAGTAAATAATGTAGAATTACAATATTACTTAAGAATTTGTTCTAAATGGCAAACAAGAGCTGAGAGCTCTTGTGGCAAACAAGAGCTCATACCCTTAAAAAACCTTTAAGCATAATTGAAATAACCCCTAAATATTCAATTAATAAAAGTAGAATTTATGGCTATAATCAGAAATAGAAAGTACTATCAGACTTTATATGTTATTTTTAAATGAAGGAAAAATTAATTTATAGAAAATTTTTTTGAGATCTATTATTTGATTTTTCCAGAATTTTCAAAACAAATTCTCTAATTCTTAAACAAGCTTTTATACTGAAAAAGAAGCTCAAGTCTTAGGAAAAATACCACTTTAATGTACTACCTTTTTTTTTTTAGACTGGTTGGACATGAAAATAAATGATTACTTAAACTTTAAACAGGAGGAAAAAAGAAATAGCTGGGAAAGAAAGGATTAAATGTAGAAGTCTGAAGAAAGAAATGTTATAGATATAGTAAATCTTGTTGTTTAAATGGAAAGAACTAGTTAGTATTTTGATACATTGGTAAATACTGGCTATGATGTTAGTAACTAAGGAAAAGCTGAGTGAGTCCTGACCAATACCAATTTATCTATTTCCTTCCACAGGTGAGTCTAAGTAATGTTTGAGAATTATCTCCAAATTATAGGAGGGTATTTTCTATTGATAAAGTATTGTATCTTTATCAGTCTTCTACACAACAATCAAAAGATTCCAATTTCCTTCCTATATCTGGCTTGAGTACAGAAATGTTCCTTATTTTAAAAATGATGGGACAGAGAACAATACGAATTTAAGGGTTAAATACATTTCGGCAGTAGTCTTGAAAAAAGAGTGACAGAAATGTTGCTGTATACAACATTCTATTCTAATGCATACAAAATATTTCTTAATATAATGAGGAAAAACATTCAAGGATAATGGTCAAGGAATGCCTAAAAACCAATAACCACACAATTAGTCCGGAACTAAACTGTGCTTAAATAGGAAGAAAAGAGAATTTTAAAGCTCCATATTTATACTTAAAGTATGACTTATAAACATGATTTCGGCATTGCCAATTTGTTATTTTAAAAATGTTAGAAAATTGTAATATAGGAAGTCAATTTGATTTGACTCTTTCAATCATATCTCCAGAAGTTTAACAGTTGACCATGGATGTTATCCTTAGTCTGTTTCATTTCTACTTGGTCTATTTTTAATGTTAGCCACTGCAGAAACCAAAGCAATTCACACCAAACCAAATCAAAACTCTTTTTGCTCAATATGCAGGAAACACAGTTATTATTAGCTAATGAAATGAAATGCAATTTTTTTCCAATATCATTTGCTCAAAGAAAGGTTTCAAAATTAATAGAATATCTTTTATTTTCTTCTATTTCCATTAAGTTTTCCTACTTTATGATATGCAAAATATATATGTATATATATCTCCTGTAGAATCTACATTTCAAGTGTAAGGAAATTTTAAATGAAATAATTTAAAATGGAATGTTTTTAAGCAGTACTGCTTGCTGACATTGATGGTTTTGTTTGGGATACAGAATATAAAACCATTTCCTCAAGATATTTTGTGTTCAACATAAAATATTTAAAATGTCTCATTTCCAAGAGATCTGGTGGGAGTTCATGACAGATGTGTTATTTCTTTTTCATTTTCTTTTTTAACAGCATTATTGTGTCTAATTAGCACTGATGATTTACCCGTGGCAGCATGAACTTCTTGAGAGGAAAAGAAAGTAGACCAGTTTCTTTGGAGAAAAAAACAAACTGGGCTAAGATGAAAAAAAGGAATTTAAAAATGTATTTTCCAGCAAATGCCTACAAACAGCCCATAGAGAGTTCACTTGTTTATGCATCACATATGATCAATCCTATTGCCTTTGGTCTCAAACGGAGAAAGCCTCAGTACAAAGCATTCTCCAGGTGTTAGTTTAGGTTTGTCATTATTTCCTATTTATAGACTCTGTCTAGTAAAAGAAGACAAATTACTGTAAGTGGGGGTAAATGTGATTAAATGAGTCCTCTGAAGATAAGAGGGTACATGGACAAGGGTCATTAACACAAGTGACCTCTTTTTGCCCAGACCATATTTTTATTTAGAGGAATTGAAAACACTGCAAAGCAGGAATAATTTCTACCACACATACCAAAAGACAATTGTATCTCTTTCATTTCAAGAAACATCTTCATGCCTTTGTAGTATTTTAATAATATACAGATACTGCCAAAATATTCCCAGAATACACCAAGAACAATATTGGAGAAATACTTTATCCTGAGGAGTCTAATCAGAAACAAGAGACAAGATTATCATCAGACTAGTGACGAAGCCTAGAATGTAAGTTAGTGGATAGCAAGATCACAATCAAATGAAAACTTTAAATTTATAAAGTTTCAATTAAAACATCTACACTCTTTCTTTCACCTGATTGTAGCCCCATATGGCAAGGTCAGCCCTTTCAGTGAACAAACAGCTCAGTCGCCTCCAGTGTAGCTGTTATCTTCCTCAACAAGGGGAGACATTTGGCACAGCCTAAAGCTGGGGCATGAACCCTGGCTAAGCTTAAGACATTTATCTGACAGCATCAGCTGACACTCCACAAACACATTTGCTCTCCATGACCTCAGAGCATTCGTGATTAATCAAAAATGTATCTTGGATCTTGAGAACAAGCTACAACCAGGCATACACAAAAAAGAATATGCTCTCGATCTCGCTTATCGACTCAAGAGGTATATTGAATTTAGAAATAGCAAATAGAATAAAATGATCAATATTTTCTCACTTGTCTATGGAAGAGCAAACTTTATCCCTCAAGCAAAAGACATTGATCATGTAAATGTTTCAGAACTGCTTTCAAACTAAAGAATGCAAAATGCACATGGTGTATTGGGGGGTGGGGAAGAAGGCCTGTCAAACAGCAGCTTTTGCTTTAATTAAAAAAAAAGTATGGCTTAAAGACATAAAGTATTATATTTGTAATATGTTGTACATTTAGTAAATTGTATGTTCAACCTAGAACCTTTTTAAAATAACATGTTGCTAAATAATCTTAATAAAACATTATAAAGGAAACTTTAAACTTGATGAAGGAACATTATTTGTGCAGAGAAAATCCCTGCCTTAATTTAATGAGTACATACCCCCTATGCACTGTTTATAATTTATAATTTATGTCTCTTGGTTCAAATTTACTATTTTTTGCACTCATCTGCTAAGTAATATGATTAACATGTGAATACTGTAATATTCTGCTTCCCAACACAGTATAATTTAGTATATTTTTATTTTCATTTGTACTTCTCATTTTCTAATAACAATACTGAACTCTAATTAAACCAATGGGAAAGAAAAGTCACATGCCCCACCCTTGATAATATGAAAATGATGATTATTAAAAAAAATCTCTGCTATTGAACTCATTAAATTCCATTCTTGCCTGATTACCCACTGGTTAGGTTACAGTTGTTCACAATCCTACAGCAGGATCGCTCCACTAAAGAAAAACTACATGTCCTGGTCCCTGTTGGCATGGCAAACAAACTTTCCTAGCATGTGCTCACTCTATAAAATGGTGGTACTAATTAGAAGATATAAACTCATGCTGAGACATGATATGAATTGGCTTTAAGTATCTACTAAGCTCACAGCAGTACTAGATTTATACTGTTGTTGCTTTAAACTAACATTAAACAGAAAATTCAACTTCTAAATATGTATGATAAGAAAGCAAAAGTGACTGAGTTGAAAAAAACAAAACCTCAGCCCCTCATTTTTCGTTTCATTTCTAAAATGTTTCCTGGGCACTTAGAGGTTGCCCACTACTTTTCTCCCATATGTTTACCTAACTTAAATTCTTCAAACATGAATTGCAAGTACCAGATAGCACAGCTGTATGTTTTGACATCCATGGTGAAAATGAGCAGAAAATCTAACTGTTCCATATCAAGAAGTATTTTTACTAGTGCTAATGTGCCTTAAATACCTTGTTCCACAGATGAGTGGCCTGGCACCTGCTGCATGAGAAATAGCCAATTACTGTTCAGTGTCTCTAATTTTCTGATTCAATTAGCATGCTTCAGAGCTTTCCAGTTTAATTGCAAACTACTTCACAGTTAGCTCTCTGATTAATCATTGCCCATCTGCAAGCCATCGGAAAACTTAGTGGAACAAATTTGTGTACTTTGGAATGCTGGGAGCTTAGCAAATCAAACTTGTTTTGGTATATAAAGCTTTAATTTTGTTTGCCCTTTTCAGCTGCACTTGTAAGAAGCTCTGTACTGATTAAACAGGAAGTCCGGACAATAATATGCTACATTATGCATATAATTACTGTAAATACAACCGAGATTGTAGAAACATCATTTAAGGTTAGGCACTAACATGAATAGAGAAGGGGGTCAAGAAAACACATTTGGAATCAATTTCTTTCCATTATGACCAAATACAAGTATCAACGGAAAAAAAAAAAAAGCTGCATGACACAGAGTGATGTCATTACAGCACCTGTTCCCCTGTAGGCATTTAAAATTCTGGCTTTTCATGTATTCATAAAATCTTTCTTGTTATTTAATTAGTAGAGTACTAAGTTTTATAAGCTTTGTTTACAAAACATATATTAGACATTTTAAAGCAAACTGGCATCACATTGTTTATGCTTCATTTTTGAAGCTTTCTTGCTGGTCCACTGAACGTACGAATAATAATGTCGCAAAACTGTTTTAATTGAGCTTTGCCTGGATTTTTAGATATCCTAACCTAAAATTGTGATTTCTTCATTTTTGAACAATAAACTATGTAGTGCATGTTTTGTTCAGCCATATGAACAAGTATACCACAGGGAAAATTCCTCAATGCATGAGAAAGGACTCTCTATAAGTGTACTTCAAAGTCCTTTCCTCTATTTCCCAGGTTCACAGTTTACAAACTTTGGAATTATTATAACTTTTAAAAGCTTCCAAATAAATTCTAGATCCTTTTATTTCCAAGACTAAAATTTAAGTTCCAGGAACAGGAACTATGTATTTATTTAAACTCTTTATATATCACCAGGGTCTCACAGAGTGCCTGAACATTTTTGGTGCTCAATGAATATTTGGAGGAGGAAATGAAAGCAGTATGGGTTCTCAATTTTCCATGTTATGTCACAGTGCCAGGCTGGACATTGTGTTTTCCTTCTGTAACCTCAACAGGATGTAGTCATATTGTTTCATAAAGATGTTGACAAATATCACCATCCCCCAAATACTTGGCTGAGAGAACAGTATGGAAGAAGAATGATTTGCTATTTTTGATGGGTTGTAATGATCTCCTGTTAACAACAACAATGAAAAGTAGAACTTCCCAGCTTTTATGAAGACTCTTAACATATTATAGAAATAGATCTAAAAGCTGAAAGTTAAAATGATAGAGGTATTCAGTGGCAAGTGATTTTTTGACTTCCTAAACAGAAGACATACATGAGCCCAAGATTACTGAGCTCATTAATAGCTCCTATTCTATTTCAATCTGTTGAGACCTGTAAAAAACTCAAGTGGGCTGACTTAAAGCTTCTCTGAACTTTTTAGGCAGACAATGTAAGAAATGCTGAGAAGGCATAATCTGATCATAGGCGCTTGGGCAAGTGAGCAGGCATGCTGCCACATTCTGCTGCCCACGAGCGGGGAAGCATGGCTGGAATCCCCACTAAGATCAAATTACAAAATAATCAAGCTTGTGGTCAGGCTGGCACGAGAGGCTATTGCGAGGTCATGAGATAAATCAGGAGCCAGCCTAGGCGAAACTGGCCAGTCAAAAATGACATTTTTGTACTACACTTACAATATGATTCTCTATGGAAAATAAACTGTTAATGACATTCAGCTTTTTAATTCAGGAAAGGGCAAATGGCTCTCTCTGTACAAGCTCCTACCAATTGAGCCTTATGTCTAGAGATAAGCAATTAAACCCTATACATCAAAGAAAAACAATGAGCTGTCCAAAATGGAATCTAGCCAAGTAGAGACCAAACTGGGCCTTTGTCCCTGTCCTGGGGTTTGTAGTCCTACCTCAAATTCTTACCCACTG
This sequence comes from Callospermophilus lateralis, assembly GCF_048772815.1. Classification (NCBI taxonomy): domain Eukaryota; kingdom Metazoa; phylum Chordata; class Mammalia; order Rodentia; family Sciuridae; genus Callospermophilus; species Callospermophilus lateralis. The sequence continues at coordinate 91,720,476 of NC_135309.1, read as the reverse complement.
TGTAACCGAATGTCTATGTGTATCACAGCGAACAGTGGAACAACTGAGTGGATAATGAGTGAAAATGATTGCAAAGCATACTGAAAATGCTTAAAGGACCCAAATGTGTTTTACGAGGGTAGTAATATCTTGGGCCAAGATAGCCATTCTCAGAATAATCCCATTATGCAAAAAAGAGCAGCACATTCTTTGAAAAGCTGACTGATACCACCTTACATGGTACCAACCCCCAAACAATGCTCTATTCTACAGAGGACTGTTAACATTTTTATATGGTTCCCAAGGCTGGACCTGCTATAGAAATCACATTTTAGTTCCTGAGAAGTTTCAACGTGATTGTCTGTGTTGTATCAAATACAAAAGATGATGGAATTATAAAATTCAGTTAACCTTTTGTTAGAAGAAAAATATATAAAAATCAGAGTAGAAATACATGAGAGCGATAGCCAAAATCTTAAGGAACTATTATCTTCTAAACTTTTGTTGGGGCAATCATAATCATGTGGGACAGTATTTAAAAGTTAAGAAAAAAAATAACTAAATGCAGTGTGACCAAGGCTTTTTGTTAAATGACAGTATCAGGGATACAAACAAATCATTGGCAAAACTTTCTGAAAGTACTACCAACAGGGGCTTCAGACAAATGCTTTCAGGTGGTACAATGTGAATCAAGGCCACATGTTGGTTTTTTACTTGTTCCCTGATCCACTGATGAATTACCACAGCAACATTTTTCTTAGACATAAAAGGTACATACTTATTAGTACAGTACAAATTTGAAGAGTGTTTTTAATTTAAAAAAAATTAGTTGTTGATTGACCTTTATTTTATTATTTATATGCAGTGCTAAGAATCGAACCCAGTTCCCCATACAGGCCAGGCAAGTGCACTATCATTGAGCCCAAGCCCCACCCCCATGTTTTTAACTTTTGAAGGATGAAATATAAGTGGCTATAGAGTTCATTAGAATTTTTAAAAAATGAAAATAAAGGCTTAAAGAAGTTGCTTTCTTTAGATAGGGAATCTATAAGAGAAATGAAATTCAACATCTACTGTACTTTAAGCCTATATCTTATTGATAATTTAAAATTATAATTAGTGTTTTTGGGACTGAAAGCTACATAGAAAACTAAATATGCACATATGTATGAGATGTGAGATGCTGCTGCAGGAAAGAAATAGCCTATTTTTAAAGCAAAAAAAAAAAAAAGCCTAGTGAAGTCTATCCTTTCATTTATATGTCTCATGTAAATTACACATGATTTTAAATCTTCAACACATTGAAAATGGCCAGGTCTCATGCACTTCTCCTTTATTATCTTCCATTTTCACTTAGCCATGGCAATGGAGACTTCAAAATATTTATAAATTAAAAATTATACATTCTGAATTGAATCATGAAATGACTGTTAGAAAAAAATTAATTTTTATTTATATAATCTGGTTAAAAAATATATGATTTTTCTACTCTAAAGGCATTTTCTTATGCAGTAACACCACAAAAATAGCTTAAGTTTAAAATAGTGGATTTCCCATATGGTTAGTCCACAGCAAGATAAAAGTTGTAAATGAGGGGACTATGTGAAGAAAACATAAAAAAGCCTTAAGGGCACATGCAAAAAATGTGATATTGCATGATTTACATACACAATTTTATTCTTCACAATTCAAAGAGAAAAGCTTAATATGTCATAATTTAAACTGCATTTCATATCAAGTATTTCTGATTACGTATTTAAGATACAAAACTCAATTTAGAGCATAATGTGGGAGAAGAGTTAGTAAGAATCTAACCTTTTGCATTTCTTGACTTTTTTGGGCTTGTGGTAACGTTGTATTTATAGAGATTCTACACTTTCAAATTTAAGTCTTGAAATGTCAGAAAAATCCCAAAGCTGAGATCTCACAGAAGGTGATTTTTAACAGTCCTTAAAAGTAAAGACTTTATGATCTTCTGACAACTGGAGCTTTCATATTTTAGGATTCAAAAATTTCAGCCCTAATATTACATAAGTATACACACTGGTATGTTTTTAAGCTTCCATCATTTTTTATAGTCCTGGAAGGAAGAGGGAAATAAGAAAACAGAAAAAGTTGTGAAGTTCAGGAATATTATATAAGTACAGATATAAAGAAGTAAATACTTAAAACTCTGATGTATTTAAATGTGGCCTCTCATAAGAATATATTTTCAATATAAAAGGAATCATATTTAGTTACTACTTGATTATGTATAATAATAAAAAATAGGGATCTCTGATATTTTGGAGCTTGAATTTAGATGAGGAAATTCAGTCCAAGAGAGGTTAAGTAACTTTATCAAGATCATACTGCTAGAGTTATGTCTAAAATATACTAAGTTTCTTGTTTTCAATTTTCTTTACCACTTCTATAGCTAAAATCTTATACAAATTCTTATAATTCATTTATTTGCATTTATCCTACTACCTTGCTTGTGTGTCCATAAACAAGTAACAAACTCTTTAGTTTTGTTATTACTTTCAATTCAACAAATATTTTTTACCTCCTGCGTAAAATAGATGTAGAGATGATAAAGATGGTAAAACAGGACTTAATTTTATTCTTAGGTATTTTGTGATTTAGCAAGCAAGAGAGAATAGGTAAACAAATATTAAAAGCACTACTTAATTTGACTAGAAAGTCAAAGGTAATATTCAGTTCTGATTATCAGGATTAAAGACAGGGTTTAGACTAAATGATATTTGTTTCCTTCAGAAAAAAAATCTGTATTTAATTTTTTCCTTTATTCTTATTATTTCTTAAGTAGATTTATAAATAATTAGGTAAATGATAGGACCAAAATTTCCAGTGGTTTCTGAGGAACACAGGAAAGTGTTTGTGAAAAGGTGTGAAATGCTATCTTTTTTATATGCAAATACTTTTGTGAAATTATGAGTTTCTTTTTTTTAAAATTTTTATTGTTGGTTGTTCAAAACATTACATAGTTCTTGATATATCATATTTCACACTTTGATTCAAGTGAGTTATGAACTCCCATTTTTACCCCGTATACAGATTGCAGAATCACATCCATTGATTTACATATTGCCATACTAGTGTCTGTTGTATTCTGCTGCCTTTCCTATCCTCTACTATCCCCCCTCCCCCCTTCTCTCTCTACCCCCTCTACTGTAATTCATTTCTCCCCCTTGTATTTTTTTTCCCTTTCCCCTCACTTCCTCTTGTATGTAATTTTGTATACCCCTGAGGGTCTCCTTCCATTTCCATGCAATTTCCCTTCTCTCTCCCTTTCCCTCCCACCTCTCATCCCTGTTTAATGTTAATCTTCTTCTCATGCTCTTCCTCCCTACTCTGTTCTTAGTTACTCTCCTTATATCAAAGAAGACATTTGGCATTTGTTTTTAAGGGATTGGCTATCTTCACTTAGCATAATCTGCTCTAATGCCATCCATTTCCCTGCAAATTCTATGATTTTGTCATTTTTTAATGCAGAGTAATACTCCATTGTGTATAAATGCCACATTGTTTTTTTATCCATTCGTCTATTGAAGGGCATCTAGGTTGGTTCCACAGTCTTGTTATTGTGAATTGTGCTGCTATGAACATCGATGTAGCAGTGTCCCTGTAGTATGCTCTTTTTAGGTCTTTAGGGAATAGATCGAGAAGGGGAATAGCTGGGTCAAATGGTGGTTCCATTCCCAGCTTTCCAAGAAATCTCCATACCGCTTTCCAAATTGGCCGCACCAATTTGCAGTCCCACCAGCAATGAACAAGTGTACCCTTTTCCCCACATCCTCGCCAGCACTTGTTGTTGTTTGACTTCCTAATGGCTGCCAATCTTACTGGAGTGAGATGGTATCTTAGGGTGGCTTTGATTTGCATTTCTCTGACTGCTAGAGATGGTGAGCATTTTTTCATGTACTTGTTGATTGATTGTATGTCCTCCTCTGAGAAGTGTCTGTTCAGGTCCTTGGCCCATTTGTTGATTGGGTTATTTGTTATCTTATTGTCTAATTTTTTGAGTTCTTTGTATACTCTGGATATTAGGGCTCTGTCTGAAGTGTGAGGAGTAAAGATTTGTTCCCAGGATGTAGGCTCCCTATTTACCTCTCTTATTGTTTCTCTTGCTGAGAAAAAACTTTTTAGTTTAAGTAAGTCCCATTTGTTGATTCTAGTTATTAACTCTTGTGCTATGGGTGTCCTATTGAGGAATTTGGACCCCGACCCCACAGTATGTAGATCATAGCCAACTTTTTCTTTTATCAGATGCCGTGTCTCTGATTTGATATCAAGCTCCTTGATCCATTTTTGAGTTAACTTTTGTGCATGGCGAGAGAAAGGGATTCAGTTTCATTTTGTTGCATATGGATTTCCAGTTTTCCCAGCACCATTTGTTGAAGATGCTATCCTTCCTCCATTGCATGCTTTTAGCCCCTTTATCAAATATAAGATAGTTGTAGTTTTGTGGATTGGTTTCTGTGTCCTCTACTCTGTACCATTGGTCCACCCACCTGTTTTGGTACCAGTACCATGCTGTTTTTGTTACTATTGCTCTGTAATATAGTTTGAAATGTGATATCACTATACTGCCTGATTCACACTTCCTGCTTAGAATTGCTTTTGCTATTCTGGGTCTTTTATTTTTCCATATGAATTTCATGATTGCTTTATCTATTTCTACAAGATATGCCGTTGGGATTTTGATTGGCATTGCATTAAACCTATAGAGAACTTTTGGTAATATCGCCATTTTGATGATGTTAGTTCTGCCTATCCATGAACAGGGTATATTTTTCCATCTTCTAAGATCTTCTTCTATTTCTGTCTTTAGGGTTCTGTAGTTTTCATCGTATAAGTCTTTCACCTCTTTTGTTAGGTTGATTCCCAATTATTTTATTTTTTTTGAGGATATTGTGAATGGAGTGGTTGTCCTCATTTCCATTTCAGAGGATTTGTCGTTGATATGCTAGCCTGAGGCTTAGCATAGATTGCTTTTACAATATTGAGGTATGTTCCTGTTATCCCTAGTTTTTCTAGAGTTTTGAACATAAAGGGATGCTGTACTTTGTCGAATGCTTTTTCTGCATCTATCGAGATGATCATATGGTTCTTATTTTTAAGCCTATTGATGTGGTGAATAACATTTATTGATTTCTGTATATTGAACCAGCCTTGCATCCCAGGGATGCATCCTACCTGATCATGGTGCACATTTTTTTTGATATGTTTTTGTATCCAATTCGCCAGAATTTTATTGAGGATTTTTGCATCTAGGTTCATTAGAGATATTGGTATGTAGTTTTCTTTCTTTGAAGTATCTTTGTCTGGTTTAGGAATCAGGGTGATGTTGGCCTTGTAGAATGAATTTGGAAGTTCTCCCTCTTTTTCTATTTCCTGAAATAGCTTGAAAAGTATTGGTATTAGTTCCTCTTTAAAGGTTTTGTAAAACTCTGCTGTATACCCATCCGGTCCTGGGCTTTTCTTCGTTGGTAGTCTTTTGATGGTTTCTTCTATTTCCTCAATTGATATTGGTCTGTTTATGTTGTCTATATCCTCCTGACTCAATCTGTATGACTTAAGAAATTTATCGACGCCTTCACTATCTTCTATTTTATTGGAGTATAAGGATTCAAAATAATTTCTAATTTTCTTCTGTATTTCTGAAGTGTCTGTTGTGATATTGCCTTTTTTATCCCGTATGCTAGTAATTTGAGTTCTCTCTCTTCTTCTCTTCGTTAGCATGGCTAAGGGTCTGTCAATTTTTAAAATTTTTTTAAAGAACCAACTTTTAGTTTTGTCAATTTTTTCAATTGTTTCTTTTGTTTCGATTTCATTAATTTCAGCTCTGATTTTAATTATTTCTTGCCTTCTACTTCTTTTGCTGTTGTTTTGCTCTTCTTTTTCTAGGATTTTGAGATGAAGTATTAGATCATTTATTTGTTGGTTTTTTCTTTTTTTAAGGAATGAACTCCAAGCAATGAATTTTCCTCTTAGAACTGCTTTCAATGTGTCCCATAGATTCCGATATGTTGTGTCTGTGTTTTCATTTATCTCTAAGAATTTTTAAATTTCCTCCTGATGTCTTCTATAACTCATTGATCATTCAGTAACCTATTGTTCATTCTCCAAGTGATGCATGATTTTTCCTTACTTCTTTTATCGTTGATTTTCAGTTTCATTCCATTATGATCAGATAACATGCATGGTATTATCTCTACTCCTTTATATTGTCTAAGAGTTGCCCTGTGACATAATATATGATCTATTTTTGAGAAGGATCCATGTGCTGCTGAGAAAAAAGTGTAACTGCCTGATGCTGAGTGGTATATTCTATATATGTCAATTAAGTCTAGGTTGTTAATTGTGTTATTGAGTTCTATAGTTTCCTTATTCAACTTTTGTTTGGAAGATCTGTCCAGTGGTGAGAGAGGTGTGTTGAAGTCTCCCATGATTATTGTATGGTGGTCTATTAGACTCTTGAACTTGAGAAGAGTTTGTCTGATGAACATAGCTGCACCATTGTTTGGGGCATATATATTTATGATTGTTATGTCTTGTTGGTGTATGGTTCCCTTGAGAAGTATGTAGTGTCCCTCTTCATCCCTTTTGATTAACTTTGGCTTGAAATCTATTTTATTTGATATGAGTATGGACACTCCTGCTTGTTTCCGAAGTCCAAATGAGTGATATGATTTTTCCCAATCTTTCACCTTCAGTCTATGTATGTCTTTTCCTATCAAATGCATCTCCTGAAGGCAGCATATTGTTGGGTCTTGTTTTGTGATCCATTCTACTAGCCTGTCTCTTAATTGGTGAGTTTAAGCCATTAACATTTAGGGTTATTATTGAGATATGGGTTGTTCTTCCAGCCATATTTGTTTATTTATGTTACTAAACATGGTTTGTTTTCCTCTTTGATTATCCCCCCCCCTTTACTGTACTACCTCCCGCTGTTGGTTTTCATTGAAATTTTCCATTTCCTCTTCCTGTAATATTTTCCGAGGATGTTTTGAAGAGATGGTTTTCTAGCTGCAAATTCTTTTAACTTTTGTTTATCGTTGAAAGTTTTTTTCATCTTCCATCCTGAAGCTTAATTTCGCTGGATACACAATTCTTGGTTGGAACCCATTTTCTTTCAGTGTTTGAAATATGTTATTCCTGGATCTTCTAGCTTTCAGAGTCTGTGTTGAAAGATCAGCTGTTATCCTGATTGGTTTATCCCTAAAAGTAATCTGCTTCCTTTCTCTTGTAGCTTTTTAAATTCTCTCCTTATTCTGTATATTGGGCATCTTCATTATAATGTGTCTAGGTGTGGATCTCTTATGATTTTGCACATTCGGCGTCCTGTAGGCTTCTAGGATTTGGGATTCTGTCTCATTCTTCAAGTCTGGGAAGTTTTCTTGTGTTATTTCATTGAATAGATTGCTCATTCCTTTGGTTTAGATTTCTATACCTTCCTGTATCCCAATGACTCTTAAATTTGGTCTCTTTATGTTATCACATATTTCTTGGATGTTCTGCTCATGGTTTCTTAACAGTCTTGCTGAGCTGTCTATGTTCTTTTCAAGTTGAAATACTTTGTCTTCATTGTCTGATGTTCTGTCTTCTAAGTGTTCTACTCTGCTGGTAGTATTCTCAATTGAGTTTTTAAGTTGGTTTTTTGCTTCCTGCATTTTTAGGATTTCTGTTTGTTTGTTTTTTATAACCTCTATCTCCCTGTATAGTTGATCTTTTGCTTCTTGGATTTGTTTATGTAATTCATTGTCGATGTGATCTTTCATTGTCTGATTTTGCTGTCTAATGTCTTCCTTGAGACTCCAGATCATCTGAAGCATGCATATCCTGAATTCTTTATCTGACATTCCATCTGCTGCAGATATTACCTCTTCTAAAGTTGAGTTGACCTGCATTGCTTGTGGTCCTTTCTTTCCTTGTCTTTTCATACTGCTCGCGTTTCTTTCTGCTTGGTGAAATTGTTGTGTTATTGAATTTTCCCCCTATATATTTATATTGCTCTTGTATAGTTGAAAAGTCTCCCTCGCAGGGGCGGGTGGCGGCTGTGCTCCTCCTCCAATTGGGGTGATCTGTCTACCACGCTGACCGGCCGCTGGGCCTGTTCTGCCGGTCGGTCGCAGGTCTGCCTACCTTGCAGGCACGGGCAGCGGCTCTGCTCTGCCCTTACTCCAATTGGGGTGACGTGTCTACCACGCCAGCAGGTCGCTGGGCCTGTTCCGGGTGCGGACGGCGGCTCTCCTCTGCCGCTACTCCAACTGGGGTGACGTGACTACCATGCTGGCGGGTCACTGGGCCTGTTCTGGGCATGGGCAGCGGCTCTGCTCTGCCCCTACTCCAATCGGGGTGTCGTGACTACCATGCCGGCGGGTCGCTCATGAGTTTCTTTGATATAGGCCTTTAATATGTTAATGTGCATTGTTAATCCAAGAAAAAGATTTAATACCCAATGTTTCCTTTTTTTTCTTTTTTTTCCTGGTACCAGGGATTGAATTCAGGGGCATTAGACCACTGAGCCACATCCCCAGCCCTAAATTGTTTTTTTACAGACAGGATCTCACTGAGTTGCTTAGTGCCCTCAAAGTGGCTAAGGCTGGCTTTGATCTTGCAATTCTCCTGTCTCAGTATCCCAAGCCACTGGGATTACAGGTGTGTGCCACTGCGCCTCGACCAATGTTTCCTTTTATTCCCGCCCATCCCCCCCCCCAAAAAAAAACCTCACAGAGAAACTTTCATTATTATCTGTAGTTTTGAGAGTTACATCGCAAGTAGTAAGGTTGGGGAGACACTAGCTCCAGATTCCTATAATAGTTTCTTAATGGTCCCCAGCAACTCACCCTACACACACACTTGACAGACAATCTACCTAATACGTTGCTTTTATTAATCTTACCACTATCACCATTTGGCATGCTGCCAAATGGTGATAGTGGTAAGATTAATAGTGACAAGTAAAAATCAGAAGAAAAGAGAAAGATCTAAAACAAGGTCTATATGTTCATTTATAAACTAAACACAAGAGTGGTTTACAAAAATATTAACCAAATTTTCCAAATGTCAAATGATAACTTGTTAGACAAGAGTTTTTAATTTCAATTTTTGCCATACCCTAAATGTTAATATATTGAAATATTTATTAAGTATTAAACCTCTACTCTTTGATGTTTTCTTCCCCATTTAAACAATTTGTTTTGATACTTTGGATTGAACATAAAGCTACACTATCTGAGTCCTTTTTATTTTGAGTCAGCGGCTTGCTAAGTTGCTGAGGCTGGCCTTGAATTTTTTATTTCTTTTGCCTTAGTCTCCTAAATCACTGGAATTACAGGTGTATGCTACCATGCCAGGTCATTTAAACTATCTTAAATGACTTCAGCCTATTATACATAAAGAAATAGTTGAGTTGAAGATTTCTATTCTAATGGAGACATTTTAAATAAGAAGAAGGGTGATCCAGTAACAAACATTTTAAGGGGTTGTAATTAATAAATAAATTTGATAAAAATAAATAAATTTGACATAATGTTACTTTAAAAATATTCTCCACAATCCATTTGATCTTGTCCATTGAAAAAACAGTTTGCTACACTGTAATATTGTCATTGCAATATTAGTTATGAAACTGAGATAAAATTTAACTTTAGATAACACAAGAACTTAGTGAACTCCCTCCCATCTCACAAAGAGTCTCATTTTTTATATAATTTCCCTTCTAGCACCTGAAAAAATGCATCTTCAATAAATTTTAATTAGGATAAAAGTTTTTTTAAGATATACATTTTGAACCATAGATTAAATAAATAAACTCCTTTTAAATTTTAAAAACATTGCCCAAATATACAAATATTTTCACATATGACACTCAATTGTTTAGCAATCCTATTGATAAATTTAAATATGTTTAGTATTTGTGTTAATATGATACACTTTCTTTGTTTCTTAGAGGCTCTGGAAGTTATAAGCCATGACTCTATTCTTCTCTTTATCACTGAAAATCAGGTGTTAGGACTGTGCCTGACACATATTAGATACTCATTAAGTATTTGTTAAATAAGTGATTGCTAGAATATATGCTTCATGGGGGAAAATAAATGTATTTGACAATTTATTAGTTAGAAATCTGGCTCTGAAACCATATTTGCAGTGTTTGAATTGTGGCTGCACTATTTCCTAACTCTCTAAATCTGTTTTCTCACCAGCAAAGCAGAATAGTAATATAATCTGTCTCATAAGGTTACCATGAAGATTAATCCACATAAATAAATGCCTGGCACAATGGGAATATTCAGTTTGTGTTATATGCTATTATCACCATTAGCATAATCATTATTATCTTCCTTTTCATTTGTCCTGTTCACCACTTATCTCCTGTTCCAAGCATATTGCATATGCTCAATAAGAGTTTCTTAAATGAAGAATCCATGAAGTGCAGCTATACCTGCATACACAAATGTTTCACTGTTTTCAACAAATATTTTGACAGAATTCAGACAAATAGCAATTAAAAAAAAACATAGCTCAAATTTATTATGATTAAACTGTTCTTATTTGAATCTGTTTTTTTAGTGATCCAGTCACATAGTTCCTTAGAGAATAGGTGTTCTTTAATTTTTAAAAATTTCTGGTAGTACAATTTCCTAGTTAGCAACCATGTCACATAAGTAAAAATTAAACAGGTTAACATAGATTAAAAAATGGGTCAATGATAGAATGATCATACTACTTAACTACATTATCTTAAATCAGTTTGCAGCATTTATATTTCTTGCAATACTGCTATCCATTAAAGTATGAAGTGTAAAGGATTATTACTTAAAATGGCAGTGGATAGATGGGTTACAGTGGTAGAGCACTTGCCTAGCCTGCAGAAGGACCTGATTTCCATCTCTAGCACCACACAGAAATGACAAAAACAACTTGTGGTCAAACCTGTATAAACAGCAAGTAAGTTATATTTCTGCAAACTATTTCCTTTTGAGTGGGCAACAAAAGTATATTCAGGTCATGTGGCTTTGGAACTTTTTTGTCATTGACTTAAATCATTTTAGATCTTATATTTGTAATATTTCTCATCAGAAATGTCATATATTAAAATAGTACTTCTAAGCTTTCTAATTTGTTTTGAGCTTCACTCTGGAAAGAGTCTATCAGATTATAGAGTAGCCTTGTGACAGGAAGGCTTATTTTATTTTTCTAAATTTATAAAATGAATATAAACTTTAGCAGCAAAACATTAAGTTTTTTTAAGCAAGATGAATAATTATTTTAACTGAGTGAAGAAGACTCAGATAATAATCATAAATTCCTCCATTTACTTGTTTACAGTCTTGAGTACAATTATTTTCTGTTTATATTGTATTTTCCACATTGGTGAGATCAGACATGTTCAGGGTGATATGGCCATAGACTGTATTTTCCAGATTGAAAATATAATTTTAAAAACTTAAAAAATATTCACAAATCCTCATCTTTTTTCATGCCATCTCCCACAAATGCACTTAAAAAAAGGACTGCAATTTCTCACCCAGGATTTATTGCTTGAGATCTCTTGGTGGTGTGGTTCAGGAATCTGAATGTGCAGGTGTGTCATGAAGAGAAGAAAGAGAACTAACCCATTATTCATTCTTTTAAATTCCAGAAAGAAGTAATTAAAAAAAACCTGCTTCCTTCTAGATTCTTCTCTCCTTTTTTTTTTTTTTTTATCTCTTTCTACCTTTCAAAGTTTGCATATGGTGCTCTAATTGTTTTTCAGATCTATTTCCAATCCTCCTGGGGATTCCAGAAACAAGCTCACACTGAAGCTGGGTCAATTTTATCCAGGGCCAAGGTTGCTGAAATTCTAAACATTAATATGGAAAGAAGATCCAGATATTCAAAGCATCTTCCTCTCTACTCAAGCTGGACAACAATCCTTAGAGTCTTTAATATTTACATGAATAACGTAATCAACAATCTGACCTCTATAATCCTTGATGACTTTTCTTCTACTCCAACCACTCATTTTTTTTTTTTTTTTATAGTTGTGTATGGATGGCTAAGGATCGAAACCAGTGCCTCACACATTCTAGGCAAGTTCTCTGCCACTGAGCTACAGCCCCAGCGACTCATTCTTGATGTTTTTACTGTGAACACTGGAGAAATCCCTTTTTTCCCCCTCTCTCTCTCTCTCTCTTTTTTTTTTTTTTTGTGGTGATGGGGATTGAATCCAGCGCCTTGTACATGTGAGACAAGCACTCTGCCAACTGAACTATATCCCCAGGCCTGAGGCACTCCTCTGAAATAACAAATTCAGCCTTTTCCCAAACTTGACTACAACCTCCTATTTAACCATTCAATTAACTATTCTCCTTTTCTTACCATTAAAAAAAAAAAAAAATCAGGGCTTTCAGCCCATTTACTTTCTTTTTAAAATTGATTTGTTATATATGACAACAGAATGTATTACAAATCATTTTACACATACAGAGCACAATTTTTCATATCTCTGGTTGTACTCAAAGTAGAGTCACTTACACATGTAAGTAGACATGTGTCTTCTTACATGTACTTAGGATAATGATGAGCATCGCATTCCACCAACTTTCCTATCTTTATGAAGGGAAGAAAGAGAACTAACCCACTATTCACACTTCTAAAACCCCAAAAGAAGTAATTAAAAGAAAAAAACCTACTTCCTTCTAGATTCTTCTCTCCTTTTTGCTTTTCTCCCTTCCCTTTTCCCCTTTGCTCTAGCTAGAGTTCATTTAATCCTCCCATTTCCTCGTTTGCCACCCCCCCGCCCCACAGCATATCATGGATATCATGGATTAGCATCCTTAAATCAGATAAATCATTTGGCATTTGTTTTTTTGGGATTGGCTAATTTCATTTAGCATTATCTTCTACAGCTTCATCCATTTATCTGCAAATGCCATGATTTTATTCTTTTAATGCTGAATAATATTTCATTGTATTTATATATACCACATTTTCTTTATCCATTCATCTACTGAAGGGCATCTAGGTTGGTTCCACATAATTGTGCTGCTATAAACATTGATGTGAGTGTGTCCTTGTAGTATGCTGTTTTTAAGTCCTTTGTGTATAGACAGAGGAGAGGGATAGCTGGGTCAAATGGTGGTTCCATTCCCAGTTTTCCAAGGATTCTTCATATTGCTTTCCATATTGGCTGTACCAATTTGAAGTCCCACCAGCAATGTATGAATGTGCCTTTCCCCCCACATCCTTGCCAACACTTACTGTTGTTTGTGTTCTTAATGGCTGCCATTCTGACTGGAGTGAGATGAAATCTTAGAGTAGTTTTGATTTGCATTTCTCTAACTGCTAGAGAAATTAAACCCCTATCTCTCACCATGCACAAAACTCAACTCAAAGTGGACCAAGGATCTAGGAATTAAACCAGAGACACAGTGTCTATTAGAAGAAAAATTAGGCCCAAATCTCCATCATGTGGGATTAGGCCTCAAGTTCCTTAATAAGACTCCTGTGGAGCAAGAATTAAAATCAAGAATCAATAAATGGGATAGACTCAAACTAAAAAGTTTCTTCTCAGCAAAAGAAACAACCAGTGAAGTGAATAGAGAGCCTACATCTTGGGAGAAAATCTTCACCCCTCACACATCAGATAGAGCACATATCTCTAGGGTTTATAAAGAACTCAGCTAAGTACAAGAAAACAAAAAACAACAACAACAAAAAAACAAATCCCACAAAAAAACAAATAACCCAATCAATAAATGGGCCAAGGACTGAACAGACACTTCTCAAAAGAGGATACAGAATCAATCAACAGATATATGAAAAAATGTTCATCATCACTAGCAATTAGTAATTGTAATGCATTGTAATGCATTCTGCTGTCATATACAAATAAAAAAATTAAAAAATCTAAAAAAAGTACATATAAAACTGATAGTTATTATGTGATTATTAATAGGTAAATAAGAGTAATAGCTCCATAACTTTCATAATATGTGGATTATGGTAGCTATAAATTTTAATTAAAATACTAATAAAATAATTCAAATTTATCACTAATCAACATTGTGAGCAATGAGATTTTGTTTATTAAAAATTAAATGACAAAAAAATCAATAAATGGGATGGACTCAAACTAAAAAGCTTCTTTTCGGCAAAAGAAACAATCAGTGAGGTGAATAAAGAGCCTACAAATTGGGAACAAATTTTTATGACACACACATCAGCTAGAGCACGGTTCTCTAAAATATATAAAGAACTCAAAAATCTTAATGCCAAAAACCAAATAACCCAATCAATAAATGGGCCAAGGAACTGAACAGACACTTCTCAGAAGAGGATATACAATTAATCAACAAAAATATGAAAAAATGATCAACATCTCTATAACACGAGAAATGCAAATAAAAACTACTCTGAGATTTCATCTCACTTCATTTACTTTTTTGAAGGAGAAAGTTCTTCATGGTCCTTTTATGTTTTCACTTCCCTTCCTAACTGCTTGCAGTTCATGGTCCAACATTTTATTGTTTCCTAATCAGCTGTGCTCCATTGTCTACTTAAGGCACTTGCCTAGAAAATCTCACATGAACCCATTTTGACTGGCTTCTTTGTAGCTAATAAACTGATCACCCCTATGAAAAAATCAGTGTCCACCACAGCTTGACCCTTGACACTGCTCAACCACTGTACTATGAAACCCTAAACAATTTGCCAGCATTATGATTTAAAAGTAAAAAAATCATAAAGATTCTAAAAGAAAGTGAATGAGTGGAGGGTGGGACTTAAGGCATAACAAGAAGAGCAGAAAGTATTAAAAAAAATCTATATTTTGGCTGTATAAAAATTTAAAACTTCTGTATCAAAAAAATACTCCCTTGATAATCAAAATGAAATAAATGGCAAACTGGGCAAAAATATACTATATACAGTAAGAATTATTACCCATTATTTACAAAGAACTCCTAGATATCAATAATAAAATGACAAAGATTCAATAGAAAAATAAAGATTAGGTAATTTACAAGATAAGTGTAAATAGCCAATAATTATGTAAAAATATAACCAACCTCTCTGCTTACCAAATAAACACCAATGTAATTGAGTTTTTTTGAAGAAGAGCAAAGATTAAAATAATTAATAACAGTGCATACATGTAAACTGTTTGACAAAGCAATGAGCTATGTTTCCAAACTAAATATGTATCTATCCTTTAACTTAGAAATTTCATTTTTGAAGTTTATTTCACAGAAATACTGGAAAAAATGCATAGAGATATTTACTTTAATACTGTTAATATTAGCTTAAATGGAAGAAAATAAATAACTTTCAATAGAAGATCAATAAAGTAAATTATGATACAATTAATCAATTACATACAATGTGCTAAAAAGAATAAAGTTGTATCTACCTACACACAATTGACATGATAAAATATACAAGCTACATTAAGTAATATAAACATTAATAACTACATTATATTTTTTACAATTAGAAAAAATAGAGGAAAAATAAGTGATAGAAATATATGTATTTATAAACACATATAACAAATATAAATATATATAAAATATGTAAATATATATATGATCCCATTTGTGTTTAATACATACTTACATTGCTCATAAAAACCTGGAAGCTTGTGTACTCTTTTAACAGAAATGGGTTATTTTTCAGAGATGGGATAA
Organism: Callospermophilus lateralis; assembly: GCF_048772815.1. NCBI lineage: Eukaryota > Metazoa > Chordata > Mammalia > Rodentia > Sciuridae > Callospermophilus > Callospermophilus lateralis. The sequence continues at coordinate 91,704,817 of NC_135309.1, read as the reverse complement.
TTAGGTGTTTTAATTTCTTAAATTATTTGATTTTCTTTAAAATAACCATTTTTAATAGAAAAAGTTAGATACTTTCATTTACAAAACTAAGCCTACCTTGCATTCTTTAGTTTTCAAACCTTAGATTGTAGTCTTTCCCTTTTCTTGAGTATATGACCTGGTCTCCAACTTCAAAGCAAAACAAAATTTCTTCAGAATGAAATTCTTTCACTTGTCATCATCAAATATGAAGGCCTAAAAGCATTAAACTCATCCTCCCTCTTCCTAAAGATAATTTCTTCCCCAAATTTAGCTGATTAAATCCTGCTTTCAAAGGCATCTCCATCCTACAATTTACTTTTTCACTGCATTTTCACATTCTTAGTAGCTATTTACATAATTTATAGCCATTCAAGTCTATTTAATCTTAAATAAACTGAAACTCTTTTTTACTTCTAGTTGCTTAAAGATCTTTGTTCTTCCCTCTCCATAGTTATTTTCTCCCCCCCCCGCCCATGTTTAGGAATAGGTTTATATTACAGAATGATTAAATCAATCTAATTAACCTATCATATACTTATTTTTTTTGGTGATGAGAACATTTAAAATCTATTCTCTTAGCAATTTTCCAGTAGACAGAAAATTTATTTATTTATTTATGCATTCTAGGGATTGAATACATTTGTGCTCTACCATTGAACTACATCCATAGTCTTTTTTTATTTTTCCTTTTTATTTATCTATTTATTTATTTTTAGTATACATGACAATAGTGGAATGCCTTACACTCATTATTACCCATTTACAGTACAATTTTTCATAACTCTGTATATAAAGTATGTTCACGCCCAAATTATGCCATTATACATGTACTCTTTCTTTTGCATTACAATTCTTAATACACATATATACCACAGTTTTTCATATCTCTGTACACAAGGTATGTTGACACCAACTTCAAATCTTCATACATATATTTTGTATAATGATGACCATCACATTCCCCCATCCTTGCCAATCCCCTCTCCCCTCCCTTTCCAACCCCTCTTCCCTTTCTAGAAATAATCTTCCTCCCATGCTCTCCTTCCCTATCCCACTTTGAGTCACTCCCCTTATATCAGAGAAAACATTCTGCATTTGTTTTTTTGGGATTGGCTAACTTCACTTAGCATAATCTTCTATTACGCCATCCAGCTCTTCCTCTTCTTGAACTATACCCAAAGGACCTAAAAACAGCATTCTACAGGGACACAGCCACATCAATGTTTACAGCAGCACAAGTCACAATAGCTAAACTGTGGAGCCAACCTAGATATCCTTCAGTGGATGAATGGATTAAAAAAAGGTACCATTTATACACAATGGAATAATACTCAGCAATAAAAAAGAACAAATTCATAGCCTTTTAAAAAAATTATTTATTCATTCATTTATTTTTAGTTGTTGATAGACCTTTATTTTATTTATTTATATGTGGTGCTGAGAATCAATCTCAGTGCCTAATACTTGCTGGGCAAGTGCTCTTCTACTGAGCCACAACCCAAGCCCTCGCCAGCCCTTTTAAAAATTTTATATTTTTTTATTTTGAGGCAGGGTTTCTCTAACTTACTCAGGCTCACTTTGAATTTGGGATCCTCCTGCTTCAGCCTCCTGCATTGCTGAGATCATTATTTTTAAGTTTCATTTTATTTTTAATTGGCAAATAATTATTATATGTATTTAGGTGGTAAAATGTGATGTTTTGACACATGTATACACTGGAGAATGATCAAATCAGTCTCAAAGTTTAATAACTTCTTTGTGGTGAGGACACTTAAAATTCTCTTTTAGCTATTTTGAAAAACAGTTACCTTGCGATGCATAGAACACCAGCATTTATTTTTCCTATCTCCTTAGATAGAAACTTACTTTTTATCTGTTGACCAATGTTTTCCTTTCATTGACCAGTGACCTCCTTCCTGGACCTTCCAGCCTCTTGTGACCATCATTCTGTTCTCAACTTTTAAAAGCTGTATTTTTTTTTTTTTTTAGTTCATATGTGAGATCATATGCACTCATTTCCTGGGGTGAGGGGACCTACACAAAACTACTGTGTAAACAACAAATAGACTGTCATTACCCTCTTAAGAAAGGGAAAATCAGAATGGAACATGGAGTCAAAGAATAAGTGCAAATATACCAGAGTGATACTTTGTAGTAATACAGATTGCAATTGGAAGCAGTTTTTAGCAAGTAGATATAGATGGAGAGTAGTAATTGCAATGAGAACAAATTGTTAAGATCTACTCTTACATCTACCCCATTCATTCCCCATCCAAAACAGACTATTTCCATTTTCCACTTAACAATCTCTTAATCTATGTCACCTCATTCCCACAATGGCTCTGGGATGCCTTTGCTTTACAAAACCAGAGTAAAGCATCCTGAAGGTTTAATAATCTCAGTAATCAAGGTTAACTGAATCTTTAAGTACCTTAAAAGAATATAAAGTTTGAATGCAAAGAGATTAATCTTAAGTCTTAATTACTAGGTCTTTTTCTCAATCAACCTTTACAATGCCCAGTGTTTTAAAACATACCACTGCAATGTCTTGACTTCCAGGCATGCACCTTGCACAAAATCTTTCTTGAGCCTCCACTGAAATCCCCTTCATTCTTTGTACTAATCATACAAATATCAATTATTTTAGTGATCCCACTAAAAATATGACAGTCCTAATTGAAGAAAAAACTTAAGCTGATTCTTATGGCCAAGTCCTACGAATTCTATGTCTGTATGTCTTTGGGTTCTATTTTCTCTCTTCCCTTTTACTCTTATTGCCAGCATCCAGGCCTACTTACCTATGGCAGGGATTATAATAATAATCTTTTAGCTGCATTTTCCCTCTCTTCAGCCTTCCCTCCTCAATATATTTTATTCATTGCTGCTAGATCAATTTTCAGATAGTTCATTTCCTCCCTCACAAACTTTTTGATCCTTGAGTCTAAAATACAAAGTTAAAACTGTTTAGCCTTATTTTTAAGTTTCATTGGTATATAATTATACATAATAGTGGGACTCATTGTTTCACATTTGTACATTCACATAATTCGATCAGTTTCATAACCCAGCACCTCTTGTATCATTCTCTTCCCTCCCCAACTCCCATCTCCTCTCTATTTTCATGAGATTACCTATTTAACTTTTTTTTCTCTCTAGCTTCCACATATGAGAGAAAACGTATGACCCTTGCCTTTCTGAGTCTGGCTTATTTTGCTTTACATGATGCTCTCAAGCTCCTTCCTTTTTCTTGAAAATGACATAATTTTGGTCTTCTTTATGGCTGAATAAAACTCTACTGTGTGTGTGTGTGTGTGTGTGTGTGTGTGTGTATCACATTTTTAAAATCTATGCATATGTTGATGACCAGTTCTGTAACTTGCTTATTGTGAACTGTGCTGCTATAAACATGGGTATGCATATACCATGTATCACTATAGTATTCGGAATTCAATTCTTTGGGTTAAATACCAAGGATGGAATAGATAGGTCACCTGGTGGTTCCATTTCTAGTATTCTGAGGAACTTCCATACTAATTTCAATAGTGGTTGTACTAATTTACAATCCCCCAACAGTGTATATAAATGTTCCTTTTACCAAACCTCACCAGAATTTATTATCATTTGTATTCTTGATGATTCTCATTGCAACTGGAGTGAGAGGAAATCTCAGTGTAGTTTTGACTTGCATTTCTCTAATTGCTAAAGATTTTGAAAATTTTTTCATATATTTGTTGGCCATTTGAATTTCTTCTTTGGAGAAATATCTGTTTAATTCATTTGCCCATTTATTTATTTTATTATTATCATTATTATTTCTTGGTATTAAGTTTTTTTGAGTTCTTTATATATTATGGATATTAATTCTCTATTGGAAGAGTAGCTGGAAAAGAGTTTCTTGCATTTTGTCAGCTCTCTCTTCATGTTCTTGTTTCCTTTGCTGTGCAGAAGCTTTTTAATTTGAGGCTATCTCATTTATTAATCTTTGGTACTATTTCTTGAGCTTTAGGAGTCCTGTTGATGGCCTATATTCTTTGTATCTCATTCACACTTATAACTTTTATTTTTTCTTTCTCTGTTCAAACTCATGATTTGTCTACTATGTTATTATATCATGTATCCTATACTTTCAAGTCTTTGTACATGGTGACAATTGTAGTTGAAATATTTTTCTTCCTTTCTATGAATTTTCCACACCTACCCATCTTTCAAGAATCTGTTTAATAGATCTCCCCTTCTCAATCACTTAAGGTCTTGTTGGATCTTATGATTAGAAAGAATCACACCTTCTTCCAAATTTCTCAATTACTTATCTCAATAGTTCTCTTGTAATCCTCATTACTTTTTCCTTGAATTATTATACTACTGCATTGATGGGGGTGTTGTGGATTCTATATGTTACTCATTCTAGATAACTTACATCTTAAGTGGCTAGTATAGGGAAATGGTAGGAAAATACATATACATAAATACTGGTAGGAAAAAAAATATAAAATACATGTACTACTTCCTACTTCTGTACCTTTTCTACTGATATTCATGTTGTTCAATTTTGTGTTAGGTGATCTCACCAATTAAACACCCAAATGATAGTTTAATATTAATGAAAAAAATGTAACAAAATAATGTTATCAACATTATGTCTCACCACTTCAGCATACCACTTTTCCCTGCTGATACTAGTACAATGTAACATTTTCTGCTACAACATGTAAAAGTAAAAATAAAATTGAAATAAAAACCCCTACTCAGTAGAATTAAATGTTTTATTGTAGATATTTTAATTATTTTTAATTAAAACCTTGCAGAATTCTGCATCCATGCTCTGAAAAGTTCATATTTACATATTTAAGAAATAGTTCATTTTAGGGTTTGGCCATTTAAAAAATACCTCTAAAATTAGGACTGCACATAAGTTTTAAAGACATAATCTCAGACAAATTATTATATGAAAGTACACCTTTCAATACAATAAAAACCATATGATTGATTTCAAGAAAGAGCCTAAGTTTCTTTATTTCTATTTCTGCATCATCTATCCCTTAGCAGTGGTTTTTTTTTGTAGTTATTTCCAAACTGGTGACCCTAAAACATTGACTTTATTAATTCAACAGATATTTTTAAGGAACCTGCCACTTTGGACCAGGACTTAAGCTGTATCAGTGAGCAAAACTACAACATTCCAGTTGGGAGCAGGAGAGGCCAACAATATACCATAAATACAATTAAAATACATAGAAGGCTAGACTGTCATACATACAACAGAACAGAGTAGGGACAGAGATATGATTGATGGATGGAATGATTGCAGTGCTGGGGATTGAACCCAGGGCTGTTCACATTCTAAGCAAATACTCTACTCCTGAGCTACACCCCAAGTCCTTTTAAAATTTTATTTTGAGACAGGGTCTTACTAAATTGCCTAGGCTGGCTTTGAACTTGTGACCTTCCTGTCTTAGTCTCTCAGGTAGCTGTGATTACATGTGTGCTCCACCACACCAGGCTTGAAGATGCAATTTTAAATAAGGTATTCAGGATAGGACTAAACGAGATGATGACATTTGAATTAAGACCTGAAGGAAATAAGAGGTAAGTCTGTGGAATATTCTAGGCAGAGGCCAGTGCAAAGAGGTAGAAATCAATCCTTGGGCTGGGATTATAGCTCAGTGACAGAGCACCTACCTTGTATGCATGAGACACTGGGTTTGATACTCAGCACCACATAAAAGTAAATAAATAAAATAAAGATATTGTGTCCATCAACAACTAAAATTATATATATATAAACCAATCCTTCTTTAACGTTAGCTTCTGCTTACACTAGGAAAGTAACAGAATAAAAAAATTCTATAGATGAATAATATTTGAATGGCTCTTTTATTATATTCCATTTAACATTCATCCCCAAAATAGTTAATGAGTACAAAACATGTGCTAAGGATTGAAGTAATAGTAACAATAAGATAGACATAGTTTTTGTCCTCATGAATTTTTAGTTTAATGGAGGCAGAAGACACAAGTAAATAGATACTGCACAGTAACAGATACTATGGTAGGGTGCCATGGGGGAAAAGGATATCAGAGCTCTCTTAGATTGCACGAACTAGGATTTCACAGAGAAAACTACTAGAAATTAATCTTTTTTTGTTTTTGCTCCTGACAGGCAACTTGTCTAAAGTCATAGAGATAGGAAATGGCAGAGAAAGGATATGAACTTGAGCAATATGGCTCCAGAACCTGAGCTTTGTCTTACATATACTCCCTAAGTTGTATTCATATGCAATAATTTGTTAATAAATAAAGATCTCTAGGTATTTTCCAGCTGCTTAAAGATAAGGCTTGGTATAGACAATGTGAATAGTGTGATTCCAGAAGGAGATTTTTTTTTATCAGCATGATACCGAATATAGAAAGCCTATTTTTATCTAAAAATTAAAATCCAACCATCTTGTTCATACTGTGGTATGAACTTTTGACATTCGTATTCACTAACTATTAATAAAAGATTGCACTACGAACATCTCTTTGGAATTTTCTTTCTCATTTTTAAAAATCTCTTCTCTGTTTTGACATTTTCAATAAACGAAGAACTTCTTCCCTGTTGGTTTGAGTGCTGTCACTTGAGTACAACAGATTTTGCCAAATGTCCAGTGTCCATAAATGAATTTATAAAATCTGCCCTCCTCTGGAACCTCAGTCCTACTCTCAGAGAGTGCCTTCATAGACAGAAGTAAGATTAATTTTTGCTGAGTCTCCTAATAAAGACTCGGGAAAAGTTCTGGGCCAACTTACAAGTTACCAGGAAGTTGTCAGATGGTAACCATCCTGAGTAGAAATAGCACTAGTGACCAAGATGAAAAAAATCTCAATGAGATGAGAGCAAAGGCATACGGGGGTGTGGGCTATGGAGCTTTGCAGAACTACCTATTTGCTCTGCTGGATATCTAAGAGTTGATGATTTCCTATTTTCACCGTGCCCAACTCCTTGACTAGTTAGACAACTGGAAATTCTAAATAGGAATTGCACAAGCTCAATCTGTTGAGCAAATAATGCTTCTTGACAATGATAAGTGACACAAATTCCAGTTGGGATTCTTAGAAAGACATAAACAATAGGAAGAGCAGTCGTACATGAAAATGTGGAAATAGCAGGCTAGGGAATTAGAATCCAATCATTTTAAAGACCATGGATACTTTTCTAATAATATCCACAGCTGAAAGCCACTGAAAGATTAAGCAGAAAAATTACATATACATATGTATGTATATAAATATGCAGCTTATATGTATACAGCTACTGTACAACTTAGTTTTCAGGAATACTGTACCTAACATTAGGTAATAGTGCAAATTTCTGTCTCATAAATCATTCCAAAGGCTGGATCCATCAAACCTGAATATCCTAACAGCTTAAATGACTGGGAAGAAACAGAATGTTGAAGAAAAGTTAGATTCAGGTATAAATTTCAAACACAATAGGAAAGCGGTTTTTATCAACTTAATTTAGGTTAATGCTAGTTATAAAGATAAAAAACAAGTCATAATAGAATGAAGGAAATTTGATAAAAATGGAGATCTAAGATGAATATGAAATTGATAAGGTCTGCCAGTGCTTTCATTAGAGTTTTATCTTCTCATGCAATAGAAGAAATCATGATCAATTTTCTATTTTTAAAGAGAACTTGACTTATTATGAAAGAAAAATATTGACCAGGCTTATAGAGATGGCACCAAAAATGCAAGATGTGGTTTCAAATATTTAGTTTCATTTTATAACTTAATTCCCAATTCCCCTCAAAGCAAATAAACATTTCTATATTATGTAAATAACACATAATTTTTAAAATTCAGTAAATAAAAATAATAACAAAATATGTGACTGCTACTTTTTAAGTGTTATTAGCCTGCACAGAACTTATATTAAAACCTCTCTCCAAAACACTAGATTGCCTCTGATAGATAAAGAATTCATAAATTTATAATGGTAACCAAATGAAAACAGAGAGAGTAAACTTTCTAGATGAAAATATGGCTCTCCTAATAAGCAAAGGCTGAAAAACAAGAGCAATGTAATATGCACTAGATTCATATTGTGAAGAAAGTGTTTGTATCTGATCTAATGCTTGCATACATTATTTCTATGCTTTGAGAACAGAGTAACAATTGTAATTTTCCTCTGAATCAAAATAACAGAATCTGTCATTTGACATGCTGTAGTGCTTGCACTTTCATTATTGTTCATAGAATAATTGTATGCTTCTTTTTACTGCTATTTTGAAGCAGTTTATCTCTTTAAAAATGCTACTTGAACTATCTTCAGCATGAATCTCAAAGTCAAAATCAGTCACTACATTTCAGCAGACACTTTCAACATGCTCACACATATACTTATGCATATCTATTTTGATAAAATGTGATTCTTACATGCCTAGTATGTTATTTCAACATAATTTGCATTGTTATAATAGGTTATTGACTGATTTTCAGTTTAAGGGACTGAGGTAGTATTCAGTAATGACTGAGTGCTACAAGTTTATTGCAAGTGCCCAAGGTTCACCCACCCCAAGCAATTTAGTCAATAACCAATTTTTATACTTCTATCTCCTTCAAAATTCCAAACCAATAATCCCTGTTTTTTTAATTATTTCAGTATCAGACTAACATTTCCCATGGAAATCAATATGGGTGCGATCCATTAGCCAAAAATCTGCAGCACTGCAATGCAAACATATTAAAAATATTGATCTTGCAAAGCTACTGATGTTTTGATTGACTTTAATGTTTGTAAGCAGCAATAAAAGAATTTCAATGACTGAAACAAACTTTTGATTAAAATTATAGATTTTTTAGGGAGTGATTTTGCTATTTTACTGGCTTAAAGCATATCACATGGCTTACTTGCCTGTCATAAATGAGTGCAGTGGGATATACTTATCCAATTTCTTATTTGTAAATATTTTAGTCCATCATAGCTTACACATCTTTAATGTACTTTGACTTGCTCTGATATTTCAATTCTATTTCTCATTATATTGCATATTGAGGTGGAATTTTCAGACTGAGAGTGGCAGGAATAGAGAACTTTAATCCTCTTTTTACTATTATGTAACCTTTGGGATGGAGTTTTATTCTTAAGTCAAATTACCTAAAATGGAATTTACCTTGGGAATCAATGGAGATCTTATTACATTTTGAGATCAACTGACAACAAAGACTATAACTTACACATACAAAAGGTCATCTTACCCAAAGATAGATCCCTTTAAAAAAATCGTGGAATTTTGCAGCTGTTCAGTGATCACCTAGCAACACTCTTATTTAGGAAGAGACTGAGACCTCAAAGTGTGCAATGCCAACCCAATGGGCTCCTTATTGAGGCTTTTCTTGACCACCCTATCTAAAACATACCACTGGACCACATCAGGAACGTAGCCCACTTTATTTTTATCCTAATGCCACTATCAAGAACATGTATCATTTAATTTTCTACCTATTTAATACCTATTTTTTCTTCTAAAATTTAAGCTCTATGCAACAGGAATTTTACTTATCCCTTTCACTGTCAAATCTCTAGCATCTAGAAATAGTGCATGAAATATAAGAAGACTCAATAAATATATATTTTTAAATAAGTGAACTAACTTGGGTTGGGTAAGGGTGGAGTGGGAGTAGAACTTATCTCTTAACTTTCAGTCCAGTGCTTATAAGATTTCCTTCTTAATGTTTTCCTTTAACTTCTCTGCACTCTCAAATATAAATATCAAAGGGGATTTGTGCTCATATTTCTCATACACACACACACACAACACACACACACACACATATATATATATAGTCAAAGTTCATGGATATAAAGGGAAATGCAGATCAAAAGTACACTGAGATTTCCTTTCACTCTAGTCAGAATGGCAAATATCAAGAATACAAATCATAATAAATGCTGGAGGATGTGGGAAAAAGGTACACACATATATTGTTGGTGGGACTGTAAGTTAGTGAAACTGCTCTGGAAAGCAGTATGGAGATTCCTCAAACTAGAAATGGAACCACCATATGACTCAGCTATGCCACTCCTTGGTATTTATCCAAAAGAATTCAAATCAGCATGCTATAGTTATACAGCGACATCAATTCACAACAGCCCAGATGTCCATCACTTGATGAATGAATAAAGAAAATGTGGTATATATACACCATGGAGTGTTACTCAGCCATAAAGAATGAAATTATGGCATTTGTGAGTAAATGGATGGAACATGCTAAGTGAAATAAAAAGAAAATCAAGGATCAAATGTTTTCTCGCATATGCAGAAGATAGAGAAAAATGAGGAGAAAAAAAGAGGGGGATTGGATACCATAAAGATATAGGGAAGATTAATGGAGCAGGAAGAAGGAGATTTTAGAGGGAGGGAGCAGGGACAGGAAAGAGGAGGAAATGTAGAACAAATTTAGCAAAATCACACCATGTGCATGTATAAATAAATACCATAGTAAATTCTTCCTCTGTGTATCTCTATAAAGCATAATTCAAAAGCAGGTAAATAAATGAGTGAAACAAGACCAGTACAGGAAGGAGAACAGGGAAAGGGAACAGGGAGGGAAAGGAGGAGGACACCAGAAATTGAAATGGAGTAAATCAAACCCCATGCATGCATGGTTTTGTCAAAATGAACCCAACTATAATTCACTAATAAAAGAAAAAAATTTGTGGATATTTTCAAGTTTGAGAGTTTCATTATTACATTATTAATCCTTTGTTTGGACTTTTTCTCCATTTATTTGTTCTACTTTCTACCATGTTAAAATTGTAATAAATTCTGTTTTTTACTTGAGACATTTCATTGGCATAAAAAAGGCAACAATTATTTAAATAAAAATGGAAATTAAAAATTAAAATTATCTAATTATCAGCTACTTATTTAATTTTTACTCTATCCATTCCCATGCAGTCCTTTAGGGAAAGCCAAGGGTAACTTGCAAATATGCAGGGACTTTGATCTCCTCATAAATTCTATTAGCTTCCCCCCAAAGTACCTTAAACACATAGATGATTTATTTTTAAGTATTAAAAACTGTTCGGAGATAACAGTTTGTCTTTCACATGGCTCCTACCACAACCTTGGGAATCAACACCCACCTGCCCTCTGGTGAGTATTGAGGAGGTAGTGGGGTTTGCAGTTACTAGATCTGGGTTAGAAACCCAAGTCCCCCACTTATAAATTATTTGACTGTTGGTTTACTCATCTGTAAAAAAAGATAATACTCACTACAAAAATGAGCCTCAGGAATAAACAAGATGACACACATAAAGTGATTGGCACACAGCAGATGTGGAAACAGGGTTAGTTCCCCTCTTACCTTTACATACCAGTGAGCGGGGGGCGGGGGGAAGCTAACAATGATTTTGATTTCTTAGTGCTATTTTTGTTTTCTTAAGGCACTTCTGGGAATAAGTGGATAAAATTGGAGTCTGCTTATAAAGACTACATTGTAGAACTAAAATTGAAAAAGCTGTTAAGATGTGAGACTACAAGTAGTTTGGGGGAATTAATAAGAGGCAGAATGAAAGGTAAAATTATTTTAAAGAATGATCAATGTGATTAAATAGTCAAAAGATGCACTTTGGTTGCTGGAGAAGATACTCTATGTAAGTTCCATTGGCCCAAAGGTGGCAAGTGATGTTACAGTTTGAGCATTTGCCTCCACCTCTGGCTACTGCCTCTCTGCAAGTGGTTGGGTATTCTCAGTGCTACAGGAAGCTACCTTCAGTTTACAGGCATCTACCTCATTCTGTCCTCAAAAAAAGTCCAATAGTCTCCATGGGGTTGCAAAGCTGGTGAGTTTTAGAATGAATTTCAAGGGGCTAAGAAGCAATAAGCTAATGTAGCTCTTTCACAGTGGCATCTTCCTATAGATGCCCACAAAATAGCTTCAAGGAAAGTGAAGGAAACCTACGTATATAACTGATAACAAAAACATTAAAGGCAGTATAACAAAATGTTAAAGACTTTGAGTTTTGTTTTTTATTTCTAAAAATAAGGACTATAAGTATGAGAGGGTGGGAAAGGCAAGAATGAAAATGAGAGAAAACAAGTTTATTAGTGATAGAAACGCTACTTGTGTAATTTGTGTCCAAGTCTGCAGCATAACTTGCAGTGAGCTTACAACCTTAGTATTGCTGAGTCTCTGCCATTTCCTTAGCACTGCTATGACTTTAATTCTGCCGTTGAAAGTCTGACTGACACTACACTCCTAACTTAATCTCGTATCATCCAATGCATCAATGGTACCCTGGGAAGTGTGATCTTTTGTTCTCTAAGCTGCTGTTAGAACCACCAGATTTTTACTTTTGAGGGACCATGTACACTGTTGAGAGTCTGCTTATAAAGACTACATTGTCGAATTAAAACTGAAAAAGGTGTTAAGATGTGAGACTATAAGTAGTTTGGGGGAATTAATAAGAGGCAGAATGAGAGTATGAGAAAAGCTATGCTATGGTTCTCCTCTTCATAAATTAATTTCACTTAATCAATTAATTCAAAACAGAATTTCAAAGGGCTTATTCTAACCCTTGTAACTCATCCATGGATTCTATCCAGCCTGCAGCTATAGGTAATCTCCTGAATTAGACCATACCAAGATTGCTGTTTTCCTCATAAGACTGCAGGTACATAGTATGAAGACATCTGCTTATGAGTGGAGATGAGGGAGAGAAGAGAGGCAACTTAAATGATATTATTTTTTTTCAAGCCAGAAAGTATTTAGATGAAGGAAAAAGACCATTCAAATGCCAGGGCTTGGATACATGCAACATAAGTTAAATACATGCAAGTGGGAGATTTGGCTTAATTCCAATAACAAAATATTTCAGCTCCATGGGGGAAGCTAACCATGGCCAAAATTTCAAAGTATATATGTAAAACCATTTAGTATTTTAAAAGTCCCAATATTTTACTTTCTCAAGAATTTCTTAAACTTCCTAGGAATTTTAATAGTACAAACATTTTAAATAAAGAAGGCTGGCAATTGTCAAAAAAATATTTTGGCCCAGGTTCTAACAGAGATCTGTTGATCTTTTTTTTTTTTTCTTTTTTTCAGGGACAGGCTAACAAATTTAAAACACAGTTATTGAGAACTTGGAAGATACCTCCCTAATTTATAACTATTTTAAGGCACATCAGATTAGGGTCTGAAACTTCCTGATATTATGCTTCTAAATTGTAGGGTAAAGCATTTGTCCTATTCAACTGAAGACAAAAATTAGAAAAAATAATTGTGTGTGTGTATAGTTAAAGACTTATCATCCCTCTCAGTGTGTGTATTAAAAAGCTCAAATTCTCGTTACTAACCTCCCCCCAACACCCATACTCTTCAATTAAGCAACTATTGGTCAAAGAGTATAGAACAAAAGCTCTCCAGTGAAAACTCAAATCTGCAGAGAAATGCTTGATAATTTCAAAAGAGAGATTTGAACTCAAATCACTTTATAGTTGAGATTAATTGATAAACTTTTTGGAGGGGCCTGGAAATTTAAAAGTTTTCAATGTATGAGCTTTTTTCCCCCCAGTAACTGGCAGTAAAAACCTTATGACAAAAATGTGGCCAGAAAAGCAGTTTGGTGATTCCTCAATAAGTTACACATAGAATTACTGTATGACCCAATGATTTCAGTCCTAGGCATATACACTAAAAAGAATAGCAAACAGAAACTTACACATGAATGTTCACAGCTGCACGATTAATAACAGCTGGAAAATAAAAACGACTCAAATGTCTTTCAATTAAGTAATAAAGAATTGATACACACAACATGGTTGTGAAGCCTGAGAACATGCTAAGTGAAAGCTGGACACAAAAAGCCACATATGTTGTGATTCCATTTATATGAAATTTTTAGAAGAGCAAATGCATAGAAACAGAAGATTAGTGGTTTCCAGGGGAAGAAAAGAAGAGAGAATGATGAGTGACTGCCTAATGGGTACAGGTTTCTTATTTTTTTAGAGTTATAAAAATGTTCTGGAATTAAGCAGTGGTGATGTTTATATAACATTGTGAATGTACTGAAAGTTACTAAATTATACATTTTAAAATAGTTGCAATGGTAAATGTTATGATATATAAATTTTATCTTAATAAAAATGTAGTCAGAATTATTTTTCACTTTATTTATTATAATTCTGATGAAAAAGGACATTAGTGAAACCAATTTCTGTTTAAGTTAAAAAAAGGATATTATCACAGTACTATTTTTAAAAATTCATAACACTTCTAGGTATGTTTGATTAGGTTGTGCCTCACTGAAGTGGCAACTTATTCAATCATCTCAATAGTTATGAACATTCTCCTAAGTATATATTTACAATTTTGGCAAAACAAGACAAAGAAAAATAGAATAAATTTACTTTGTCTATAGTTTTTCAAATGGTGAAACAGTTTCAGAAGTTAAATGATTGACCAATCATAAGATTAAAAAAAAATTAAAAATTTTTCTAAAAACTATAATTTATTGAGTTAATACATTACAAAATGCTTAGACCAGGGCTTAGTTAATAGAGGAAAGGCTAAAAGTATTAGCTCCAGAATCAAGGTTGCAGAAGTCTAGTTCAATATACCTTCCAATAAAAACACATTACCTTAGAATTGTACAGTAACACAGTAAAGACAATAATTTGGGGAGAACATTATACATGCTTTTGTGAACAAGAGACATAGGACCAAAAAATTTGGCAGAGGCTATTGTCAGAAGGGACTCTGATTATTCTTCCCTACCAGAGGCCACAAACTGTCACTTATGGGCTTGGTATGGATGGCTGCTGTTTTATTTAACCTATATAATAGTTTGTTTAAATTTTTGTTACAATCCTTAAAATCAGAGAAATTTCAAATAAATATGCAGACTTAAGGCTTCTTTGGGAAAACCAGAAAATCTGACAACTCTGGGCTGTTATTCCTGCATGCATATCACCAATCAATTGGGGTTTGAGTTTATAACTCCTGTCCTTCACCTGAGGCCTTAATTAAGATTAATGTACAGAATTACAGGTCTGAATCATGTAGTAAGAATTAATCAGAAACTACAAGTGATATTTGCTAGCTATACCTAATTGCCAGCCATGCATACATCATTACTTCCTAAGTTAGGAAAATGGATTGTTACAAAAGTGACTGTGGTGTTTATAGGGTTAACTATAAGTTAGCTAGAAAAGCCACTTGAAGAGAAGAATCCACTCCCTGGATGTTAGTTATATAAGATACCACTGTATTTTATCTTTATGGGAAACACTGATTCAATAACTTTGATTCATATGCTAAATAAAAACAAATGAGACAAATGGATTTGAAATAATTTTTTCCTAGTTTAAATATAGTTCTTAAGATCTGTAAACATTTTAATTAGTCTGCTTTTGACCTGAACTAAGTAGCTATAATAAAAGAAAATTAAAAATAAAAAGAGGTTAAAACACATTAAATATCCTCCCTCTGCCACCTTAAATTTTTTGGTGCTAAAACATTTGCTCTGCCACCTGCAGATAAAAGTCACACGCTGAGAGTGTATATTCTGACAAGAATTACTAGTTTCAAGCATGCCTGGTGATTTTGGACAGTAGCACTTAAGAAACCTTCAATCTGGCAGTTTTATCACTGCATTTTCTAAAACATTCCTACAGTATAAAGTTGTATAAATTTTGGGGTTTAACCTTAGAAAACAAAATAAAATGAAAATAAAGGATCCCAGGGTAGCAGTATGGGCCAACTGGTTCTATTTTTTTGGTCACATACACTCTCTCTAAATCCCATGTATTTTACATCTGAATGACAAATCACCAATTGTGATTTGGATTTTTTTTGTATTTTCTGACAGAGTAAAACTCTATTTCAATACTAAGACATTTCTAGTCCTAGACACACTGGGAATATCTGTCATAGGAGTTTAAAATCATTATTGCTTCATAAGAAATTTATATTCCTATTTTTATAATTTCCTTTATTTTTTATTTGATTCTATTTGTATTTATTTGCTCTTCCATCACACTCCAGAAGGGGTCTGGCATACAAAAGTGAAGCCAGGTGCATGTGCACTGCCTGTGGTTCCAGCAACTTGGAGACTGAGGCAGGAAGACCACCATTTTGAAGCCATTCTCAACAACTTAAAAGAGACTCTAAGCAACTTAGTGAGATCTTGTCTTAAAATTAAAAAAACAAACATAGCTGGATATAGCTCAATGATAAAGCACCCCTGAGTTCAATTCCCCCGTAGTAAAGGAAAAGGAAAAACAACAACAAACCCAAGCAGGACTTCTAGTGATGACAAGTGAAGAGGTTGGCAAATTCTCTTCTTAAAACAGCTACCGAAGTGTCAAATACAAAATCGAAAAGGTAAACAACAAATTAAGAAGTGTTTATTGGTGAAATCTGCTGAACTACAGGTAAGAACAGTGGCAATCTATGGTGGCAGCTGGTAGTGCTTCCAGAGTAGGATTATCTGTGAAAACTTGCAGCTTGTTACTGGAATTGGGAGTAGAAGAAAAGGAACCCATTCCCAGCAATGTCATCAGCTAGTATGAGGTAACAGTCTTACTTGAGGTGAGTGGCAGACCAGTAGACTAGCCAGAAGAAATTCAAAAAGGAGAGCTTCTCAGGGGGCTGACTAGGAGGCTGAGTACTGGCAGAAGTCCCAGGAGAGCTTGGTGAAAAATAAAGGCTCAGAATAGACTTCAAACTTTGGATGCACTCTGTATCTCACAAATCCATCCACAGAGTCTTATTGGTATTGGGTGATTAAGAAAAAACTGGAGACCATTAAACTATGCAGGTGAAGGAATAATCTCTAGGAAGCCAGCCCAAGTAAAATAAAAATAAGTTAAAAATAAAGAAAGAAAAATACCCATCCTGAAGGGGAGTCAGTTACTTAAGATTAAATTCAGGCAAGTTTCTAAAACCAGAACAAAATAAAAACAAACAAACACAAAAACACCAGCAACACCCTGAAGAGGAAAACATCAGAATGTAGAGTTGCTTTCATCATTTCTATTCAAATTGTATAGGGGGTTACAGCCAGAATAGGAAGCTAAGAAAATAAACCAATGGCATACACATTAGAAAGGAAAATGTAAATGGTTGTTATTCATAGATGGCATGATCCTGTAAGTAGGGAATCCTAAAAGTTGTTCAGAAACAAATTCTAGAACTAATAAATTTTAGTAAGGTCACAAAATATAAAATCAAAATGCAGAAATCAATTTTAATTCTTTATACTAGCAATAGACAATTCAAAAATAAAATAATGAGTTCCACTTATCATAGCATCAAAATAAATAAAAACTGGGGCTGGGGCTGTAGCTCAGTGGTGGAGCACTTGCCTTGCACGTGTGAGGCCCTAGGTTCGATCCTCAGCACCACATAAAAATAAATAAATAAAAATGAAGAAATATTTTGTGTCCATCTACAACTAAAATAAATAAATAAATAAATAAATAAATAAAACTTACAAATACTTAGTAAAAGAAGTAAAAGTCAACTAAAAATAGCTAAGGTCAATTAAAGATGATATAAAGAAAGAAAGAGCAGAACTTAAACTATCTAATTTCGAAATTTATTATAAAGCTTCAGTCTTCAAAACAATAAGGTACTGGCATAAAAACAGACTTAGAGATCAATGAAACTGAATAAAAGTCTATTAATAAACACATGTGGTCAGCTGACATTTAAAAACAGTCCATAACAATTCAGTAGGGAAGAGATAGTTTTTCAACAAATGGTGCTAGGAAAATTAATAGCTACATGCCTCAAATTGAACATTCCAACACAAAAAAATCAACTCAATGTGAAATCACAGACCTAAATGTAAGAGCTAAAACTATAAAACTTGTACAATAAAATATGAAATAAATTTTGTAGTCTAGGGTTTTCAAAAATTTCTCACGTGTGACACCAAAACCATAATCTAGAAATGAAAAACAGTGATAAACAAAAATCTATCAAACTTTTCCTTTTTCTTTCTTTGGTCATTTTTCTTTTTATGAATTTAAAAAAATTGATAAAGGCTTGGAAGTGTACTTCAATGATTGCCTAATGTGCATAAGATCCTGGGTTCAATCTCCAATGTGTAATATCCATACAAAGGAATACTATTGAGCAATAAAAAGTAATGAACTACCAATACATTCTACAACATGTATGAATCTCATTAAAATTACCACAAACAAAAGAAACCAAACACAAAAGACAACATGTAGTATGATTCTATCTATGTTATATTTTCAGAAAAAAGAAAATCTATGGAGAAAGTGGACCGTTTGTTGTCTTGAGGCTGGAGTTGGGAGCAGGATTAACTACAAATGAATGCAAACAAACCTTTTGGAGTAATTAAAATATTCTGAAACTGGATCAAAGTGATGGTTTCACAAGTATAAATTTGCTAAAACATTGCTAAATTATACACTAATAATGAATGTATTTTATAGTATGTAAATTACAGCCTTTAAAAAGAATACTATACATTTCTACAAAAGTACAAAATCTTTATTTAATGAAAATATTTTTTATTGATTTTTTATATATGACAGAGGAATACATTACAATTTATATTACACATATAGAGCACAATTTTTCATATCTCTGGTTGTATATAAAGTATATTCACACTAATTTGTGTCTTCATACATGTACTTTGGATAACAATTATCATCATAATCCACCATCATTTATAACTCCACACCCCCTCCCTTCCCTCCCATCCCCTCTGCCCTATCTAAGGTTTGTCTATTCCTCCCATGCTTCCCCTCCCTACCCCAATATGAATCAGTGTCCTTATATCAGAGAAAACATTTGACATTTGTTTTTACAAAAGTACAAAAACTTTTGAAGAATTTAAGCAAAAGCAAAAATGAATAAGAAAATAATGAATGGGTGTAAACAGTTCTATGTGGTTGCTACAAGTGAGCTACCAATCTAGCTCTAAGCTTCCAAGTGGCTAAAGCTTAGAAGGAATACAACTGCTGTCAATAGTTTCCAACTTGGTGAAGACATGAGGATATTTGAAAATGACTGGCTCCCACTCTAGACATTCTGGATTAACTATAACAGGGAAGAGGCCTCAACTGCACAGACAATACCACTGTAAAGTTTGGGAACTACTAGAATAACAATAAGATTTTCATTGTCCAGAAGCTAAAAAGAAACAATTGTTCAGGGATGCAGAGTTCTGTGAAGTATTTTTCCTGAGGGTTCTTCTAAAAAAACGCATCCTAAGTCAGGAAGTAGTATACTACTTTCTTTAAAATAGCACCCCGCATCCTGATCGGCCCTGAGTAGGTTATAAGTTGTGCAGAGATCATGATCCTTTAGGCCTCAGGGCAGCCAATTGGACCAAAGTCAGCTGGAGGCTCTACGCCTGTGGCCTCTAGCAGCCCTTCTGTATATGTTGGGATGTTATACAAATATATTTTTTGCAATATGCACTGCAAAATAAACAGGACTTTGTCTAAAAGATGCCTATAACAAACAGCTGCAACAGTGAGTTTTATATGATTTTCTTTTAACAAACAAATTACAAAACAAAAACACAGTTCAATTAGAAAAACATTTCTGCAAGGGGTCAAACATACAGTTTCTTAATATTTGGCTTCATTTATCCCATAGCACTATATATATATGGTTACAAAAGTCACCTGAACTCATTTCAGGTGGTATGTACATTAATGACTTTAAGCTATTTATTAATGAGGTCAACTTTATTCATCACATAGCCAAGTTTGGCCAAATGAGTTGGTTGCACTGCTCAGTGAATGCTCCCTAATGCCTCAGAAACTCTGAAAGGGCTGATGATTCTCACTTCTCCAAAATCTACTTCATATGCAGTTTTTTAAGCTCATGGTAACCACAGCATAAGCTATATTGCATAATGTAAACTATATACCATATTCATGTTATGTATGATGGACTGATCTTAGATTTAAAAAATTATATTAGTTTGAAGCTTTCCCTCCTCCTAACTCTAACTTAATTTCACATAGGATAATTGTTATAATATGTACCATTGGGGAACATTAAGAACCTATCCTTCAGAATTTTTAGACTATGAAATTTCAAGTAAAATTGCTGGTACTGAAGCCTACCAATATAGGTATGGCTCCATATATTCTTGTGGTCACCTGCAACTCTTACTCAGGAGAACATTACTTTTGGTGTTTTCCCACCAAATATGATATGAAGATACATCCTTGTTAAGTACATTATTCAATCTTTATGATTCTCTACCCCACTACTCATATAACCACACCAGAGTTACACCAGCTACAGACAATAAAATCATCTTAATATCAATTTCCCATATGGTACATCAGGCTCCTCCATCAAGAGCTCTTGTTTTAAGTAAAAAAGTAAGGTTCTTGTCTATGTAATTACAATACTCCATTTAGCTATAAAAAATTCCATTTTTACTCTAACGAATTTTTATTGTCTATAAAAGTGAACCAAGAGGATTTTGGTCTACTTATATAGATATTATAACCACTTTTGTTTATTCTAAAAAATGAAAGAAATATATAAATACTCTTTCATCTCTTATATATTATTTATAATATATATCCATATATATGTGTATTCATCCACTATATATATGTGTGTATATATATATATATATATATATATATATATATATATATATATAATTAAAAGAGGATTTCAGAGAACAAGATAGTGTAAATGAAAAAGTAGTATAAGAATGCTCAGTGCTTATAGTTAGAACTTACACAAAAGGTATAGCTAATATATATTTTTAAGCTTACCCTTAACTCTCTTTATTAATTTAAAATTTATCAAATATATAGAACCTTGTTCTGTCACAATCCTGTTATCTTATTAAATTTTGTCATAACATGTGTTACTGTAGTTCTACACTTTTACCTTTGCACTTTGTAGTATGTAGCAGAGCAACATAATTAACCACTGGTAGGTAGTGTTTACGTTAGTTCTCAAAAGGTTAAGAAGCTGATTATAGCTAAAATCAGCTTTGCCTGAGGCTTCAGGGGCTCTGTGTAATCAAATTAGACAAGCAGGGCACAGTGTCACCTAACACAAACCAGTGGCACTTTCTTCTTTGCTTTAACCCTTCCCCCCTCCTTTTTTTTTTATTATTAGGGGAACAAATCGTGCTTTTTGCTTTTACCAGGTAATTTTTAAAAACTTCTTTCTGATAAATTTGACATATAATTTCAGAAGAAGTCTACCTGTGTAAAAGTAACGAGAATATATAGAGGAAAACTTTTAAAAAATTCTTTTAAATCTTATTTTTAGAAAGAAATCTACATGTATAGATACTGTCTTATGGAAGTATATTTGCAAAAGATAGGTGACAACATTATCATGTGCATGTATTATGGACATTTTCTCACTTTAGATAGACTGTCAGTTTTATTTTGCAGAAAACTGTACAATGTTTGATTTGTTTATGAGAACTCAAGAGAACTTTATAAACATGATAGGTAACATATTAGCACTTCTAAGAAACCACAGGAAACCACTTTGCAGAGTTATATCTCATCCTTTCTCCACCTCTACTCTTTGAAGTCAGTAAAGGTGAACAATCTAATGGATGTATTTAAGAAGAAGATTTAATAAGGTTGAGAGAAGAGCAAACCAGCTCTACTTTCTACTCTCTGTATACATCATTCTATTTTAAAATGCAACAAGAAGTATTAGCAAATTCAAATCTTGCTACCTCTGAGCCTAAAAGGAACCGAAAGCACGAATGCTAAAGGGATATTTTAAAAGAGCCATGGACAATGTAAATAAAAATCTAGAATATCATTGTCATGAAAATTTATAAACCGTTGTTAAAACAATGGGTAACATTTGTTATATCTTTATCTTTCTGTATTGGATTTTGAACTTTTAGTTCAAATTCTACATATTTATTACTTTGCTTGAAATGCAGAAACAAAATGAATGTAAACATCTTATAAATGAATGATCAAGAAAAAATGAGTTTTGCTAATGATTTATTCTGAGCAATAAAATCAAAACTTGTTATTTTAATTGATTAAGTCATAAAGAGTTCCTGCAGAAGTCAAATCTTGCTATTTGCACAGTCAGACAATTTCTGCTAATCCAGCAGTACTTAACAAATTCACATGTGGTTAGCTTGTCTTGCCATAGCTGTATATCACATTTCTGTGCTGCAAGCTGTGCAAAAAAAATCAATATGCCAAGTTTAACAAAAGGACAGGAAACATAATGTTCTTCTATATTTTCAATGAACCTCAAATGATTCTGCTGTTCATACTCAGTACAATTTATGGCAGAGAAATGTATTCTTCGATGAAGAAAAAACCTACAATGGAATGGATTATATAAATTCAGAGCTGAAGTTCTGCCTTATTCCATAATAACAATTTATTTAGAAGATTCTGACATTCTGATTCAATGTGCACAGTATAATCAGCTGTTCACAAGGCACATTTTTTTCTTGATGAAGGGTAAAGTATATTCTTTATACAAAAGAAATGTATACTATTTATGATAATAGTTTGACATACATGTTTAACTTAGGTTTTGGAGACTTTTTTTTCCTAATTTCTCTTTCATATGTGAAACATATGAGAGTAGCTACTGAACAAATGCTTTAAATAATGACACTAACAACAAAAAAAATACCAGTGCATTCTGAGAAATTGTATTGGTTAATTGATTCTAGATTTTTACATCTTCTTTTACTGCTGCAGAAGTACATTATGTGTGGATGTAGATTAGGATGAAAATGTTAAGAATGAGGTAGGAGTGGTCATGACCAGAGCGGTGCCACTTCTGCCTTCTCAACTCAGTCACGTGGAACTAAGTGTGGCAAAACAACCAGTAAGTTGGACTTCAGCCAAAGGATTCAGAACTGTCACTACAGTGCTTACCTCTGTTTTCGTTTTTTGAGTAAAGAGAGAACTGAATTTGGGATCCTTAAAAGGGCATATACATAGAAAATAAGAATGCAAAATAATATACATATAGAGAAATGCACTTACACATTTGGAAAATTAGTTGGTAATTTCTCTTCATTCCAATAAGCACTGGTAAATGGTTTAATAGCACTTAGCTGAGGATAGTATGTCACTGATCAGTGATAAATGTACAAACTGTTACATAAAATACTCAAGAGAATTGAACTTGCTCCAAATTTTCTATTAACATGTGATTTATAAGACAAATTTCATTCATAACTTGATGTGTCATTTAAAAGAGGATAGGTACAAATTTCCAATCAGTAAATAACAATGTAATGATGTTAAGTGTTGAACAAAATTAATGTTGTTATAAATGATCATTTCAGTATAGTTCATACTCCCATTTCAAAATAAAATATGGGTCAGAATAGTGGTAAGCTTTTGTATGGCTATTTGGGAAACCCAGTTCTTTGGCTAAAGAGTGCTTATTTAACTCTGTGTGAATAAGGAATTAGGAGGGAAAGGATTATGGATGATCAGATACCTAACTATCTAATATTTATAATGATGACAGAGCTAGAGAAATTTAATGATTAGACAAAAGCCACAGATTGGTTAGTGACTCTGATCTTTCTGTACTCAAATTGTGCTTTCATAGTCCTCTGCAATTATGCAATTAATATGTTCCTCAAAAAACAAAACAAAAATACAGAGTACTATCAATTAAGAAATTTCCTATGGATAAGATTTTTAGCACTTTCAATGAATTTTACCACTTTCAATGAATATATTCCTTCTGTTTTTACTGTTAAACTTTCTGTGCACTTTTTTTTAATCACATCTCAATGTGACTCCTAGGTCCTCTTCTTCTCTGCTCCTCCCTTTCTTGTTTGTTGACAGATGTGTGCAAAGCTATCCTGCTCATAAGCTGCTGTGATCATATTATTTCTTTGTAGGAACTACTTTTTAAATATCCTTCCTAAATCCAATTGAACATTTAAAAATATCCACCATCTATCTCCAAAAACTAGAAATTTAATTTGTTTTCCTACTTATTTTGTTCTTTTTTAAGTAAATCAGATAGAAATTCCTTTTGTTTCTCTTTCTAGCATTCTAAAAATTCATTCGGAGTCCTGCTCTTAAAAAAAATTCTTCCTTTCTCATTGTCCTTATGTTTACATTTTTGAGCATTTCAGAGTAGATTCCTTTCTATTCCAAAATTCAGCACCAGAAGATATGTGTACCATTTTGTTTCTTTCCATTATATACTGAGACTCATGTCTCTTCCTTTTCAAATCCTTTTCAGATACTAATTTAAGACTTATTTATTTATTTATTGTGGTACTGTGGATTGAACCCAAGGGTGCTTTACCACTGAACTACATTTCCAGCCCTTTACATTTTTAGATAAGTCTAGGGTAGTCTTGAACTTGTGATCCTTTGCCTCAGCCTCTCAGGTCATTGGGAGGATAGGCATGTGCCATCCTAGTTTATTTATGACTTCTTTGTAAAGCTCATCTAGTTGCGGAACTCCAGTCAATAGTTATATGCTATTACCATCATTTAATCTTCAATCCTATTTCCTCATGTCCTTTAAGAAACATAGAACCCTATAATTTTAGTAGACTAATTATAGAGATTCTTTTGTCTAATCTACCCAACATAAGAATTACCTCTATCAAATTCTTGAAAAGTGGCAGAGGGTATAGGTGTAGAGCTCTTGCCTAGCATGAACAAGACTCTGGGTTCAATCTGCAGCACCAAGGAAAAATAAAGTTCTGGAAGATGGTCATTAAGGCCTTATTTGAGCACTACACAAGATGAAAAGTTTGCCAGTTTGCAATGAAGCCTATTTCATTTCTTAAAACAATTCAGATATTATACTAACCCCATCTAATTTCCATAATCTGACATCAAAGTCCTTGTCTTTTAAAAAATCTCTCCCTTTATTATACCTTTATTTTAATGTGGTGCTGAGGATCAAACCACCATGCTAGGCAAGAACTCTTATCACTGAGCTATAACCACAGCTCCAAAGTCTTTGTCTTAATGTGTATTTAGAATGTCATATCTGGTTTAGGATTAGAACAAATATCATTAAGTAGGTCTTTGTGAGTTCCTTTGGTACCAAATCTTTAATGTGGATTCTATCTACTAGACCTCATGAGATGAGATACCCCCAATGGTACTAAATATTTAACAACATCTATAACAAACAAAGTCATATCATTAGATTTTTAAATGGATCATTAAATAAAAATCTTCAACTTGAGTTCTACAGTGTTAAAAAAAAAATGGCCTGCATAATAGTTTACTACCTTATGACAAGGTGGCTACTTGGTTAAGAGACTAGGACAAGCTTAAATGTTAATATATTAACTTTCATACAGAGAACCATATATCCAAGAGTCTTCATTTCTCTTACCGGAGAAAGCAGTGCTTCCAAGAATTTATATTTCAGGCACTTGTGACAATATTTGGATTTCTTCCTTTTTATTTTATGATTTATAGGGCCAAATACCATACTCATCACTTTTTCAATTTTTGATGCCTACATGAAATGGAAGCTGTAACTACAATCTTACCTATATATGTTATACTTTTGAAATAAACATAATGAAAACCATTATATTTAATGTCAATATACACCAAAGCCCTGTGGTGAATGAAAGGCATAATTTTGGAAGAAGTAAATAAATAAATAAATGAAAAATCTGATCTATTTCAATGGTAAAATCTTGAAATTAAGCAAATGTGCAAACTCCTGGACTAGTTTAACTCTAAGATTTGTTTAAAGGGTAGGTTTTAATTTGATAGGTTTGGATAGGGGAAGGTGAGAAGCAGAGGGGTGGAACCTGGTGAGGCAGCTCTGTAAGATGAATTGCTGTCAGGGTGAAGCAGCTGGTTACAGTAATAGCTAGAAACCAAAAGTGTTACAGGCTTTGAAGTCAGTTCAGCTTTGATGTCTTACTCTCACAGTTAATCATAAGATAGTGTAGAAGGAGAAAAAAGGACTTTCCAATTCTGTCCTTGGTGCCATTGCACAAAAAATGTTAGCATGAAAAATTTTTCGATCAGTGTGTGAACTTTAGTAGCATCTCCTTTTTATTTGTAAAAAGTTTTAGATTATTGATGAGTATTAAAATTCCTTATTAGTTTGGGGTAAGCAAAAAGATTCTTAAATTTGTTATTAGAACATATTGTTATTAGAACAAAATTGTATTGGGCATGGTAGCATATGCCCATAATCCCAGTGATTTGGGAGGCTGAGGCAGGATGATTGCAAGTTTGATGCCAGTCTGTCCGCTTAGTGAGATACTGGTAGAGCCCTCCAGGGTTCAATTCCTAGTACTGGGGAGGGGACAGGGAGAAGAATAATATGTAAATCAATCAATAAGGGCACATATTAATGATGTCTTGGGTTTGTTACTATGCTAGGTGTTATATACATTAAGTTATATAGATGTGGTTCCCATCCTTGAGGAATTTATTAACTTAGGACTGATTAATTTGCTGTAGGCAGTTAAAAATTCACAGGAAGCAGGCATGGTAAGCATGTCTGTAATCCCAGCAACCTGGGAAGCTGAGGCAGGAGGACAGCAAATTTGAGGCCAGCTGGTGCAACTTATTAAGACCTTGTCTCAAAATAAAAGCAAAAAGAGTTGGTGGTGTAATTCTTTGGTAAAGCACCCCTGGGTTCAATCCCCAGAGTTGGGTAAAAAAAAAAAAAAAAAAACAACCATAGGAAATGAGCCACAGACATCATCTAGTCCAACACTGAGGCCCAGAGCAGGTGACTTATTTTGAAAATGAAAACTCTGACTGTCACATACACACACATTAAATAAACAGTGGAAATGAAGGAATACAAACATCTTATGAATTCTTGACTAAAAAGAAAAAAATTAGGGGAATTTCATGTTTAGATAGAACATTACTTCCCCAACTTCAGTTATTTTGCAACACTTTCACATATTCATATGCACAGACTACCAGGACTATTAAAATATACAGAATTTCCTTTGTTCCACCCCCATCTCTTTAGAATGGTACTGGGGATTGAACCCAGGCCTTGCATAGGCTTGACAAGAGCTCTGCCACTTAGCTATAACCCTAATCCCCCAGCATTTTCTTTATAACAATTTACTTTCTCTATATTCCCAGTTCCAATCCATAATATAATGGGTTTACACCATTAAATGATTTTTATGTGTATTCACACCTTTTCCTAATACATATTAGAATAAAAAAACTATTAAAACAAAAAACAGTTCATCCAAGAATCACATGAGGAATATGTATAAAATAGTGAGATGGAAGATTCACTGAAGTTTAAGAGAAACTTGAATAGAAGAAACATTAAAGAGAAGAAAACATTCTAATTATCTCTTGTGGTATTTAAATGAGAACTATGGATTTTACATCTGTGCTTTTAAAATGTTCAAATGTCCATGGGTCCAGAAACCTGGGATGATGTACATTTTAAATATTTTTTTCTTTGGGGTTGTATGGTTGATGCTTATAACTTTAAAACTTTATTTAGTTATTGGAACCTGTCCCAGTTTAATTTTTAGACAATAAATAATGTGGGTTTAATTTTTTATAATATATTGTGGGTTTAATTTTTTATAATATATTTTCTATAATATATATAATAGCCATGATAGTCTAAGACTAAGGTGGTAATATAAAAAGTTTCTTTTGATTCTTTCTAAATAGTGCTGTCTTGTTGCCTGTTGCTTTGAAAGAAAAAAAAATTGTAGTTTTTCTAGATGGAAACTAAAGAAAAAATCATAACATGCATGACTTTTATGGGAAAAGGAAAAGAATGATTAAAGCTCTATGGCATTCTTCTTGTTTATGTGTTGGTATCACATACTGAGATGAAGAAGAAGCCAAAGCCAGATACTAGAAGAGGGGTAAAATACATCTCAGGAAAATAAAAGTTTATTCCTCTGTTCAATTCTTATCATTTAAGTGCATTAGAGTTGACTGTAAACATAAGCAAAAGCCACTGGTGGGCAATTAAATTTGAAGAAGTAGCCCATAAAAAGTGGAATATTTAGTGTGTATTAGAATCAGTTATATAACATCTGATTTAGTAGCTAAATTTTAAGTGTTCCTCTTATAATACATATTAAATGTTCGCAACAAATCATTTTCTATAATATAGCAAAGGGATAATTTCAATGTAGTTTAAGACTGGTAGGACAAGAACATTAAAGCAAATTAAAGTGTAATCTTTCTCCTGTATTAAAAAGTTGAAAATCTGTAGGCACTCGTAACAAGAAATTTAAAATGAATTTGCCATTCCTAAAGTCATCTCACTAGACAGGAAAGAGGAACTTGGCATGTGACCAATAAATTATGAGAGAGCAACACCTTGGGGTTAGAGGGCACTGATGACTTCAACAAACCTCACCAACTAAGGCAACAGATTAAGCTGGGGTGTAAGATGCCCTACAACCTTAACCTGTTAATACCTTCAAATTCTTAAGAGTGACCTTCAGTCTGCTCTCTCATATTAGTTGTTAGTCACACTAATTACAGCTTAGTGGGTATTGTTGGTACCACTCTTCCCCCAGAAGACATGTAGAGAAAGGTTATCGCTAGTAGCTTCAAATAACTTCAGCCAAATTCTGTTGTGCACATTAGGAGCACTTACTTCTAGTTTTGAATGGGTCTTTTATAAACATCAAAGGAAAGACACTAAAAGAAATGAGTGTTCGTGGACTCTATAAAGCATTTCATAAAGGACGCTGTAAAAATAAAAACACTACCTAACCCTGTGATTATAACTTTAGAATGGTTTAAAAAATGTAATATATTTTTTGTTTATCTTCAACATATAGAGACTAGTGATTACAAATATAAAGAGTTAGTTATACTTTAAACATGTTAGTAAAGTAAAAACATTAGCCCATGAAATCCTTTCAGAATTTATGGTTTTTAAAAGAGGATAATGAAATTTCTATCATGATCTTTTAGAACTGTTTTAAATTCCACATTTACATTAATGTTAACCTAAGAATATATGGAGTTGGGCATAGGATTCCAAAGCCCATTTACAAAGATTCAAATACCATCTGTGAAGTTGCAGTAAATTACTCTGTAACATTAATCTTTAAACAAGGCACTAAATCAGAACAGAAACATACCAAAGAGATTTAGAACAAGAAAATTATAACTGAATTATCAAGATTAATATAAATAGTTTTACACATAAGGATTGTAGGTTCTCAATAGAAAATTGTTTTTTCTTTGAAAGAAATATTTTATCAAGTTTCTTTTAAATCTTAAATTATTAATATCTAAATGACATGGGGTTTATTTTCCTACATACAAAAAACAGACAAGATAATTGACAATAGTGAAAACATGGTAAATGGAATTATTAACCTGAGGGTACTCCTGGTTAAGAAACTCCTGGAGTTGTGGCTCAGCAGTAGAGCAATCGTCAAGCGTGTGCGAGGTCCTGGGTTTGATCCCCAGCACCACATAAAAATAAATAAATAAAGTAAAGGTATTGTGTTCAACTACAACTAAAAAAATATATAACAACAAAATCTGATTTTACAAAACAGGTACATTAGGGAATAATTATTAATTTATCAACATTATAAAAAGAAACCTGGCTTTATAAAAGAAAATTCTTAAACCAAACCTAATGTTCTTAAAGATGTTGACCAACAGAAATTTGACTTAAGTGAAACTCTTTGGGAAAATAAAAGCCTATAAAAGTCAATTAGGGTATCATGTGTCATTAAATCCAAGAACCATTGATTTTAGGAGTCGTCATAATTTTTTGTGCCACTTAGAAAGAAAAAATAATGCCAATTAAGCCTGACATAATGCTTTGTTATAACACTGATTGAAAGATGTATTCAAACTTTAGCTGATTAAAGTTGTCTTGTAATCAATGAAATTCAATATTTTATAATAAATTGACCTGTCCATCAATATATCTAATGAATAAGTTGTTTTTGTGAAAGCAATCCAATTTTGAAATATAGTCACTACATGATATTTAAATAACTTTTTGTTATACAATAAAACATTAAAATGACATTGATCAAACATTTTATACCTTGTCTGAAGATAG
Organism: Callospermophilus lateralis; assembly: GCF_048772815.1. Lineage (NCBI taxonomy): Eukaryota > Metazoa > Chordata > Mammalia > Rodentia > Sciuridae > Callospermophilus > Callospermophilus lateralis. The sequence continues at coordinate 91,674,763 of NC_135309.1, read as the reverse complement.
GGGAGGAGAAAGAATAGTGGATACACTGTTATTTCAATGTAATTTGACTAATTTACAAATTAATTAATACCCCTACTTCTTTTCAAAAGGGATTTAAAGCAGACTACAAAGAGATCATACACATACATTCAGGAAATGAAAAACAGAAAATCAAAACTGGGGGAAAAAACAAAACAGAGGAGTCCTTTAACAAAGTACCTATATTATTTTATTTAGATATAAAAATAACTTGTGAGTAATAAAATAAGTTCTATATTTTTAGTCTTTATAGTAATTAAAAAAACAATACAATTATCTGGACATCTTAGGGATTATTTTGCCTGAAGCATAGGGAACAAATGTGCTTACAAATACAAGAACCCTGGCTAATCCCCCCAAATCTTTATAAAACACATTATTATGATCTACCATTATTTGTTAAAAATATACCAAATGCAAGTATAATCAAGAGAGACACTGAACACTGGGAAACTCAATATTTTAGTAAATATTCCTTGAAAAGATTAATCTGGTTGTAAAGAAGGATTAATATGAAGAAATAATGAACAAAGTCTCTGTATGTCAAAACTGGCCTATGGAATGGATGCCAATAAGTTATCTTAGAATATAGGTGGGCAGATGAGTGGGCTTTACCTCAGGGTGTGCAGGTACAGCTGAAATGAAAACTGTTAAGTAGATTTTCCATATAGAAGGCCTCGGGCTTCATTTGGTAATTAGCAAATACAAAAAAAAGTAACTTAGGGTACTGTGCTAATATTTAGCTCTATTTCAGAATCCCAGATTCAAATACCAGCTGAAGAATCAGTTTCAACGCTTAAAATATAGGATCTTGTATTTAGATATCTCACACTTTTTCTTCTCTCTGAGATCTGACTGTGTCACATAGATTAAATTTTCCAAGAAACTCACACAAGAACAAGGCGAGAAGCACTCCTCTTCAACTCTCCATAGTCTTCACTAGGCTGTTAATTACAGTGCCATGCTCATCCCTAACTCTTATAGATATGGGTACTGACTAAGGTTGGCCAATCACAGCCGATCCTAATATTCAATCTCTTTGACTTTAGTGATATTTGATTGCTAGGTTAGAGAAATGGTTGCTTCTATAGGAGCTGAATAGGAGATGCTACAACTGCTTAGTAGCTACTCTCTCATTCTGTGTGAAAAAAGCTCTGTATTTAAGAAAGAAAAATCAGGCCAACAGGTGAAGAAGAATAGAGAAGGAGAGGGAAAGGAAGTTTTGATGAGAGGGTTTGAGACACAGAATCTACCAGTAATTTTTTTGTACTACAGATTGAGCCCAGGGGCACTTTATCACTAAGCTACATCCCCAGCCCTTTTAAGTTGTTTATTTCAAGACAGAGTCTTGTTAAGTTGCTAAGGCTGGTCTCAAACTTTCAAGCGTCTTGCCTCAGCCAACCAAGTCACAGGGATTACAGGTGTGTATCACTGGATCCAGCTGTTTTTGTTTTGTTTTCTAAGAAACTTATATTGGGGTCATGTAACTCAAAATGAAGAGAGAGTCTGTACTAATTGAAAAGAGTACATTGTACCCAATTTCTTTTTAAATTCCCATAAAATCTGAGTTTGATATTCATATATGTATGTTTGAATTCACTTGTATATATTTGAATCTGTAGAATACTTACAAAATGCATTTAATTTTTTGTAGTTGTAAATGGACATAATGATTTTGTTTATTTTTATGTGGTTCTGAGGATCCAACCCAGAGCCTCGCATATGCTAGGCAAGTGTTCTGCCACTGAGCTACCCTAGCCCCAACCCACAAAATGCATTTTAATAGTGGCATATTAAATGTTAATATGTGTTTAAAGGTAAGATGTTTCTGGATTATCCATGTAAATGCTATTGATAACTAAAAATGGTAAGAGGATCAAAATAATTCATATTCAGTTTTATAATACTTTAAATAATAAAGTATGAGGGCAGTCGGAGAGGAGTTTATTCTCCTGATTGTTTTTCTTGGCACAATTAAAAATTGTTTGCATTTGTTGAGAATAGTAGTTTGGTATTTGGATCAAATGGCATATAAAATGTACTGGGAAACAAGGTAATACTGGTCTATAATTATGGTTTTATTATGGATAATTCCCTAAATAAATGATATACTCATATACAAATGAGAGGTAAGTATAGCAATATCTCTGGGGCAAGGAGGATGGCATTGGACAACTAATGGTGTAGTAAATAATTTTCCAAAATGAATTTTCATATTGCTTAAAGTTTAAAACATAAACTAAAGAGCTAGATGGAAAAAAATTCATCTGGCATTATGATCCATATGAGCTATATTCTACCTCAAGTTATAGATAACTCCAAAAAAATCTGAGAGTTCTCAGAATATTACTTGTCTTTGTTTTCTAGATATTTTTATTAAATCCAACCTAACTAACTTTAAGGAATCTTAAGTTATCAGGTTATATACCTTCTGGCTATTCTCTGTTGGTGGTAAGGGTCTGAAAAGGCAATTGTCCTGGGGAATGCACTAAACCTGAGCCTTCAGTAGACCTCTCAAAATTATTCGCCTAACATGTTTCATTATATATACTTTAGGGATTCTCAGAAGTAATAAATATTCATAAGAAATAGTTCTATCATGAATGGATAAAGAAAATGTGATACATATATGCAAGGATGTATTATTCAACCCAAAAGAACATGTTTCATTTTATATATACTTTGGGGATTCTCAGAAGTAATAAATATTCTTAAGAAATAGTTCTACCATGAATGGATAAAGAAAATGTGATATATATATATATATATATGCAATGGTGTATTATTCAACCATAAAGAAGAATAAAATCCTGTCATTAGCAGCAAAATGGACAGATCTGGAGGACATTACTTTAGGGGATATAAACCAGACACAGAAAGACATGTACCACATGTTCTCACATATGTGGAAGGTAAAAGAAATTGAACTGAAAGTAGAATAGTGATTGCTAAAGATTGGAAAGGACACAGAGTGGAAAAAGGGAGGCTGATGGGACAGTGCATGATCTATGTGTGTACAGAAATATCACACTAAATCCAATTAATATAAACAATATATGATAACAAAAAAGAAATAATTTGTGTTAAAAGGTGTCACTTGTATTTAAAGACAAAGCATGACACCAAGACTTATGTGTTTACTGATGGACTCTGATACTTATTTGGGGAAAATAAATCTTCAAATTCAACATGAATATTAAAGACTAATTTTTAGAAGGTCTTGTAAGGATAAACATGTGATTTAAGGCACTGCAATATTTACAGATTGGAGCAATATTGGACTTATTTATAATAACCCTAGATCTGTAATAGTTTCCTCATTACACACTCACATACTCTCTCTCTCTCTCTCTCTCTCTCTCACACACACACACACACACACAAACACACACACACACAAATGTTCTATATGCTTTGACTAGTCTTTTCAATTGGTTCTCATAAAAATTTTTTCTTGAGTCATTCTCAGAATGACTATGTATAGAAATATATCAATCATTTTTTATTTCATGTTAGAATAAAACAGAGATGAATTAATTTCTACCTGAAGTCAACTGTTTGGTATGTGAATTTATTGATACCTAGTCTATCTCCATTACCACACTAGGCATTCTTTCATATAATGAGCTATGGGACAGAAACAGCATGATTATGTTCCATTAGTGGGAGCAGAACTTCTAATCAGATATGCATTTTTTTGCAAACAAAGGCAACTAGGCTTCTATGTAACTCACTGTTTTTGGTGCCTGATTTTTTTTTCAATTACCAAACCTTTGCCAGTGGCTTCTTTATTATATTATAATATACTTTTCTGATGAACAGGTTTTTTTTTCTTTTTTTTTAAATCAAAAGCCTGATGGAGAAAATTGACTCTTGAGAAGAACAGGCCAATGGATCTGCTAAATCATGAACTTCTCTGGATTCAGTGATTTGTTGTGCCAAGGTAAACCATAAGGAAGCTTCATGTCATACTGAATTATTTTAGTTCCTAAAAGAAAGGCCTTCAGAACCTTAGAACTTAGTATTATGACCTTGTCTATCTGATATAAGTCAATATAAGAACTGGTCGCATGAAAATGATCTTGGTTTAAAATAACAACATCAATATTGTTCAATGTCTTTTAAAATTATATATGTGTGTACCTATGTATATTAATCTTTCAATTTAATGTCAAAATATTTCTCCTAATGCATTTTGGAAGTTTCACATAATTATGTACTGGAAACTATATAACTTTTGACTTGGCTGTCAAGAGTTTTAACACAACATTTAACTCTCAGTGGCAATAACTCATCACAGCCTAGATTTCAGTCAAACATCTTCCATTTTTCCTCCCATTCCTGATGTCTGGTCTTCTCTCTTTCTTCTCATTCCCTCTACTTAACAACTCCTAGTTATCCTTTAAGACTTAGCTCAAGTGCTCTCTGCCCTTAAGAATGTTCCCATATATCCCTTGCTGAGGTTATCTGCCCCTTTCTGTGTGCTGGTCCTTTGTCCTTTCCTCCTAACAGTGGTCACTTGAATAAGTGATGCTTGATTTTCTCCTTTCCTCTATTTGGCTTATGTGCTTCCTATTTAAATACCTACTCCTTAACAGGTACTTTTTAGGTATTTGGTCACTAAGGAAGATATACAGAATACAATGTTACTACTTATGAGAATGTGAATAGGTAGAACCTGGAGAAAGAGCAGGAGTGGGTTTGGGGCCAGAGAAAGTAAGTCTGGAAAATGGCCCAAAACTGCTATTCTATTTCCATTTTGCCTACCATGTTCTATAAAATTACCAATGGTCTATGTAACTTATATTTTGCATAACACATTTAAAATATAAATATAAATATAACATATATGCATGTTTTTAAATGAATAACATAAGTGTGAAATCAAAGCATTATTTATATATAGTTCAAAATTTAACATTTATAAGAATATTATCAATATAAAACATGTATAGTTGGATTAACATAACATATGTATATTATGATTAGGACAGGTAGCGTTTTATATGATGAGTCTGAGAATGCATATGGGGGTAAACATGTTAAAATTTTGTAAGATATTCTATGAATGAATGGAGTCATTACTGTCCTCATTAAAACAATGGCTGAAATCTATACTTGCCTTTTAGTAGAAAGTGGTATTCATTTATATGTGGTTTTATTTCAACTGATGTATCACTGGATCAACTGTGAGAAAATATTTAAATCTCACAAATTCAAGCACCTTCTGTTTCCTGAATGTTCACATGTTATATATGTGTGCACAGAGAACGCTCACCAAATAAATTGTTTACTGGCTCAGTTTAAAAATAAAAATGATATAGTTTTTTATGGAGTGTGCCATTTCTGGAACCTCAAATAAAAAGGATAAAGATTCTTTCACTTCTCATTGAAAAGCATTACATTTTTGTTAGCATTTTACTTAAAATTTCTTGGCCCAGAAGATAAAAATTTATGGCCATAGATTAACTATTTTAATGATATGACATGGAAGCATCAAAACATTCTTTTCTACCTGTGGTGTTAGTATGATTGTCTTCTCAGAAAAGTAACGAAAACCACAATAAATCCCTGGATATGAAGTTTTTCCCCACCTCTTCTCTTTAGTTTAAATCTCAAAGGTAATACATATTTAGCAAGTAATCTGGTGCTCCATAAAGAATGTTTAAAATGTGGTGATCATTTAAAATATCTGCATGTATTTAATGGCTGATTATTATAGAAACCATGATTTAAAGTTAATATATTTTAAAAATTTACCTGGTGTCTACTTAGATTTAACAATATTCTTTAAACTATTTATGAAAACAATCACTATCTAAATATTTGCTCTCTGCTTTCATAACACAGTCACTTTTAGCTCTGCTTTCCACAAAACAATCACAACAAATTAAAGGCAAATCACTTACTGTCCTGTTACATTAGCTTGATGAAATTAGTGGCTAACAATGCTTGGCAAAAAGTGACAGTGCTTTCTTAACAGATTCACATAAATTTTTTTCTGGAGAAATTAAGAAGCATATCTTTATCGAAATATCCAAACTTTTCTTTCTGAGATAATATCTCCAAATCTCACCTATGGGTTTAATTGTCCTGCTCCCAAAATAGAAATAAGTAGCTAATGCAGTTCTTCAACTCACAAAGTTCTTGGTGGGGAGAGAAAATTTCTTACTTTTCTTAAAATTTTCCTGAGAAGATATATTGGTGGCAGAGAGGCAGGAAACAGACCTGGGACTATTTGCTTTTATAGCTAATGCTCTTTTCTTTCTATAATACTATCGCTTACCTAACTCCTTTTTAGGAAAAAATAAGATGCTCTGCCTTCCGACACCTCTTCCCCAACATATATTTTCTCTATATCATAAGTGGTAGGTGATATGAGTTGAATTCTCTGTCCCAAATTTTGGAAGTCCAAGAAGCTTCAGTACCTTAGAATGTGACCTTATTTGGAGACAGGATCTTTATAGAGGTAATCAAGTTAAAAGGAAGTCATTAGGGTAGGCCAGTCATTAAGAATATCAATATGTCCGGTATCCCTAGGGAAAGGGGAAACATGGACACAGATGTGAATAGAGGAAAGACAATGTAAAGAGACATAGAAGATGACTATAAACTAAGGAGAGAGGGCTGAAATAGATTCTTTCTTCACAGTCCTCACAAGGAATAAACCCTGACCACTCCTGGATCTTGGACTTCTAGTTTCACAATAAGACAATAGATTTCTATTGTATAAGCTACCTAGTTAGAGGTACGTTGTTCACTGGCTCTAGCAAACTGATATAGCAAACTTTAGAAAAGTTGAGAGGGTGACCTGTGCTAGTAAGTTTTCTGTTACTGTAACAGATACCTGAGACAATCCATTTACAAAGAGGAAAGGTTAATTTTGGCTGACAGTTTTAGAGGTTTCAGTCAATTGTCAGGTGACCCCATTGCTTTTGGGCCTGTGGTGAGGCAGTATATCTTTGTTTGATTGTTTATGAGCTATAAATAAAGCATAGACAAGGCATGGTGGTAGCATAATAAAGAAAAATCATTGAGTGCATCTTAGCAACAAGGACATTCCATGTTATGTAGAATATTCAATTAATTATTTGTTGAATGAATATATTAATGAATACTTTATTTTGGTCAAATTTTTCATTAAGCTGGTACTATGGGCTGAGGGGTTTACCACAAAATTTCACATGTTGAAGTCTTAATCCCTAGGACCTCAGAATCTGACTATATTTGGAGATAGGATCTATAAGAAGTTAATTAAATTAAAATGAGGTCATTAGGGTTGGCCTTAATTCAGTATGAATAGTGTCCTCATGAAAAAAAGAAATGTGGACACAATCTTTCAAGAGGAAGGTAATATGAAGACCTAGGCAGAGGATGGTCATCCACAAGTCCAGAAGAAGAGCCTGGATCCTTCCCTCAATGCCCTCAGCAGGAGCTAACCCTGCCCACACTTTGATCTCAGACTTCCAGTCTTCAGAGCTGTATGAAAACATATTTATATTGTTAAAAATCATACAATCTCTATGGACTTTGGCAGTCCTACAAAATTAATAGTGGTATACAAAATAAATTCTCTTTCAATTAAAAAGGTTTATGTTAAGATTTCTTACTACTTTATAACATTCAAAATTTTAAAGCTGTTCCAGGAGCATTATCATCCATTCTAAAATAATAAAATCAACTTAATGCATCGTATATATTTCCCTGGCCTCAGTCCTAGAAGAGGATCTACACCACACATCCTAGAAAATAAAAGAGGACTAATTGTTAATCAATTAGTTGATCTTTTGAAGAAGAAATGACATATAGGCAACATAGTTTCAGAGAGGAATACCAAATCTGAAATGTAGTAATTTCCTCAGAAGGTCCCAAATATTCCTTTTTCAACCAGTCTTTGGCAGGAAGTCAGAAGAAGAGTTAATAGCAATAGGTGAAACTAGTTTGTATTTTGTTATTTTTTTGGAAACTGTAGAAAGAAATCCTAAGAAGTCCAAGCTAAGAGCAAAGTCGTTAATTCTGCTTTTGTAAGGCTCCTAGCTAAAGGTGAGGAGGCAGAGTGGCCTCTCAACAGACCTATGATGGCAAACCACGCAGTCTCTCCCAAAGCTTCCTGTCATGTTTCTCTTCACTGCTGTAGACATGTTAATGTTAAGGCTTTATTTTAAGGATTTTATTGGGTATTGGGGTTGAATTCATTTTATGACAGTTCATCTTTCAGCTGGCCGGGGATGTACTCTCAGGGACTGACCTTGCCTTCCAACTGAGAAATCCATAGATCTCATTTATATTCATTTGGTTTCTCCAAAAATGACAAGCTAGGAAGACTCTATTGCGTTAAAATCAGGATTTTGATACGTTCAAATGCTTTTTAAAACTGGAAAATAAACAGAAACATGAAAATGATTTGGGTTTATATTACATTCTAAATATGGGTTAACTGTACAGAGGTATATAAACACATTAATTGTAATTGTAAATTACCATGTTGTGCAGGAAAACAGACATATGGCAGGTGTCTTCACTTACTAGCTACACTACAGCTCTTTAGCATTAATGGGCATCAGATTTAAAAAAAATATTTTCATTTTTAGCAGTCTTTCTCTCTTATATTTCCCAGTACTCCTCCATTTAGAAATCTGCCTTCTTTTATAGAAATACAAATGTGACTAAAAATGAAAAGGTTGTATTTACTCTTTAAAATATTGCTTTGTAATGAGAAATTGCTAGTTCAGAGACAAAGAAGAATATTTTTTTTAAATTCTAGATTTCATAGAGCCTTGCTTTAAAAATATTTCTTGGGGGCTGGGGTTGTATCTCAGTAACTCAATGGTAGAGCGCTTGCCTAGCATTGTGTGGAGCACTGGATGCGATTCTCAGCACCACACATAAATAAATAAAATAACGGTCCCTTGACAACTGAAAAAAAATCAAAAATATTTCTTGGATTTTTGTAAATATATATCTAATAAATATATATAAAAACAATTTAAAAAGTCATTAACAATACATAACCTTAAATTTTTTTCTATGTACTGTACATATTTTTTTTAAAAACAATATCACAAAGCTTAATAAGCTATTTTGCCTCATTCAACAATCTAGTCTAAACTTTCTATTTGTCAAAAACTGTGCAGTTCTATAACAGTTTTAACTATAACATCGTATTACACTTTAATTATTTAATCCTTTGCTGAACATGTAGGTTATTTCTAATATTTTGTTGTCAAAATTTTTAAATGCCATAGTGACCACCCTTATTGCTAAAATTATATCACAAATACACAAAATCTTCTTATCTTGAAATCATAGACCAAAAGAAAAACATATTTTAAAACTTTCTCGTAAGAATGACCTAGTATCCTTTCATTGAAGGTTGTACTGATTCACATACCAATAGGTGAAGTACCAAATATTTGTTTCTGTTACTTTGGCCACACTTATTTTTACACTGGTTAAATGATTCTAGTTTTTCATAACACCTGATAGAACAAAGCCACCTAACTCTATCTTTTAGTTTAGAATCACTTTGTCAAGTACTAACCCCTCATTACACTAGGATTTTATTGGAATGGTATAGTAGTTTTCACTTTAAAAACATTGTTCTACATAGATAATACCATTTTTTACTCTAAAAAGAATTCATCATGAACAGATTCTGCCAAGAAAACCAATACTGTTTAGTAAGCAAGACTATTTCTAGAAGAAAGCCATAAACAAAAGCAGCTAGTCTGAAAAATGAATCCCTGTGACACAGTTCCAGTATAATAAAGAAGGATATATAGATCATTCATTTCAAAAATATGAAATTATAGAAACAAGTGCTGATTCAAGAAAAAAAGTAATGGTCTGGAATAATAATAATAATAATAATAATAATAATCTAAACATCTCATGTTTTCTTAGACTATAGATAAAAAAACTTCTGGGAAGAGGAGAAATTATTATGTATGGTAAGAATGTAATTAAAGTGTTAAAGATTGATAAAAGTATAAGAACAAGAAAGGTAATAGTCAATGTAGTATTTGTTCCAAACTTGGAAGACTTACATAAAAAATGATTCAGGGATTTAATACTACACTGAGCTAGGGATATCCAGAAATCATTGGTTTACATGTATATATCTTTTAAAAAAATCTCTGAAAAAACACTGAAAAATTCAGTTAAACTGTTTATTCAGATAAACAGTTTCCTCTTCTCTCCCCTCCCCTCCCCTCCCCTCCTCTCCACTTATCTAGCATGTATGAGGCCATAGATTCTATTCCCAGCACCAAAAAACAATATTAACAAACCAACAAAGAAACATAAAAACTTTCTTCTTCTAAAGGAAATATAAGAAAATGGAAACATCTGATAAACAGTTTCAGAATGATGGTGAAGACCATTGAAACAAGTGGTTGGAATTAATTAATCAATTTTTTTGTACCAATGATTGAACCCAGGGGTTCAATCTCATCTGTTGAATCAAATCGGCATGTGCCACTGCACCCAGTGGAATTTGTTATTTAAATCAAGGTATCTGGTACATATGAAGACTTTGTACTGTTGCTGACATCTGCCTCTCTAACTACTGTACTGAAATTGTTCTCGTTAAAGCTATAAGTGGCATCCTTGAAATGAAAGAAAATCAAGAGTGTGGTGGTTTACATGTATATATCTTTTAAAAAATCTCTGAAAAAACACTGAAAAATTCAACATCAGTTTAATATAAAAGTTTTCCTAAGGTTTAGTCTTTTCTTCTTATAGCAAGTCAAGAAAACCAGGGGTGAAAAATCTCATTTCAAATTATGTAAAGGCTGATTAATGGCATGCACCAGTCAGTACTGATCTAAGCAGAGATGGAGCAGATATGTGAATGATGTAACTAGGCTGGGCTACAGACCATTAGTGTTACTCCCTGATATTAACAGTCCATCACAATTTCTTCAAATCTGCAGAGGTAGCAAAAGAATTGAAGGAGCAGCTTGGGTCAGTGGCTACTAATTTTTAGAAGCTGAATGCTTACAGGACAATCAGTTTACCCTCATCAAATACTACCTGATTTCTGTTGAAATATCTCCCCCCCAAAGCTTTCCAAAAGGGTTGTATAGGAAAAGGAAGGAATCAGCTTGTGCTGTGTGACTTTTAGTGGGATAATCCAATAGTAAGTGATTAATCATCTGTTGAATCAAAAGCTAAGCAATTAAGGTTTGATTTCGCTTACACTAACTTATGTGTATCCTTAGTACTCTCTCTTCAGACACTGACAAGAAAAAAAAGTATAAATTTGTCACACTGGATCTGTGTGGCATGTGTGTGCAGGGAAATGATCTCTCTGGGCTGCTATAAATCGTGGGGCAGAGACCAAGGCACTAATTCATCTTTACCCCGACATGAACTTGTGGACTCCATGTCATTGCATTTAGTTAAGGAGTCAGAAGAACTTATGTTACTAAACATTTTGGTTTTTCTTTAACAGATTTTTTCCTTTTAATTCTCTTTATTTTTTTGTTTATTTTGCTTTTGTTTTTGAGACAGGGCCTTGCTATGTTGCTGGGGCTATTTTTGAATTTCTTAAATTCAGTTGATCCTCTTACGACAGCCTCCCAAGTAGCCAGGACCACAGGCATATGCCACAACACTTAGCTTAAACATTTTCTTAAACAGAAATATAAAGAGCAGAGCCAGGTGTTATGGTGCATGCTTATAATCCCAGTGACTTGGGAGGCTGAGTCAGAAGGATGGCAGATTTCGGGCCAGCATCAGCCCAAAACTTAGCAAGGCCCTAAGCATTGTATTGAGACTCTGTCTTGGGAAAAAACAAAAAAACCCCAAAACTCTCAGGTTCAATCCTCAGTTATCCTCATCCCCAACAACAAAAATAAGAAATATTAAGAGCAGGAATTAAGTTTTCCTTGAGCAGTGATATAAGTTTCAAGGATAAAGAAGCTGCAGTATAGAAATGAATCTTCTCCATATGTGTGGGGCTCTATTTTAGACAGTGTCATGAGGGACACTAGACTATGGTAAACACTGTTCATTTGCACCTGTCTTGTGGCCATAAAATTTCCAATGTGATTAAGGACTCAATCTAATCTTATAGATTCATGTAATCTCTATACCTATCCATTGTCTACCTGAAATAATGAATATTTTGTGTTTTGAAAATTTGATTTGTGACAATTTGTTCTTTATCATTAGGCAATTTTAAAAAAGTCAGAAGAATGCAAGGACTTCATGCTTACCTGAATTTTTGTTTTTAAAGCACTGCAAAGCTGAGGTGTAACTGGGGCTGTTCCATGCTGTGGAGTATGGGAGATGTGATTTAAAACTTGGTTCCATTGCCTAGTGGTAGGTCACCTAATCTTACAAGGATGTTGTGAGAATGAGGATTATACCATCAAAGGGCCTAGATCCCCTAGTTGTGGGTGCAATGATGATGGCAGCACTGAGGAAGAAAGTAATGGCATTGTTATTATAATCCTATGAAATAGAAACAGGATATCTCCTCACAAGGAAGAGAATGTAGCACAGAAGATGCCAGAGTCCTAGGCATACTGCAGTACCCAGTGTCAGCCCTGCAAAAAAAGGCCTGGGTGCACACCACACTAACTTAGTGACATACTACAAAGTTGGTGTCTTCCCTACTCCTAGAGTGTGCAGCTCAAATAATTGCAGAGTGAATCTTTCCCTGCAGAGCTTGGAGTTCTGCTTTACCTCATTTTGGTGTTCAGGGGAGCTGAGAAGTATTTCGATGGTTCTGGCCATAACTACTGCTGATTGCCATATAAGCACAACAAAGGAAAGAAGAGGGTGAATAACTCCCACCCTTTGCTCTCTCCAAAGGGGACACAGCCTAAGAAGGCATGAAGAGAAATTCTGATTGGTATGGATTATGATCATCCACTCTTGCCTGTATAATAAAGTACCTTGGTGGAGAGGAAACTTTTATTTTTATTAAGATATTATTATTGCTGTTCTTTGTATTTGTATATGTTTATATATGTGTTTGCTTTTTCTCTTAATACCTAATGTTTTTTTTTCCTTTCCCTTTCCCCTACATTTTTATCTTTTCCTGTTTTCCCTCTTTATTGATTTATTTTTGGATGCAATACCTTTATTTTATTTATTTTTATGTGGTGCTGAGGATAGAACCCATGGTCTTGCACATGCTAGGCAAGTGCTCTACTGCTGAGCCACAACCCAAGCTCTCTTTATTGCTTTTTTAATGTTTAAAAAGTTCCTATTTTCCATTTAGTTCTATTTCTCCTCTGTTTTAACTTCTATTTTTTAAAATTATTTTTTTACCTTTTTGTTCATTCCAAGTACTTTTTGCCTGTTTGTTTTCTGTTGTTAATGGTGGTGTGGCTGATTTCATTTCTTTATACTTTATTATATTCTTTATTTTATTATCTGCTAGTTGTTTCCTTCTTTCTATGTGATCCTGGGGATCAAGCACAGCCACCATTTGAGTAGTTTGGATGGGGGTGCTGCTGCTGGCTAAACTTTCAGCCCAAGTCAGAAAAACTACACCTTACAATCTTACAATAGTCACAAAGAACCCCACTTGAACCTTGACAGACATTCAACTTACTTAAAAAAAACAAACAGGGAGTTAAGAGCCCCTAGTCATAGATTTTGTTCTAAGTAAGTACAGCAAGGAGTGGTGTGAAGTCATGTTCCTCGAAATTCACTACCATAGCAAGAGTAGAGAGGAATAACACAATGGTGTGGACAATGAATCTATGAGGGAGCTCAGCATAGATTGTTCCTATATCCTATCAGCCCACATATTGCTGACAAGATTGGAGGAATAACCACAGAGAGCGCACCTCACATATTCTACTGTTTACATCATGCCTGCCTGAACTACCAGAAGGACCATATTCTTGCCAGTCTTATACAGAAAGAAGGTCCTCCAGGCTCTGACACAGTATACATCATGTCAAAACCCTCTAAGCACAGCCAAAGAAGTCACAGGGAAACTATACTATAAAGTCCAAATGTAAATAAACTTATCATTACACAAGAAACCGATATCAAGAAAAGGTTGCTTATTAAGAAGGTTCTTACATTTAAATATACAAATATCAATATGGAAACACAAGAAAAATTAAAAACAAGACAATATGACAACCTAAAGTAAATAGATACATCTATCCTGACTGATTCCAAAGATACTGAAATGTATAAAATACTGGATGAAGAATTCTAAAGAATGATTTTTTAAAAGCTCAGTGAATTCCAAGAGGATACAAATTAACAGATGATTATGAAAAAGATGCAGGATATGGATGAGAAATTCAATGCAGAGATAGAGATTTTTAAAAAGAACCAAATGGAAATCAAGAAAATGAAAAGCTCAACAAGTCATTTTAAAAACTCATTTGAAAGCTTCACCAATAGACAGAATGTGTAGAATGAAAAAAAAAAACATCAGGACTTGAAGATAAGGTTGGGAAATTATCACATTCAGACAGTAATAAAGAAAAGAAAAGAAAAGAAAGAACAAACAGAATATATAGGATCTATGGTACACTATTTAAAGAACAAACATATGCATAATTCAAATAGATAAGAGACCTATAGACTGAAGACATATAAAACCCATTCTGTAGAATGACAGCATAAAATTTCCCAAATCTTGGCAACCACATGGACAACCAGGTACAAGAAGTATTTAGAACCCCAAATAGACATAACTAGAAAAGAATGCCTTCATTTTGCATTATAGTTAAACTGCAAAAAGCACAGAACAAAGAAAGCATATTAAAAGCTTCAAGAAAGAAGCACCAAGCCACATATAAAGGCAAATCTAACAGAGTAACAGCAGGTTTCTCAACAGAAATTCTAAATTAGGCCAGGAAAGCACGAAATGATGCATTTCAAAGTTTGAAAGAAAATAACTGCCAACTTAGATTACTTTATCCATCAAAGTTATTCTTCAGAATTGAAGTAGAAATAAAGACCTTACATGATAAGAACAAACTAAGGGAATTCATGACTAGTAAACCAATGAAAATTCTCTAGCCAGAAGAAGAAAAATGACAAACAATCATGAAGCATGGGGAAAATACATCTTACCAGAAGTGTAGAGAAGCACATGAGAATTTGGAAAGAAACATCACTAATACAGAAAACTATCAAGCTCTAAAATAAATTGGAGAGGAAATAACAAACAAAATATTCAAAACAACAGGAAGAAAAACAACAAAATGAGAGAAACATGTCAATAATAAAATGTAAATGATGTTAATTCTCCAATTAAAGATATAGACAGGCTGGGTGAATTAAAAATAAGACCCAACAACATGCTGCCTGCAAAAAATTTGCCTCACCAGAAAAGACAAAGGCCCAAAATTTAAGAGTAAAAAATGATATTCTAAGAAAATGGAAGCTGAAAGAAAGCAGAGTAGCTATACTAATGTCTGATAAAAAAGACTTTCAGCCAAATCAGTTAGAAAAGACAAAATCACTATATACTGACAAAGGGAACAATTCTTTAAGAGGATATAATGATTATGAATATTCATGTACTGAACATGGAGTATCCAATTTTATAAAACAAACATCATAAGATGTGAAGGGAGAGATAGGCCCCAATATAATAATGAGTAACTTCATTACTCAACTCTTACCAACAGACAGATTATCCAGGTGAAAGAAATCAACAAAGAAACAACAGAGATAAATTACACTAGGATCAAATGAACTTTAAAGATATCTACTGAATATCCCATTCAAGAGTGGCAGGACACACCTTTTACATAAGCACATGGAACTTTTTTCCAAAATAGATCATATATTAGGCCATAAAGCAGTCTTAGCAAATTTAAAAATGTTGAAATAATTTTTTGCATCTTATCACATCATAGTGAAATGAGATCAACAGCAAGAAAAACTATAAAAATCATACCAATGCATGGAGATTGAATTATACACTTCTGAACAAATAGCAGGTTTTTGAAGAAATCAGGGTGGGGGAGATTAAAAATTTCCTAGAATGAAATGAAAATGGAAACACAAAACACAAAGCTTGTGTGACATAGCAAATGTAGAACTAAGGGGAAAGTTTATACTTATGAGAGAGGGAGAGAGCTCAAATAAATGACTTAATGATGCATTTCAAAGTCTTAGAAAACCAAGAACAAACTAAATTCAAAATAAATAGAAGGAAAGAAATAACAAAGATCAGGACAGACAAAAATGAAATAGATACTAAAAGGATGATATAAAGTATCATTAAAACAAAGACTTAATTCTTTTAAAAGATAAAATTGACAAATCCTTAGCTAAAGAGAAAGAAAACTCAAAAAGTACCACTAGAGATGAAAAAGAGGATATTACAATAGATACCATCAAAATCAACAGGACTATTAGGGAATAATTAAAAAAAAAACTATATGCCCATAAACTATAAGATCTAAAAGAAATGGACAAGTTTCTGGACATATATGACCCATCAAAACTGAACCAAGAGGATATAAACTAAGCAGATCAATAACTATGAATGACACTGAAGCAGTAATAAAAAGTCTCCCAGCAAAGAACTGGACAGATTCACTGCTGAATTTTACTGGACTTTCAAATGCACTTCAAACTATTCCATAACACAGAAATGGATGGAACACTTCGAAACTCAATTTGTGAAGACATTATTATCCTGCTGTCCAAAATTGATAAGGACACAACAACAACAACAAAACAAAACCAAATTAAAAAAAAAAAAACAACTATAGGTCAATATCCTTGGTGAACATGGATAAAAAAAATCCTCAATAAACACTTGAAAATTGAATTCAAGAGCATACTAAAATGAGTACACACTAATGATCAAGTGGTTTAATTCCAGGAATGCAAAATTGATTCAACATTCACAAATCAATAATATAGCACACAAATATAATCAAAGATAAAAATCACAAAATCATCTCAACAGATGCAGAAAAAGCCTTTGATAAAATCTAATATCCATTCATGATAAAATCCCTGAATAAATTAGGTATAGAAGGATGATATGTACTGATAAAGGGAACAATTCTTTAAGAAGATATAATGATTGTAAATATTCATGTACTGAACATGGAGCACCCAATTTTATAAAACAAACACCATAGGATGTGAAGGGAGAGATAGGCTCCAATACAATAATGAGTAACCCATAGCCAACATTATACTGAATGGGATAAAACTGAAAACATTTTCTCTAAAATCAGGACTACCAGAAGAGTGTCCAGTCTTACCACTCTTACTCAATATAGTAATTGAAATTTTAGACAGAGCAATTAAAAATTAAGTAAATGAAAGAAATCATAGGTATGCAAATAGGAAAGGATGAAGTCAAATACTTTTTTTTTTTTTTGCTGACAGAGTGATTCTATATTTAGAAAAGCCCAAAGACTTCACCAAAAGACTTAGAACAGATAAATTCAGCAAAGTAGCAGGACACAAAGTCAACATACAAAAATTAGTAGCTTTTGAAAATACCAGTAATGAGCTCACTGAGAAAGAAATCAGGAAAACAATACCATTACAACAAATACACACACACACACACACACACACACACACACACCCTAACAAAGACTAGGAATAACCCTAACCAAGGAGATGAAAGACCTCTATCATAAAAATCATAAAATACTGAAGAAAGTAATTAAAGAAGATGCTAGCAGGTGGAAAGACCATATTCATAGAATGGGAAGATTAAAGTTAAAATTGTCACACTACTGAAAGTGATGTATATATTCAGTGCAATCCCCATGAAAATACCAATGACATTCTCTACAGAATGTAGAAACAATCATTTAAAAATTCATATTGAAGCACAAAGACCCTGAATAGCCAAAGCAACCAACCTTCAGCAAAAAGAGCAATGCTGGAGGCAATCCAACACTTGATTTCAAATTATACAGCATAGCCATTGTAACAAAAATGACATGGTATTGGCATAAAAACAGATCAGTGAGATAGAATAGAGGACTCAGAAATAAACCTATACATTTTCAGCCAACCGACTCTCAATGAAGGTACTAAAAACATGCACAGGAGAAAAGATAGCATCTTTACCAAAGACCCAGAAAGGTACATATTGCAAATTTTCTCTTATGTATGGAAAAAAAAGATAATCTAGAAGTATAAGAGAGACTACTATGGAAGGGGAAGGAGATTCAGGGGAGGGGGAGACAAAGGGGAGAAAGGAGGGTGGACATGATCAAAACATGATACATATATGTATGGAAATGCCATAGTGAAACTCATTAATTTGTACAATGCATTAAAAGTTATGATAAATATATGTCTAGACAAATTCCTTGCAAGACTTACTAAGGAAAAAGAAAAGGCAAAAACTGATAAGATTAATAAGTAAAAAAGAATTCATAACCACAGATATGTAGGAATAGAATTATAAGACAGATAATACTTGCATATGTGTGGCAGTAAATCTGAAAGAAGATTTTGGTTTTTGCTTTTTGGTGCTGGGGATTAAACCCAGGTTGTTGTGCATGCTAAGCATGAACTCTACCACTGACTTAACATTCCCAGCCCTAAACAGGGATTATGATTTACACTGAGAATACGATAATCAAAACTGATGAAAATGAATGTGGAAGAGTAGAAAAGAACCAATATCAGTGAAAATGTTGGAGATTTAAGATGTACAATAGCAAAAGCAAACAGGAGTTATATTAAGTATCACAAACATACTCTCACAAGTATTTCTGAATTTAGAAGAAAGTATAGAAAATTTTCAGGGGACAAACCAAATGGAGCTGAACCCAGAGAAGTATGCTGGAGGTGGGGCTGAAGCTACAGTTGTTCAGCTTGTCAATCTCAGTAATAAAGGGGTTTAGAATAGAGTGACTTCAGCCTCAGGATAGGAGATAAACTCAAGGGACGGCATAAAGTGGACAGTTCAACTGAGACCCTCCACACAAAGCTGGGGCACTGAAAATAAAAACGTGAATTAGAAAAAAAGATAGCTTCCAAGTAAACTCATGTGTTTCAGCAAGGGCTCTGGGTGGGTTGTGTGTACTCCTTTCCTATGCTATTCTCAAGCCTTTCTGCAGGGGATATTATTATCCTGGATTTTATGTTTATGCAAAGTGCTGATGGTTTTTAATTTAAAAAATGGTATATTGAAGTAGTCTTCCTGACTTGATTTGACTCAGTATTGTGTTTATGAGAAAAAAAAAATCAAATCCACTGCTTCCTGATAACCAGAAGAAACAGACACAATCTTCGATGAATTAAAGAAAAAAAAAAAAAAAGAAACAAAATATAGAAACTAACTATATATTGTAATATGCCTTCAAATCAATATTAGGGAAAAACAATGCAGTTGTAAACTTCAACTTTCCTCCCAATTTTTTCCTAAACAATTCCCACCCTCATTCCCTGGTACATATTCTTAACAAAAGGCTAATGGCCCTGAAATGAATCCCAGGGACTTCCCCAGCTTTCCCTTTCCCTCCCTCTCTTATCTTCCCCAATGGGACAGGCCCCTCAGCTTGAAAGCCTGGGGAGGCCCAGAGTAGTGGCCGGGGCACAGAGGAGGGCTCCTCCCCAAGGAAAACGGGTAGAGGAGTACATGGGTGTAAGGTAGGACCCTCCATAGTGGGGGAAATCAAAATGGAGCCCTGGTGCCAGGGGAAAGCACACTGGTGGCCCTGGGAAAGGAGGGCCGGCCATTCCCACATTCTCCAGTGGGAAGGCGTCGTTGATTGGCCGACTGCCCATCTGGTTCCGGTTATAGAACCAAATTTGGACCAAGTCCTTCTGCAGCCGGAGGTGCCCAGCGATGCGGCTGATTTGCTGGGGTGTAGGCTTTGGGCACTGCAGGAAGAGTTTCTCCAGGTTGTTTCTGATTCGTCTCTCCCTGCTTGCCCGTCTCCGCTTCCGAGCTTGCTGCAGAATCATCTCCATTTTGCATAAGCCCAGAAGGTTCTTGGCATCCACTTCCTCTAGCCACATTTTCAGCAGCGGCTGTAGCTTCCACATGTTGGCGAGGCTGAGCTGCTGGGCCTCGAAGCGGCATATGGTTGTCTGGCTGAGTACCTTTCCAAACATAGCTCCCACGGCGAACCCCACATCCGCCTGCGAATACCCTAGGGTCATCCTCTTCAGTTTCAGCTCCTTAGCCAGCTGCTCCATCTCCTTTTTAATAGCTAAGACATCTTCGGGCAGCGCCAGTTTCGGGACGCTCCGCAGAGCAATGTAAGGTCCAGAACAAGTGCCCTCGGGGGGCCTCTGGCACCAGACTCCTATTTCGCCAGCTCCACAGGAGGTCATCCTGCCCCGGAATTCATAAGGCAGGGGACCCAGAGGCATCCCCCACATGTCAGGGCCTGGGAAAATGCCTGGCCCAACTCCTGGCGGGACCATCATCCTGCCAGGAGCCACCTGGGCACTCAATAAGGTTGGAGTGTCAACCCTCATGGACACTGGCCCTCCGGAGCCACCCCCGCCACTGGATTGAAGGGGGTTCAAGTTTGAGGTCCTGGGTCCTGCCATGGGGTAGGCCGGCTCTCCCAGCAAGAGTCTGGTAGGAACTGATGGCTCTCGAGGACTGAAACAGCTACCAGCCTTGCCCTCGAGCCCCGCCCCCAGGGTGGGCAGCAGACAGAGTGGCAAGCAAGAGGGCTAAGGGTGTGTTTTATTTTGTGTGCAGAAGTGGGATATCTCGCAAATCCATTCAATGGTAACTCCTCAGGTCTTTGAGGTTAAGGGAGTGAGTCCCTCTATCTGAGCATTATTCTCAACTCCTACCAAGGTACAACCTGGAGTTCTGGCCCTCCAAGTGGTTTGGGGATCTTTAGTCGGAGCCTCCATCTATCCCTGAATGCAACTCAGGTATTTACTTATAGCTCTTCAGAAACTCTGACATCTAATCCCTTTCTCCCACATCCTCTGAACTGTCTCTTGGCTTCACAAATATTAATTAAACATCCACATGACAGGTCTAAGGGCGACCTTGTGATCCATTAACTATTCCGTCTTTACTGTCTTTATTGCCAAAAGTACTGCCAACAGTCCCTTCTTTGAACATCCTCAGTCCCAGTGCCCTATGAAATCTAGACACATGTACTTGAATTTCTAGATAACATCAGTTTACTGCCTCAGATTCTACCCCACCCCCATACTCGACCAGATTCCACTCTCTCATTAGGGTGGAGTTTCTTAACTAATTCCATGTTTCTCCCACTAGCCCTGCAAAAGTCCTCATAAAACAGAGACCTACCTTTGTTTTTTTTCTCCTTCTGGATACAGGTCTCTGGACTGTACTTGCTGTTTCCCCCATAAGGATATTCCCTGCAGTATCTAACTTAACAACATCAGGTTCCTCTATCTGTGACCACTCTCCCACTAAAGACCAAAGGATCTTAATTTGTACCTCCATTATGCCCTAACTACAGCATCCAGTCCTAAGAAATCTAAGGAGGGAGGAGAAAGAAAATATCTGACCTAAGGTTTAACATTGTCAAGGAAGAAAAGGACAGTGACTTTGGTGGGATGATCTCAGCCTCTTACTCCTTCATTCTTTAACCCAATCATGATATGGCCTTGTCTCCATACACATCCACTGAACGGGATCTTCTTGAAGTCACTGATACACTTCCAAATGTCAAATCCAATAGCATTTAAAAAATTCTCATCCTACTCATTTTCTCTGTAGTTTCTGACACACACTTCTTTTTGTTGCTTCTCCTTTTAAAATTTATATGAGATGCCAGTAACAGCCAAATATGTATTCCAACCCTGATACTCTTCTAATATCCAGTCCTGTATTTCCACTGCCCCAAATAAGATTCATTTTTCTGAGCTTCTAAATCTGCCACCCAACTTCCAGGGACTTATAAGCTGGTTAATGGCATTACCACCCACTCAGCCACCCACACTTAAGCCCTGGAGTTGTTCTTGACCTTTCCCATATTCCACAGAACACCAAATCTTATAAACTAGTTCTCCTAAAGCAATTAAACTCTACCATCTCCACGTGAGCCTCATTTACTAACTTAATTCAAGCCACATAATTTCTCATCTGTAAAATCACAATAATCTTATAACTGGCTTCTTGTGCTTCTTATTTAGATTCATCCTGCATACTATTGCTAGGGATAATTTTCCAAATACCAAATCATACCTATCAAAACATATCCATACCAAGCAAAAGTATGTGTTATTTTCTTCTTAAACTATCTTCAAAATCTAGTCCCTCTTTTCCCAGTTGACAAAGTGGGCATTTACATTCTTGAACATGATACATGTGGCTCTACACCCTTTGGTCCCTTGATACTCCATATTTCAGCAAAGATTATCTCATATTGCATATAAATGCTGCCCTTTTATGCCCATTATGTCCTTTGTTCACGTTGTTCCTTCTGTCTGAAATAGTTTCCCCTACTTCTTGGTCTTATTCTTTCATATCATTCAGCATTCTACTCAAATATTATCTAATTAGAGATGATGTCCCTGAATTTAAAAAATTTGCATCCCTGCTACTCTCTGTTCCTTTTCTGAAAAGACTTTTATTTTTTGGTATAACATGTATCATCACTATATATATATATATATATATATATATATATATATATATATATATATTCATTTATTGTGTTTCTGTACTGCCAAGAGGGACTCTATCTGGTTCACTGCTGTGTCTACAGTGTTTGCCATAGTATCAGGCACATTAAAAAGTGCTCTGTAAGTATTTGTGGAAAAAAATGAAGTATGCTGTGCTTCCCATCACTCTTAAGACTCAGTTTAGGTGTCATCTGATGTGAGCCTTACCTCAGGCAGACAAGAGTTTGTTACTGCCTTTGTGGTACTCCCATTGTACTTAATATATTTTTTATTGTAATATTACCAGTAACAATGTTACTATCAGTAAATATCAGTAGTTATTTATTTTATGTCTTTATCTCTCTAGATAGGGTATGTAGGGGTTATAAAGCCTGGAACATAACTGATATAGTGCTCAATGTTTGCTTCAAGTATGATAATACTTTATAATTCTTAAAATAATGTCCATTTAATTCTAGTCTAAAATGAGAACCTTGACCTTCCCAGGTGCCTCTCCATCTTTTCTTTCTCATATCAGAATAAGGCCTTTATGTACTTCTTCCTAGAAGAGGGTAGTAGCCTAACATTAAATCAAACTCAATAGTTGTAGATAGGTCTTGAAACAATGGCAGTGGGAGAAGAAGAATCAGGGAATCAACTGCCATCTCCATAGACTATGTATCTGATTCATTTGTGGTATTATTTGCACTTACAACCTCTGCTAGAATGTATGCTGGTTAAAGGCAGAATCCTTGTCTGTCTGTTTACCATTAGATCCTCAGCACCTGGAACCATATCTGGCATATAATGGGAAACCAAGAAATAGTCATTTAAGATTTAAAAATGAATCTTTGCAGCATTAATGGTAAAAAGAATTAGGTTTTAAGATAATAGTCTATGAAAAACAGTTTGGAATACACAGAATTCTGTTTAAAATAATTTTGCTGGTATTTACTCTTTCTATGTTATACCTACAAGCGATTTTTTTTTCAAAATCACAAAACAACCAGTGTCTGCCAAACAGAATGAAAAGTAGACCATGAAGACATATGAAAGAGAGCAATTACATACTAATAACATTAAAAACAGCCCATCTGCACAAGAGAACCACAAAGAAAAAATACATTAGTTGTTTAGAAACAAGAGTTGAATAAAAATGTTTTCAGTGAATTGGAAAAAAGTAAGTCTACATGAATTTGAACTAAGGCTTGTTATATTAATGTGTTAAGACATAGTGACTCAAAACATTGACAAAACTGAAAAGTAAAGCTATATTAATTTGATGGGGTTTGAAATTAACTTGGGTGCTCTTAGTGAAGACTTTCTCTGTACTTGGTTAGATCTGATTGGCCGATGTTTGCATCTCCTGGTTAATGCATAGAAACCACTAAGAAAAGTTTATATTCTTAAGAGAAGTCTTGCATCTTCTTAAAAGTATTATTTAATATGCTCTCACAGTAGGGTGATCAGGGAAAACAAGCAGGAGCATATTTGGTTGGAACAGAAATTGAAGTCAGAGGAAAGCAGCTGATGGGAATGCTTAAGACAACAAGCACTGTTTGGGCTGGGGCGAATGAAAGGCTAATCCATCACCTTCAACAAATATGGGGACTTCTTAGAAAGTGATTAGATTATAATGTAAGAATCAGGCCAGTCTTATCCACAGGGAATTACAGATTAAGAATAAGAAACACATGGTCCCAGGCTCCCATGTATTTATAAGTTAAATGGAAGACAAGAGATTCTGTCAGAACAGGACAGCTATATTCACCCAAAGAAGAGAGTTATCTATTAATAGGATCTTTGGAATTAAAAGTGGTTTTCTTTATGAGTTGTTTTAAGTAGAAATGCACAAAGTGTCAGGATTTGTGTTATTGAGCTCTTTAAAATATTGCTTATTTTTAGTAGGCAAAACCAACTGAAAGGACCCACTTATGGTATGAAGCAGGAAACAGTGGAGGCAGAGTTAGTAGTAAAAATCCTTGCAACGCTTGGCTTGGCTCAATTATTGGAGACGTCTTGTCTGTCTACTCTGTACCGTAGTGATCTCTGTCCTCTCTGAACTTACTGACTTTTCTGCTCAGATATATTGGCTTTCTTAAACAGTTAGCTGGAATTTCCTGTCTTAGCTCTCCAGCTAGGATATAAAGAAAGCCCAAATGGATATTATAGATACCATTTATTTTGTACTTATGTGCCAAGTAATGTGCTAATGTATGAGCTGTCCACAGTGCTCTGAGTATGTTAAATCTATGAAAACATCTGGATGTGAAGGTGATCTGTCATTAACATAATGTCATCCTTTTGGTCAGTTATTGCTCTGGCTAGAAAGGTGATCTTTTTCTTGTTTTTTCCAAATACATCTCTCTTAAAATTGCTCATGCTCCAGATAGAAAAGAACAGGTTTTGTTCAAGAGTATGTGAGAAGACTCCTAGTAGAGGCTGCAAAGGAAAAAAGAAATGAAACAAAACTTCTTGAATACAGTTAAATCAACAGAGCTGAACAGAAGATCTAAGAATTGAATCCAAGCCAGAGAGAAAAAGCAAGGCAGACTAAAGGGTGCTGATCTTTATCTGTCCTCTTCCTCAAGTGTCATAGTAAGTTCAAACTGAGCAGGCATTGTGATGTAAAGGCAGAGTCAATCAGAAGGGCAAGTACAGAACAGCAGGAACCATGTTATTTAAGGAATAAGACAAAAGACAAAAGCAGGAGACATAGATTAGTCACTGGGAAGTCCTTCTCTGGATCTTAGAAAGTAAGTCAGGGATCCAGGAAAACTCTGGTAGCTGAGTATTGTAAGGAAACAGCCTCCCACCTTGTGTTGAGAGAGCTAACATCACACATTGCAAGTTAGTTCACTGAAAACTACCTCAAAATAACACTGAAATGATTGAACTGTCAAACTTTTATGTGGATCTTCAAGTGCTAAATATATAAGCAAAATAAGACATAAAAGATAAGTTACATAGTAAAGAAAAACTAATAATACAATAAAAACATTAAAGTTATTAAAGCATGGAAAAAAGCTAATCAAATCAATGAAGTTACTAAAAGAGAATCATCTAGTGTTCTATGAAATAATTTTCATAATAGATAATAATACCATCTTTATTTGCACAGGGAATAATGGAGAAAAATAACATGGGTTAAAAAATAGCTATTTGTGAATAACAATATAAGATGCTTTTACTTTTATAACACATATACAGAAAAGCTAGAATGTAGCAGTGGTACCAACAAAGAATTTCCTTAGCTTCAAATTAAGATTGTGAAGGACTATTTTTTTCCTTTTTGTTGTCATTTAAAAAAACATTTTACAAAAGTGATGTGATTGCTTCTTAGAAATGAATGCTCATGACACAAATACAAAACAATCACAGTTAGAGACCACAAAGAGTTTCAGAGTATACAGAGAGAATGCCCTCCATTTTTATTTTGTAGATCTCACATATTCAAAAGTTATGAACTTCTTGTGCTAAAAAATAACATGAAGTATAAAACTTTACAGCCTTTACCAGAAGCTGTGACTAGTCTTAACTATTTGTGTGAGGCAGGATAGCAGCTGAGTAAGTGGAGCTGGGTGGAAAAGCACTGTGGTGATGAGTCAGGTATATTCATAGACAAAGACCTATAAAGTTGAAAGGTTTTTGTTATGCCATGCATGATTTAAACAAACATTTTAGCTGACTCTGCCCTTGTTACAGAAGAAAAGATTTAAGGATGTTCTGACATTGATAATTGTAGTCACGGTGCACTCACTATCTTCTACATTCAAATTTTCAACTCTGCTTTAACTTTAGAACCAGAGATACACAACTGGTTTAACAATTTTCCATTAGACTGCATAGTAAAATACACATAACAGAAATGACAGCTTATGACCAATGAAAGCAATAATTCAGGATATGACATGGGTTTAGAGAAGTAAATGAGTAGTAGAATAGAATTTCTGTTTATAGCAGATAACTCTTTTAGGTGATGTAAGATTTTTTTTTTATAAAGAAATTCCAAATTAACTGACTTTGATGCTATTATCATCACTAGTTTGGGGCTTTTGTGAATTTCTCTGGAAATCTTTCAAGAAACTATCAACTGAAGCAAGCCAAACAGAATCATCAAGCTTATTTTTTTTTTGAAAAATAAACCTTTATTTTAGGTGATGTGAAAGGCAGTAACATCCATGGAAATTTAAGAGATAATATCAAACCTAAAATTTTAAGCACAAATTTACCTAAATATTTAGATAAAAAAACTTATTTTAGCATTTTAAACCTGATAAAGCTTTAGTCAGCATATCAAACTCAAAACCTCTTCCTAAGTCCCTCACTTTAAATCCAAGCCTTAACAAAAACTGATCAGGATCTTCTTCTACTTCTCTCTTTAGGGTTCTGTAGTTTTCATTGTATAAATCTTTCACTTCTTTTGTTAGGTTGATTCCCAAGTATTTTATTTTTTTTGAGGATATTGTGAATGGAGTGTTTTTCCTCATTTCCGTTTCAGAAGTTTTGTCGCTGATATACAGAAATGCCTTTGATTTATGCATGTTGATTTTATATCCTGCCACTTTGCTGAATTCATTTATTAGTTCTAGGAGTTTTTTTGTAGACCCTTTTGGGTCTTCTAGGTATAGAATCATGTCGTCCGCAAATAGTGATAATTTAAGTTCTTCTTTTCCTATTTTTATGCCTTTAATTTCTTTCGTCTAATTGCTCTGGCCAGTGTTTTGAGAACTATATTGGATAGAAGTGGTGAGAGAGGGCATCCCTGTCTTGTTCCAGATTTTAGAGGGAATGCCTTCAATTTTTCTCCGTTCAGAATGATGCTAGCCTGAGGCTTAGCATAGATAGCTTTTAAAATGTTGAGGTAAGTTCCTGTTATCCCTAGTTTTTCTAATGTTTTGAACATAAAGGGATGCTGTACTTTGTCAAATGCTTTTTTTGCGTCTATTGAGATGATCATATGGTTCTTATCTTTAAGTCTATTGATGTGGTGAATAACATTTATTGATTTCCGCATATTGAACCATCCTTGCATCCCAGGGATGAATCCTACTTGATCATGGTGCACAATTTTTTTGATGTGTTTTTGTATCTGATTCGCCAGAATTTTATTGAGGATTTTTGCATTTAGGTTCATTAGAGATATTGGTCTGTAGTTTTCTTTCTTTGAGGTGTCTTTGTCTGGTTTCAGAATCAGGGTGATGTTGGCCTCATAGAATGAATTTGGAAGAGCTCCCTCTTTTTCTATTTCCTGACATAACTTGAAAAGTATTGGTATAAGAGAGAAGTAGAAGAAGATCTTAGAAGATGGAAAAATATACCCTGTTCATGGATAGGCAGAACTAACATCATCAAAATGGCGATATTACCAAAAGTTCTCTATAGGTTTAATGCAATGCCAATCAAAATCCCAATGGCATATCTTGTAGAAATAGATAAAGCAATCATGAAATTCATATGGAAAAATAAAAGACCCAGAATAGCAAAAGCAATTCTAAGCAGGAAGTGTGAATCAGGCAGTATAGTGATGTCAGATTTCAAACTATATTACAGAGCAATAGTAACAAAAACAGCATGGTACTGGTACCAAAACAGGCGGGTGGACCAATGGTACAGAATAGAGGACACAGAGACTAATCCACAAAGTTACAACTATCTTATATTTGATAAAGGGGCTAAAAGCATGCAATGGAGGAAGGATAGCATCTTCAACAAATGGTGTTGGGAAAACTGGAAATCCATATGCACCAAAATGAAACTGAATCCCTTTCTCTCGCCATGCACAAAAGTTAACTCAAAATGGATCAAGGAGCTTGATATCAAATCAGAGACTCTGCGTCTGATAGAAGAAAAAGTTGGCTCCGATCTACATATTGTGGGGTCGGGCTCCAAATTCCTTAATAGGACACCCATAGCACAAGAGTTAATAACTAGAATCAACAAATGGGACTTAAACTAAAAAGTTTTTTTCTCAGCAAAAGAAACAATAAGAGAGGTAAATAGGGAGCCTACATCCTGGGAACAAATTTTATACTCCTCACACTTCAGATAGAGCCCTAATATCCAGAGTACACAAAGAACTCAAAAAATTAGACAATAAGATAACAAATAACCCAATCAACAAATGGGCCAAGGACCTGAACAGACACTTCACAGAGGAGGACATACAATCAATCAACAAGTACATGAAAAAATGCTCACCATCTCTAGCAGTCAGAGAAATGCAAATCAAAACCACCCTAAGATACCATCTCACTCCAGAGTAATATTGGCAGCCATTCTGAAGTCAAACAACAACAAGTGCTGGCGAGGATGTGGGGAAAAGGGTACTTTAAAAAAAAAAAGAGAGAGTGAGAGAGGGGAAGGAGAGAGAGAGAGAGAGAGAGGAGAGGATTTTTTTTAATATTTATTTTTTAGTTATCGGCGGATACAACATCTTTGGTTGTATGTAGTGCTGAGGATCGAACCTGGGCCGCACGCATGCCAGGCGAGCGCACTACCGCTTGGGCCACATTCCCCAGCCCAAAAAGGGTACTCTTGTACATTGCTGATGGGACTGCAAATTGGTGCGGCCAATTTGGAAAACAGTATGGAGATTCCTGGGAAAGCTGGGAATGGAACCACCATTTGACCCAGCTATTGCCCTTCTCGGACTATTCCCTGAAGACCTTAAAAGAGCGTACTACAGGGATACTGCCACCTCAATGTTCATAGCAGCACAATTCACAATAGCTAGACTGTGGAACCAACTCAGATGCCCTTCAATAGATGAATGGATAAAAAAAAAATGTGGCATTTATATACCATGGAGTATTATGCAGCACTAAAAAATGACAAAATCATGGAATTTGCAGGGAAATGGATGGCACTAGAGCAGATTATGCTAAGTGAAGCTAGCCAATACCTAAAAAACAAATGCCAAATGTCTTCTTTGATATAATGAGAGCAACTAAGAACAGAGCAGGGAGGAAGAGCAGGAGGAAACGATTAACATTAAACAGAGATATGAGGTGGGAGGGAAAGGGAGAGAAAAGGGAAATTGCATGGAAATGGAGGGAGACCCTCATTGTTATACAAAATTACATATAAGAGGTTGTGAGGGGAATGGGAAAATAAACAAGGAGAGAAATGAATTACAGTAGATGGGGTAGAGAGAGAAGATGGGAGGGGAGGGGAGGGGGGATAGTAGAGGATAGGAAAGGTAGCAGAATACAACAGTTACTAATATGGCATTATGTAAAAATGTGGATGTGTAACCGATGTGATTCTGCAATCTGTATACGGGGTAAAAATGGGAGTTCATAACTCACTTGAATCTAAGGTATGAAATATGATATGTCAAGAGCTTTGTAATGTTTTGAACAACCAATTAAAAAAGAAGAAGAAAAAAAAAGAAAACTGATCATCAGGTTGTCAGTCTTTCTTCTGAGCTACATTCATGCCCAAATCAAACTATCTAAAGTTCATTGCTTGAGCTCTTAAGATTCTGTTCTTCATTCTATCTGTGTGCAGAAAACATCAGACAGATGAGGGTTTCATTTCCCCAAAGCCCGAGAACTCTAGGAAGCAATTATATCAAACTGACCGTGAATGGAAAAATAAAAGCAAGATTTCTATCAATATTTGTTTAATGTAAATTTTACCTTTTCGAATATCGAGCTATTAATCTATCTGATTCAAAAAGGTATACATGAAATGTACAGCATTTTTCTTTTCCCTCCCTCCTTCTCCAGCCCCTCTGCCAGGCCCCATGGGTGTGTGTCCCTGGGTGTGGGTGTGGGTGTGGGGCAGGTGGATGTATACTGGGGATTGAAGCCAGGGAGGCTGTATCATTGAGTCACATACCCTGGCCTTTGTATTTTGAGACAAAGTCTGAGTAAGTTGCCCAGGTTATCTCCAACTTTGAATCTTCTTGCCTCAGCCTTTCAAGCATTTCTTTCAATTTTTATCATGTTGCCAGCCATTGACAAGTGGTAGCAGGTCAACTTCCAGCTAGAAGTCTACATTTTGTTTATATAAAATTTAATGGAATAATTTAATTTCAAGAAAGATTTGGTCTTTTTGATTGACACAAATGCAGATGAAACATAAGGAAGAAACCAATGAATTTAAAGACATTTCTCATAAGGATATATTCCAGGGCAGGTGTCATTTTGAAAGGAAGACAATGTGTTAAAGAACTGATGGACTTTCAGGTTTGAAGGAGAAAATGAAAGTAGAATATTAGAAGAAAGAAGAGTCAAAGAGAAAGGGTTTAGAATGGAATTTAAGTAAAAGACTTAAAGGAATGAAGAAATAGGGTAGAAAACTAAAGAACAGTAAAATAAGAAATTTAACTGCTGTACTTTTGTAGAGTGTATATTAGGAGGCATGGAGAGTAACCCTATGACAAGACATGACTAGAATTAAGGATGGAGCTAACTTAGAAAATGCAAAGATAGAAGCACGAGAGAAATGTCATAAAGCTTTCAAATTCTCAAATGCTAAAAAGTAGTGAATAATTTTCCTAAAACTTGACTTGCTGGACAAATTAATTTCTTATATAACAACTACAGGAAGTCCTTGCTTTGTATATATGTGAGATTATAAAACTGACCATAAGCTGAAACCATGCAAAAGGATCATAATAATCAAAAGGGAAAAATCATCATTGCCACATGATCTTTAAAATTTGTTGGTCAAAATATTAAAAAGCTTCTTGGTATCAGCCAAAAATGAATCAAGGAATGAAAAAAGTTGAGCCTATTTTATTTAGTGCACTATAATTTAGAACATAGACCAAGAATAAGTGCTTTATTTCTTTGTAAAACTTAAAGAAGATGAACAGTGGTTGCCTTCTTCTTGTCATATAACTTAAAACATGGTTCATGCATATCTTTTCTGTGCCTGGGCAAAATGTCATACTCCTAAGTTTGGAACAGCTTCCAACATTTTATTCTTTGCACTTCCAATGTCGTGAAATATCTCTGAGAGTTCATTTAATGTAAAGGTGGCTGAGTTTTGTTTCATTGGTTTAAATTTGTTTTTGCTAGCATCACTTTCTCTGGGACATCTTCATTATTTTTTGTTTTAAATACTTTCCAGTTTCATTTTCATTGTTTAATTCTTTTGTTGCACTTCCATTTTTAAGTCTCTCTTTTTGCCCATCTATTTCTATAAAATAGGAGACAGTGCTATCTGTGAACTGAAAACAGTTATAATGTGATCAACTTAGTGGTAGATTTTGACAGAAGAGATATTATTGGCTATTGATGTTATTTGCATAGGGATTGTTGACTGAAGGGCTAGTGGCAAAGTTTGTTACTCACAGTGAATATATTCTGGTAATTAAAATCTGAACTTTGGTTTTTGGGGGATTGGTGTTATTTAACTAAATTATGGTAACTAAAATTTGTGTATATCAGAACTATACAAAGTAAGGATTAGACGTCTGTAATGATGAAGTTCTTCCTTTCCATATGCCAGGTACTATTATAAGAGTTCTATGTATTATTTCACTTAATTATCAGGGCAACCCAATGAAACAAAACTAGTATTGCCTCATTTTGCAAACAATGTGATTGTAGATATTCATCTGGCCACATTATAGAATTAATTATCCACATATTGGGGAGAATATAAATTTCCCACAGTCATGATAAATCCAAAGTTTTTCTCAATAGTGCTGATTTACTGATATAGGAATATGGAGTAACAAGTAACATATATTCATCTGGAATGTATATGTACAGTAAAACATCAGGTTCTCAGAATAGTAGAACGAAGGCAGACACATACAGATGATGTACTATTTCTTAAACGTTTCAGAAAGATCTCTAGAACAAAAACTATAGGATAGGACTGGGGTTGTGGCTCAGTAGTAGAGCGCCTGCCTAGCATGTGTGAGGCACTGGGTCTGATCCTCAGCACTACATATAAATAAATAAAGGTTCATCAACATCCAATAAAATATTTTAAAAAATCTACAGGATATATAAAGAACTCAAATAATTTAAGACCAATAAAAAACCCAAATAACCCAATCAATAAATGGGCCAAGGAACTGAACAGACACTTTTCAAAAGATGACAGTCATTAATATGGTAATATATAAAAATGTGGATGTGTAACCGATGAGATTCTGCAACTTGTATTTGGGGTAATAATGGGAGTTCTTAACCCACTTGAATCAAATGTATGAAAGATGATATGTCATGAGCTTTGTAATGTTTTGAACAACCAATAAAAAAATAATTGATCAACAAATATAGGGAAAAATGTTCAACATCTCTAGCAATTAGAAAAATGCAAATCAAAACTACTCTAAGATTTCAACTCATTCCAGTCAGAATGGCAGTTATTCAGAATTATAAGCAACAGTAAGTGTTGGCAAGTACATGGGGGAAAAGGCACAGTCATACATTGCTGGTGGGACTGCAAATTGGTGCAACCACTCTGGGAAGCAGTATGGAGATTCCTTAGAAAATCTGGAATGGAACCACCATTTGACCCAGCTATCCCACTTCTTGGTTTACACCCAAAGGACTTAAAAACAGCATAGCACAGTGACACAGCCACATCAATGTTTATAGCAACACAATTCATAATAGCTAAATTGTGGAACCAACCCAGATGCCCTTTAACAGATAAATGGATAAAGAAACTGTGATTGATACACACACACACACACACACACACACACACACACAATTGGAATATTACTCAGCATTAAAAGAAAAAACCATGAAATTTGCAGGTAAATGGATAGAGCTAGAGAATATCAAGCTAAGTGAAGTAAGCCAATCCCACAAAACCAAAGGCCAAATGTTTTCTCTGATAAGTGGATGTTGATCCATAATGGTGGTGGTGGTAGGGAGCATGGGAGGAATGGAGGAACTTTGGAAAAGGGAGGGAGCATGGGGGTAGGAAAGATGGTGGAATGAAAAGGACATCATTACCCTAGGCATATGTATTAAGACATGAATGGTGACTATACGTTTTGTACCACCAGAGAAATGAAAAATAGTGTTCCATATGTGTACTATAAATTGAAACACATTCTGCTGCCATATATAACAAATAGGAATAAATAAATAAATTTAAGAAATAATCCATGATGATTAAAAAAATTACAGAACACTGAATAAAGTAATGGAAGAAACTTAGAAGATGTATGACCTCCCATGTTCTTGAATAGGCAGAATTAACATTATCAAAATGGCCATACTACAAAAAAAAAATACAGATTGTATGGTATCCCCATCAAAATATCAATGACATTATTCACAGAACTAGAAAGAGAGTCCTAAAATTCATTTGGAACAATAAAAGATCCAGAATAGCCAAAGCAATACTGAGCAAGAAGACTAATGCTGAAGTATCATATATACTGAGCTCAAATTATATTAGCAAGCTACTGTAACAAAAACAGTATGGTATTGACATCAAAATAGATATAAAGGCAAAGCCACACAGATGCAGTCATCTGATACTCAAAAAAGGTGCCAAAAACATAAGTTGGAGGTGAGAGAGCCTTTTAAACAAATGGCCCTGGGAAAACTGAGTATCCCTATCTAGAAGAATAAAATTAGATCCTTATCTTTCACCCTGCATGAAAGTCCACTCACAGTGGATCAAAAACCTAAGAATTAGACCAGAAACTGCAACTGCTATAAGAAAACATAGGCTCAACACTCCAAAATACTGGTACAGGCACTGACTTCCTTAACAAGACTCCAAAGCTCAAGAAATAAGACCAAGAATTATTAAGTGGGACAACATCAAATTAAAATGATGTGGAATAGAGGAGGTCGCCTTCCTGACTGCGTGGAGTGAAACCAAGAAAGCAGACAGGCAGCTTCTTAGCAAGGTGGGTGAACAAAAAAAAAAAAAAAAAAAAAAATCAGGGCGGATGTAGTTACTGGAATTTAAAACTAGACATTCAAAGCAGATAAGGAACTCAGGAGGTTGGATATAATAAAATAAGGAAGAAATCCTCAGTGGCATGGTCACTGACACAGCCAGGCTCTTAGCACCAGCTACAGACCTCCCTCCATGAGCACAGCAGAGGAATAAGTGAATTAAAGGAACCCACATTTTTGGGAGGCCTGAGGTATGTCTGGGTACATAGTGTTTAGAGATCAAGACATTGCCTGCCAAAAGACACGCTGCACAATATCCATGTGCAGGAAGACACCACCATTTCTCCAGGTGGTGAGAGGACAAAGGATGAAACCATTTTGCTGACAGCTGAGGGGGTCAATTACTTGCAAAACTGAGTTTGGATCAAAATATAGGCCCAGTAAACACTGCACAACTTAAAATGTGCTTAAATGACCAGGTGAAAGTCAAATGTGGAGAGAGGTTTACACAGGGAACAACTGATTGGGGAAACCCATTCTGCTCTATCCCACCCTTTCCAATCCGAATGCTTGCAGGAGCCTACTGGCTAGGAACTAGGAAGAGGGGGGTGTGTGGGGGGTGGAGGATGGGAGAGAGTATATGGAAACTGAACCCAAGACCAGGAAGCGTGGGGTCTGAAGGTGATGTTGGGTACCCTCCAACATAAGTGGAACCAGAGGTGATCCTTAGGGTACAGTCTTCCGGCGTAGACCAGCAAGTACTGGGTATTGGAGGTGTATGGATTTAAAATTTCCAGACCAACTGGAATTCAGTGAAGAACCTGGAGCCCATCTAACCTAAACTCTGCCTCCAGGAATTCCGCATATGGGATTAGCTCTCTCACTCCAGCAATCCAGAGGATGGAACATCACTCTCCAGACAACCACACCTAAAACTTTTGAGAAGAGAAGCTGAGAATATTTTGAAGTCCAACAAAAAGAATTCTTTTAACTTTTCATAAAGATCTTTTTAAAAATTCTTTTTCTGTCTTTAATGTGAACTTAATTGTACATGGAGATTTATACATATTTATATTTATTTTTTTCTCATTTCTAGCATTTTGAAGCCAGTTATTTTTCATGGGTTAGTTTTTTGTGAACTAGGATGTTTAATTAGCATATTTTAGTTTTGTTTGTATTCTTGCATTTTTATTTTTAATTTTAAAAAGATTTTTACTTTATATATTTTTTCTCCTACTTATTTCCCTGATTCTCTTCTAACAGCCGATCTCTATTGTTTTCTCTTTCATTCTTCCTTTAATTTTTTACTTCTTCTCTTCTCCTCCTTCAAAATCATCACACCCTGTATCACTTCTGTTCTCTCTCTGTCCACCATTTGAAATTATAAATCCTTTTGCAAATTTGCTGTTTTTATTATAGGCAATAACTGATCATATCCTTTCTGTTTATTGTGATAATTAACATTGTAGACATCATAGTAAGAACTATTTGGTTTAATGCTGTATATTGTTTGCATTGGTTGTCATTATTATTTTTCTCCTCCTAAACAGTGAGGTACTAGAAACTTTCGGGGACACCATAATTCCACAGGGTAGAAACTCTACTGCCTTAGATCCTTACTGTTAGATGGGTAGATACAAAAACAACATGAAAAAGCAAGGAATGCAAACTGCCCCTAAAAAAACAGAGATACTCCAAATACAGATTCTATCACCACCATAATGGAAGAAGTGTCAGAGAAGGTGTTTAGAATGTACACAGGTAAACTGAAATCTGTGAAGTAAAGGATGGTATAAGAAATGAAACCAGAAAGAAAATACAGATACCTAGCAGACCCAAAAGGGTCTACAAAGAAACTATTAGAGCTAATAAATGAATTCAGCAAAGTGGCAGGATATAAAATCAACACGCATAAATCAAAGGCATTCCTGTATATCAGCGACAAATCCTCTGAAATAGAAATGAGGACAACCACCCCATTCACAATATCCTCAAAAAAAAAAAAAAAAAATACTTGGGAATCAACCTAACAAAAGAGGTGAAAGACTTATACAATGAAAACTACAGAACCCTAAAGAGAGAAATAGAAGAAGATCTTAGAAGATGGAAAAATATACCCTGTTCATGGATAGGCAGAACTAACATCATCAAAATGGCGATATTACCAAAAGTTCTCTATAGGTTTAATGCAATGCCAATCAAAATCCCAACGGTATTTCTTGTAGAAATAGAGAAAGCAATCATGAAATTCATATGGAAAAATAAAAGACCCAGAATAGCAAAAACAATGCTAAGCAGGAAGTGTGAATCAGGCGGTATAGCTATACCAGACTTCAAACTATACTACAGAGCAATAGTAACAAAAACAGCATGGTACTGGTACCAAAATAGGTGGGTGGACCAATGGTACAGAATAGAGGACACAGAAACCAATCCACAAAATTACAACTATCTTATATTTGATAAAGGGGCTAAAAGCATGCAATGGAGGAAGGATAGCATCTTCAACAAATGGTGTTGGGAAAACTGGAAATCCATATGCACCAAAATGAAACTGAATCCCTTTCTCTCGCCATGCACAAAAGTTAACTCAAAGTGGATCAAGGAACTTGATATCAAATCAGAGACATGGCGTCTGATAGAAGAAAAAGTTGGCTATGATCTACATACTGTGGGGTCGGGCTCCAAATTCCTCAATAGGACACCCATAGCACAAGTGTTAATAACTAGAATCAACAAATGGGACTTACTCAAACTAAAAAGTTTTTTCTCAGCAAAAGAAACAATAAGAGAGGTAAATAGGGAGCCTACGTCCTGGGAACAAATCTTCACTCCTCACACTTCAGACAGAGCCCTAATATCCAGAATATACAAAGAACTAAAAAAATTAGACAATAAGATAACAAATAACCCAATCAACAAATGGGCCAAGGACCTGAACAGACATTTCTCAGAGGAGGACATACAATCAATCAACAAGTACATGAAAAAATGCTCACCATCTCTAGCAGTCAGAGAAATGCAAATCAAAACCACCCTAAGATACCATCTCACTCCAGTAAGATTGGCAGCCATTAGGAAGTCAAACAACAACAAGTGCTGGCGAGGATGTGGGGAAAAGGGTACTCTTGTACATTGCTGGTGGGACTGCAAATTGGTGCGGCCAATTTGGAAAGCAGTATGGAGATTTCTTGGAAAGCTCGGAATGGAACCACCATTTGATCTAGCTATTCCCCTTCTTGATCTATTCCCTAAAGACCTAAAAAGAGCACACTATAGGGACACTGCTACATCCATGTTCATAGCAGCACAATTCACAATAGCAAGACTGTGGAACCAACCTAGATGCCCCTCAATAGACGAATGGATAAAATAAATGTGGCATTTATACACAATGGAGTATTACTCTGCATTAAAAAAATGACAAAATCATAGAATTTGGAGGGAAATGGATGGCATTAGAGCAGATTATGCTAAGTGAAGCTAGCCAATCCCTTAAAAACAAATGCCAAATCTCTTCTTTGATATAAGGAGAGTATCTAAGAACAGAGTAGGGACGAAGTGCATGAGAAGAAGATGAACATTAAACAGGGATGAGAGGTGGGAGGGAAAGGGAGAGAGAAGGGAAATTGCATGTAAATGGAAGGAGACCCTCAGGGGTATACAAAATTACATACAAGAGGAAGTGAGGGGAAAGGGGGAAAATATAAGGGGGAGAAATGAATTACAGTAGAGTGGGTAGAGAGAGAAGAGGGGAGGGGAGGGGGGAGAGGGGATAGTAGAGGATAGGAAAGGTAGCAGAATACAACAGACACTAGTATGGCAATATGTAAATCAATGGATGTGCAACTGATGTGATTCTGCAATGTGTATACGGAGTAAAAATGGGAGTTCATATCCCACTTGAATCAAAGTGTGAAATATGATATATCAAGAACTATGTAATGTTTTGAACAACCAACAATAAAAATTAATTAAAAAAAAGAAAGAAAATACAGGAAGTGAAAGATCACTTCAATAAAGAGGCAGAGATTCTGGGGGAAAAAAAACAAACAGAAATTCTTGAAATGAAGGAAACAATAAACCAAATTAAAAATTCAATAGAAAGCATTACCAACAGATTACACTACTTGGAAGACAACCTCAGGCAATGAAGACAAAATATATAATCATGAAAATAAAGTTGACCACAGAGAGAAGATGTTAAGAAACCATGAACAGAACCTTCAAAAACTATAGGATAACATAAAAAGAGCAAATTTAGGGTTTACTGGGATAGATGAAGACACGGACATACAAACCAAAGGAATTCACAATCTTTTCAATGAAATAATATCAGAAAATTTCCTACACCTAAAGAATGAAATGGAAAATCAAATACAATAGGCTTATAGGACCCCAAATATACAAAATTACAAAAGACCCACACCAAGGCACATTATAATGAACAAGTCTAACATACAGAATAAGTTTAGAATTTTAAAAGATATGAGAGAAAAATATCAGATTACATATAGGGGAAAACCAATTCATATCTAAGCTGATTTCTCAACCGAGATCTTCAAAGCTAGGAGGTCT
This sequence comes from Callospermophilus lateralis, assembly GCF_048772815.1. Taxonomy (NCBI): domain Eukaryota; kingdom Metazoa; phylum Chordata; class Mammalia; order Rodentia; family Sciuridae; genus Callospermophilus; species Callospermophilus lateralis. Next base: position 91,635,788 of record NC_135309.1, on the reverse strand, counting down.
TGAAATAACATATACCAAGCTCTGAAAGAAAATGGATGCCAACCAAGAATCTTATATTCAGCAAAATTAAGCTTCAGATTTGCAAGTGAAATAAAAATCTTCCATGATAAACAAAAGTTAAAAAAATTAGAAAGCCTACATTACAGAACATTCTCAATAAAATATTCCATGAAGATGAAATAAAAAAAGAAGTGAAAAACAGTAAAGGGAGGAAGTACATTAAAGAACTAGTCAATCAATGGAGAAACTAATTCAAATTAAAAACTGGAAATAATCCCAAATGACTGAGAATATACAAATCGTATCGCAATAATAACCTTTGACATTAATGGCATAAACTCATCAATTAAAAGACACAGACTGGCAGACTGGATTGAAAAACAAGACCTAACAATATGCTGTCTCTAAGAAACTCACCTCATAGGCAAAGATATCCACTAAAAAAACAACATATCACTCACAGGGATCTCGTAAACAAGAAGGTGTTTCTATCTTCATATCAGATAAAGTAGACTTTAAGTCAATGTTAATCAGAAGGGATAAAGAGGCCATTTCATACTGCTTAAGGGAATTATACATCAACAAGTGACAATCATAAATATTTATGCCCCAAACATTGGAGCACCTATGTACATCAAACAAACCCTACTTAATTTCAAGAATTAAACAGACCACAACACAATAATATTGGGTAACGTTAACATGCCTCTGTAACCATTTGACAGATCGTCCAAACAAAAACTAAATAAAGAAGCTATAGAAGTAAAAAATATAATTGATAATTTAAACTTAAGATACATATATAGAGTATTTCATCCATCAATGTCTAAATATACTTTCTTCTCAGCAGCACACAGAGCCTTCTCTAGTATAGATCATTTAATGTAAGGTATCATATATGTTGGCATACAATTGTAATATTACCTTAATATATTTTTAGCATCTGTACTTTAGCTGTATTATTTCTTCTCTATTTCATATATTTCTGCTCCTACTCTTATTTTTTTCCATCTTACTATACAACTGGAAAATAATTTGTTATTCTTGCTTCTTTCTGGTACAGCTACTTTAAGTTATAAATGTTCACCTCACTACTGTTTCATTTCAGAGATCCTGATATTTTAAAAGTTTTATTATCACTTAGCTCAAAGTACTTTTTATTTACTTTTCTTGTGTTTTCTTCCTTGACTGCTGAGATGTTTATAAGTTTGCCATTTAATTTTGAAATAGTTGACATGTGGGTGGGTATATATGTTAAGGTGATTGACTTCTAATGTAATAAATCATAGAGAAAACATAGCACATGATTTCAAATTTAAAAAAAGTAATGAAAATGCTTTTCATATTGATTGTATTGGTTACATACATGTCAAAACTGATCAAACTGCATACTTAAAATATGTACATTTTATTGTACTTCCATTTTACCTCAATAAAGCTTTGGAGAAAAAAATAAATTTCAATTCCATCTTGGAGGGGTCAAATGTTTAAACCATTGCAATTTGTATGCATGTATATATGTATTGGTAAAGCATAGAATAGAAGAAATTACCAAGTATATAATGTATATATTTCAACAATATACAAGTTTTACTATTTCAGATGTGTGTACACTTAATAAATAGTTGTTAAATGTTAAAAAACATTCAAAAAACTTTACACCAATCCTCCCAATCAATAAATGGGCAAAAGAACTAAACAGACATTTCACAAAAGAAGAAATACAAATGGTCAGTAAAGATCTGAAAAAATTTTCAACACATTTAGCAATCAGCAAAATGCAAATCAAAACTACATTGAGGGGCTGAGGTTTTGGCTCAGTTGTAGAGTTTGCCTAACATGTGTGAGGCACTGGGTTCAGTTCTCAGCAATGCATATAAATAGATAAAATAAAGGTCCACTGACAACTAAAAAATATTTTTAAAAAACTACATTGAGATTTCTTTTCACTTCAGTTAGAATGGCAATCATCAAGAGTAAAAAATATAAATTCTGGTAACAATGTGGGGGGAAATGTACACTCATACATTGTTGGCAAAACTTAAAATTTGTACAACTACTCTAGAAAGCAGTATGGAGTTTCCTCAAATGATTAGGAATGAAAACACCATATGACCCAGCTATCCCACTCCTTGGTATTTATCCTAAAGAACTAAAATCAGCATGCTATAGTGATACAGGCATATCAATGTTTATAGCAATACAATTCACAATGGCCAAGTACTAGAACTAATCCAGTTGCCCATCGAGAAACAAATGGTTATAGAAAATGTAGTACATACAGACAATGGAGTTTTACTCAGCCATAAAGAAGAATGAAATGATGGCATTTGCCACTAAATGGATGAAAATGGAGAATATTATGCTAATTGAAATAAACCAGACTCAGAAAGTCAATGGCCAAATATTTTCTCTTATATGCAAAAGCGAGAGTGAAATGAGGGAATAAAAAAGAGAAAAACAGGTTAGGGCAATTCCATGAAAACAGAAGATAGATTCATGGAGTAAAGGAAAGGGACCTAGAATTGACCAAATTGAGAAAGAGAGGAAATGCAGAATGAAATTGACCAAATTTTGCTATGAACATATACAAATACACCACAATAAATTCCACCTATATGTTTATTTATAAGACACCAATTAAAGGAAACCAGTAGAGGATGGGGAACATGAGGAGGTAGGAGGGAAGGGCAATCCTTAATAGGTACTGAAATAGAGCAAAATGCATTTCATACATACATGAACATGTCAAAATGAAATACACTATTATTTATAACTATGATGTACTAACAAAACAAAAAACTTCTGAAATATTAGCTAACAAAAGAATCTTCAAGCTGATATTGATTAAGTTATTAGAAAATTTTAATTGAGTCCCCTTAAAAAGTCTCATTATAGAGATCATTGCTACAGAAAGCTTTTAAAAATTATGTACATTTTCTTGTCCAATTTTTCAAATCATAGCTATAGTATTTTGTGAATTAAGATATTACACAATACAACTGAACTCTGACAATGATTATGCCATGTCATTATTCAAAACATCTATAAACTTTATGGTATATGTTTTCTACATCTTAGTACAACATGTTGAATAGTTGGGATTAAATATGTATGACTGAAGAAGACATTTATTAACAGACATTAAGGGAAGATATATGAGTACAAAGTCTCAAAGAATATTCAGACATTGAGTATCAGTTAATTCAATTTTTACATCTATAAACTTAAGCCACTGATCAAATGCTCAAAGTTTAATATTAAATAGAACTATTTTGCTTTAGAAACAGACTGTATTTTAAGAAATATGATGAAACAAAAACTTTAAAAATTATATTCCTGATTTTAACATGCTGATAATCAACTCAGCACATCTTGAGATTTTTAGAAATACAAAATATTTGCACTATCTATGGTGCTTAATGTTCACTTTAAATTTTGATTTTGGTGCCAGAGAATATTCATTTTAAATGTTTTGAATCACCTCTAGAAAGCAATGCTGTTTCTCTAAGAGGTTTATTTTGGAAGTATTTTTACTAGCAGACAGATTTATCGCTGGTAACTTGCTGTCAGTCTGTCTGTGACAAGACAGAGCAGACAGACAGGGTGCACACCAGAGCAGATGGGGAATGTGTACACAAGAGCAGCTACACTACCGGCTTTAAGGGAGGCATGTGGTCCACAGAGAGAAGTGAAAGGCAAGTGGAGCCAAGTAAACCACACAGGTCAGGTAGGGGAAGAGACACATATGGGCTAGGGAAGACATGATTCCATATGCTGGCAGGACCAACGGACTCTAAGTGGAGGAGACCAGAAGCCAGGACTGACTGAATTTTTGGACAGATATAGACACAGCATTAAAAGTCATGGTATGAGAGCCACTGGTATGAGAGCAGTAAAAGTAAAAACTTTTCCATATTAACTCATAATTCATTTTCAGTACAAATACAAATTCATATTATTCAGTTATTTATGTAAAAACATTCAAAAATCATTAATTTTTTTTTATCTTTAAAGAGAAGAGTTAGCTCAGTAAAAGGAGAGTTGCCACCTTTACTGCCAAATTCTTCAAAGGATTTTTCACAAATTGGTTCAGAAAGCTGTAAAAAACATGGTGGCTATTTTTAATTTTTTTTTAAAGTGAGATTTCTGGAGTAAGACTACTTATATTCACTGTGGTTACTGGAAAATTGAAAAAGTCAAAATAAGAGGATAATATTAGACCTTATAAAATATATATAGTCAGAGCAAATGTCTGTGATTTATGTAGAGGAAGCTCTAATAATTTAGACAGGTTATACTAAGTGATTCTGTAATCAATTATTTCACCCAAGTTCCTTATTCCAGCTATTTATAATGCATGATTCACTGAAAACACAGAATTCTTAGTGGTCAACTTTTAGAACACTCATCCCTTATATTAAGTAATAATTATAAGGTGGCATGGAACAATGAATAAGGAAACTGATAAATAAAAGCTGCAAGGCCAATTCTACAGTCATGAACAAAAACTGCCTGAAAAGTGCTATTAAGTTAATGAAAACATCACTTAACAGATTAGAATATATCTTTAGAATGGAGAGAGGAATGCTACAATTCTTAGCAGTACATGCAGGCAAAAATGGTACTGTATCATATATGCTAATATGAATTGAATTTTAAAATCTGTTTACAAGACAAAGTATAGATTTTCAACTACCTAATTCATTTGAACCATATTTAAAAACATTTCAGACAATTCAATTTCTTTGCACATTCTGAATGACACCATATTTTAGAGTCTATTACTGATTTTTCATTGCTGTCTTTAGAAGAAAGTTATTATTCAACAATGAAGAAGAGATATAACTCCATAGTGTCATTTCAACAAGAGGTATTTTCAGCAATAAAATGAGTGAATGTTTAGCAAATATTCAGTAAGTTCAGTTAATGTAAACAGTCCGGACTACTGACTCAAAATTAGGGCTACCAAGTTGTACACAATTCAAATTCACCTAGCAATTGCTAACATTCCACTGCATATTCTGGTGAGGAAATGTGGCATTCAGGTACATGTTATCAATGGCCCAGTTCTATATCCAAACCAAAAAAGTCCCATCTAAATTTGAAAAATATAACTTTTCAAATTTAACTTCTTAACCAGTAAGACATTTATTATGTTTGGTTTCTTTTTCTCCCCACTCCCTTTACATTATACTACTATCTAATTTTGAAGTGTTCAGATTTATATCAGTCTTCTGGGTAGTCTGAAATTATAAAGAAAAGCCTGTCTAAGCCATAAAAGGGGCAAGGAACAATATGACTGATCGTGGAGGAAATACGCTAAAAGACATCAGGCATCCATCTGGACAACAAACTTTCAGTGAATCTAGGTTCAAGTTTTTTCTTATCAGCAGGTAGAAAATGATGCTATAAGGTAGAATACTGACATGTAGAGCTTCCTCTACATGTCTAGATCCTTACTCTTTAGGTGAGACAGGAGGGCTTAGGGTAGCAAAACTGTCTACTTACATCTGACATTAAGTGATCTTGTCTGCAAATCCAGAGCGCTGTATAATTTTATACTTTCCTTTATGTGTGCTATAGCAATAACCTTAATAATTTGTTGGTAACCATGAATTATGGTTCCCATGGACCTTAGAGAACTGGTAAAATGAGTCTGAAGAGAAAGAAGGTTATGTTTGCACTCTCTCCTCCACACACACACTTCAGTTCCTCTCTCACTGTTTTGTATTTTCTTCTACTACTAACAGGTGACATACTTTACTTATTTATTTTGATCTTTGTCTTCCCCACTAGAATGCAAGCTCCATGTGGAACTTTATTTGCTGAAATTCTCTGTGGTGTTCCTGGCACCTGGAGCAATGTTTGGTACATAGTATATACCTGCTGAACCCAAAGAGGCACTCTGGGAGCACTTGGAAGGGACTGAAATTACCCCAGCCTCAGCAGTAGGGTAATGTAACCTCAGGCAGAACCAATCTGGCAAAGAGTGTCCTGTCAGTCATGTGAAAGTCAAAGTAAGCTGCACCCAAACTTATAGGAAATCAGAGATATCAACACTCTCCAACCTTGCTGGTTTTCAAACATGTATATTTTTCTTTCCCTTTTCCCTTGGTAAAAGCCTCCTCATCAACAGTCACAGATTATATCAACTTTTTTTTTGTGGGGGGGAAGCAACACATCACATGGGATCATTTTTAATTTAATCTTTACTACTACTCCAATGCCTCTTTCAATTTTATTGTTTCCAGATTTCTATGTCTTACAGACATTTTTTTCATTCAAATATCCTTTTCTTTTTGAATTCTCCACCCTATTTTCTATCCTTTTGAGGATCTAGTTTCTGCATAATATTTTGTGATCCTTATCAATGTCATAGGGAACACAGAAAAACATGAATAAATAAAACCCCTTGTTGTTTTTAAATAGAATTAGAGACAAGAAAATGGGAGTTATCTACAAATTCACTCCTATAGGATTAAAATAATAAATAATAGTTCAAAAATGATAGCCTTGAATTCTAAATGGCTGACATTGTATAATACTGCATTAAATTTTTATAGTATCTTGCTCATCTGGAGAAATACTGAAAAAATCTTTCCAGAAATGGTAGAAATTGCCCACATAGAATTTCTACAAATAAGTGAGGCAGATATTTGCTATTGCCATTTTATAGAAAACAATAAACCAAAATATGGACTATAAAATAAAAGAAGATTCTATTACATCATTCTCTGAAGAACAGTGTGCTTTACTGGTCAATTTTACTAGTAAGTTTAAAAACAAGTGGGGAATCAGCTACTTATCACAGATTCAAAACCTCTCAAATATCCACCATTCACTTTATGGTACAATTATGGAAAAGTCCAACTTCACTTTAAGTATAAGGCCAACATTGTCAATAATGAAGTAGGAAGTTGTAGAGTACTATAGTTGCTTTCAAATAGTAAATAAAAAATAAAAATAAAAAGTTAAATAAAAATAATATGACTGTACTGAAAATAATGGTCAGTGATATTTTAAGTAAAAATTTAAATTTTCTGCACCTTTTAAAAATTTATAGGTGCATAGTAAATACAATTCATAAATCGAAGTTATTATGAGCAATATATCTATTTTTCTTATAAAGGGAAATAGACTTAGTTATAAAGGAAAAATATAGTATTAAATAAGTATGTGTTTTCTTAGGCAATCTCACTACTATCATTTGAAACTTTCAGTCAACAGGTAAAATATAACAAGAAAAAAACCTTTATGATTTAGCAAGCTCAAAGGAAAAAAAAAGGATTGCATTAAATTGAATTTACAGCCTAAGTATCCATTACAAATTTGTGGTCAGTACATACATGGAAAACTTCAAGTAATATTAATACTTTAAATTATAAATTATAGGATTATTGATCAGAGAAGTTGGTGTTTCAAAGGTACTTCAACAACTTTTGGTTATTTCCATTTGAATTTCTTTTTTTTTTAATTTTTAAATTTATATATGAGAGCAGAATGCATTACAATTCATATTACACATACAGAGCACAATTTTTTCATATCCCTGTTTGTATACAAAGTATATTCACACCAATTCATGTCTTCATACATGTACTTTGGATAATGATGTCCATCACATTCCACCATGATCTCTAACCCCATGTTCACTCTCTTCCCCTCCCACCCCTCTGCCCTATCTAGAGTTTGTCTATTCCTCCCATGATCCCCCTCCATACTCCACTATGAATTCTTGTCATCACCTCAATCCATCACCTCAATGAAACAGGTCATAAAATAATTTCACCATCTTCTGCCTTTAAATGATTTCCCTTCCAGTTCCTCTACTTCTGGTAATGTTATTTTCATTGTCCAGTTACTTACACTGGAGCTTATTGTTGCCTCTTCCCTTTCCACATCTGATCTATTTAACATTAAGGAGAGTGGAGTCTTCCTTAGTGTATCCATTAGTTCTCTTATTCTTTGCATTGTCATTGCCATCACTCCAACACATACTTCAAATATATCCTTGCGTTGTCATCAAAGCTTGCTCAGTCTACCACCTGGGACTTCTTTTTCTTTTCTTTATGTTCTTACTAAACATTCACTGCTCAACATTTTAAAAGACTCTTTGAGGAAAATCCCTGATTTTAGTTGAAAAAATTCTGTTTTTATAAATAAGTATGGGTGTTTTTATAAATAAGTATGGGTAGTGTTGGGGGTGCTAGTCCTAACTTTTCTCTTATTTGATGCAATCTAATGTTGATGACAGCTTCAACATTAAGAGACACCTACTAGCAGAAGGATCAGAAAACAATTTTTCCTTTGTTAATTTCTAGGCGAAAAGATAGCCATGATGAGCTCTTATTCAATGCTATATGTTCTGCTGCCAGAATAGCGTCTGGAAAATAGTGAGTATTCAATAAATATTTGAGCACTAAATGGATATGTGCTGAGGTGTATATATGAAATCTTCTGATTTATGTCAAACCCCACAGGATATAGAGGGTTGCATAGCAAGTTCTGTCCTAAGAAAAAGATTCGTTCAGAGAAGAGCTAAATAATTAAGATGACTTAGTATAATATCAAGTGAGTATGATAAAGATGAAAAGTAATATCTTATTTCTGATAAATTGCACAGCAAAGTTCAGCCTGGTAGTAAGGAGCAAAGGTAGAAATAAACTGTGTTCAATGACCATTTTATAATTTCTTTGGAAAGAAACCCTAAGATTAGAGCTAAGATGAGCCTTACAAGGCTGTGGTCTCAAAGAAAGCATTAAGGTGGTTTCTACTTGAGCTGTGAGTGACCACCACAGTTGAAGTGTAACCCTGATGCAATAATTATCTACTACTATGGGATAAATTACCTCCCAACTTGGCAGTTTAAAACAATGAAACACTTATTATCGCATGGTTTGTGTGGGTAAGAAATTGAACACAGCGTGGCTGGGTGGCTCAGGCTCTGGCTCTGGCTCAGGGTCTCTTACCAGGCTACAATCAAGGTGTTGGCTGAGGGTGAAGTCATCTCCAGGCTCAACTAGGAGAGAATCCTTTTCCAAGGTCACTCAGTGGCTGTTGGCAGACCTTAAGCCCTACTGGCACTGGGCCAGTGATACCAGTTCCTTACTATGTGGGTTTCTCCACAAAGCAGCTTACAGCACGGCAGCTGGTTTCCATCAGAGTGAGCAGGCAAGAAGACAAGAGAGAGCCTAAGGTCTGTCAACATTCACTGGTCTTACCATGTTCCCCTTTATCCTCAAGCAGCAGGCTTGACAGAATGGTGGAATGAATTTTGGGAGATTGTTATGATGCCTGCTAGGTGGCAACACCTTGCAGATCTGGAAAAATGTCTTCCAGGATATGGAATTCACTCTAAATCAGCACTTAATATACAGTCTATTTACCCTCAATCTGGGGGGTGAAGGGACATAAGTGGGTCAGCTTTTCTTCCTCTTACCCTTAGGATTCACTAGGAAAACTGCTGTTTCCCATGGTCTGACTTTAGACTCTCCTGGTATAAATGTCTTGGCTCCACAGGGAGAAATGTTTCCATTGGGAGATAAAATAATGATTCCACAGAAATGTAAGCTGAAACTACTGTCTTGTCATTTTTGAGCTCCTTAAGTGGAATCAACAGAAGTAGAGAGTATTGCTATACAGGGTGGATTATGGATCCTCATTTCCAAAGGAAAACTGAGTATCTACTACACAATAGGGGTAAGGAAGAATATGTCTGCAATACAGGAAGTGCTCTGGTGTATCTGCTAGTACTTTCTCCAATTACTATCAATAGGATACCACAACAATCTAATTCAGGCTAATGGCCATGATTCTTTAAGAATGAAAGTATGGGTCATTTTTCCAGGCAAGGAAACAGCTAAAAGCAATGGGAATACTGGTAGTTGAAGACAGCAGTCATAAATATCAGATATGACTACATGATCAGTTGCAAAAAATAAAGAATGTAATAGAATGTCTTCTCTTTAAAAATATATATGTATATATTAGTTATTGATAGACCTTTATTTTATTTATTTATATGTGGTGCTGAGAATCGAACCCAGTGCCTCACACACATGCTAGGCAAGTGCGCTAACACTGAGCTCCAGCCCCAGCCCCTTCTTTATTTTGACATGAATATGTGTATGCAGACATACACACTATTTTAGTTTTTGTCTCCTCTTTCATATTTTATTTTAGTTGTAGTTGGACATAATACCTTTATTTTATTTTTATGTGGTGCTGAGGATCGAACCCAGGGCCTCACATGTGCTGGATGAGCACTCTACCGCTGAGCCATAACTCCAGCCCCTCTTTTTCTATTTTCGTAAATTTATTTGTTCTTGGGTTGGGGTTGTGGCTCAATGGCAGAATGTTTGCCTCACATGTGTGAGGCACTGGGTTCGATTCTCAGCACTGCATATTAATAAATGAATAGAATAAAGGTCCATCAACAACTAAAATATTTTAAAAATTTATTTGTTCTTTTCAGTTATACATGACAGCAGAATCCATTTTGATATAATTACACAAGCATGGGATATATTTTATTCTCATTAGGATTCCGTTCTTTTGAATGTACATGATGGTGGAAATCACTGTGTTGTTTTCATATATGTACATGGGCCATAATATTATGTCCGATTCATTACTCTTGTCTTTTATTCCTTTATCATCTAAGATGTATCAATAATAACTTTATCATGCAATATTTAAATTATAGGATACCAAAGGTGAGAAGAATGCTATAAGGCAAGGACAATAAAAAGACTTTGTACCTACTTCTGGGAAAAGGGTAGGTATGTTTTCAGTTGTACATGGGGTAACTGTTCCATGTTAGATGCAAGTATGACTTTATTAATTTCTTTAACTGGAAATTAAGTGTGTCTTAAAGAGATGTATATGAGTGCCAAATTGGCATGGGGGCCATTGTGGTAGATTTTTAATGTATAAATTTGGCTAGGTTGAAATACATTTTCCAGAATTATTTTTCCTATGTTTCTGGTTAGGATGGTACACAAGGGATTTTTTTTTCCATTTGGTGGGAAATTTGGAGGCTTAATGTGAGACAGCAGCATTTCTAGCACACACATGTTGTCACTTATCTGCTGGCTCATCTTATGGTGTGAGCCAATAGCTAGGATGGCATCTGCTCCACCTTCTCTTGAGTTCTCCAGCATCTTCGACTCCTGGAGCAGACATGTGTGTGTTTAGCTCCATATGACAAAGGGCAAACACTTCTACGGGATGCCCAGACGACCAAAAACAGAAGCAATAAGAACTGAGAAGGACTTCAGTCCACCTCCATCTTTACATAGATTCCAGCTCTTGTATATGGGTTCTAACTCATTCTTGCTCTCTGCCACTTTATATCTAGTTTCCTTTACTAGGTATTTGCTTTGTGGACTCAAGTTCCAGGATCAAATGCAAAGTTAACACTTACTGACACTGTTTCACTAGTTCTGGTCAAATATTTATAACAAATATTTTCCTTTATACTGAAATAATGCAGTCTGTCTTCATTATTTGTACATTCCATATTTATAAATTCAGTTATTCACTAAAATTTATTTGTAACCCTAAAATCAAAATCAACATGGCAGTTTTTCAATCATTCACAGACATGCGCAAGTGCAGAGAGGTTAAAAAATTGAGTCACTGTTCTTAGCTAAAGTTGAACAAGGCCGTACTCTTCCTTCTTGTTTCAGCTCTCACACTGTAAACAAGTGTCCTTTCCCCAGATGACTTAGTATCATGTTTTTCATATTTTTGTGATTTCTCTGTTTCAAATGGCCCCCAAATATAGTGCTGAGGTACTATCTAGTATTCATAACTATGAAAAGGCTGTGATGCATCTTATGGAGAAAATATGTATGCTAGATCAGTTTTGTTTAGGCATGAGTTAGTACTGCTGGCCATGAGTTCAATGTTAATGACTCAACAATGTATATTAAATGAGTTGTCTTTAAACAGAAACATATAAAACAAATATATATATTGATTGGTTGACAAAAATGTGACCAGAGGCTCACAGGAACATGACACTATACATCCCTTAAGAATAATGATCCAGTATTTGCTAATTTGGTATTCTCAGTGACTTCATAGAATATAATCACCATGAATAATGAAAATACATTGTATAATATATGTACACAAATACATACATAAATTATGTATATAAACATATTCGTGTGTATGGGTGTGTGTGTGTGTGTGTGTGTGTGTGTGTGTGGGTGTGTCTGTGTCTGTGTCTGTGTGTTTTGTAATGTACAAATCTCCTAAGGGCTGTTTTTACAATTAAATTCTGAGAAACTTATAAAATTTAGCTATAGTGATAGTGAAACTCACCTGAAGTTTATGTATTAATGGTAGTGGTATTTAATTATCACAATAGTTCATTACCTAGAATTTGAGTCATTCTCCAAATTATTTCCTCCCAATATGTAAACATCTCTGCAATTCTAAGACACTTAGGGATTAACTATCACCTATGATTGTTACATGGAGTAGTTTGTGTTCCAAATATCTGCTTATTCTGCTTATTCTCCAGCATTCATGGCCAGAAATGTCCATTTCTGTTATTAGTCACAATCAGATACCATTGCTCACTTTGTGTTATCATACAAATTGGTTGGGAGCTGTGAAAGCCAAAATAAGAAAGCAACGACAATGCCACTCTCTTTCCTTACCCAGAGACTCACGTACAGACCCTGTAGGCTGGAAACAATGCCATCCTTACATTTTCTTCCAAATGCTTCCTGAGGTGTTCACCTCTTCACCTCTTTCCTTTCAACAGGCAGACCAGTCTTGCCTTTATTCTCTGTGAACATCTTCAGATCTATTCCAGTCCTTGCTCCTTGTACTGCTGTTTCTTTTACCTACGATGCCATCTTGCTTGTCTTCCCACAATCTAAATTCTATCTAACACACAAGGTCCAGCTAAAAATCTTAGCATGAAAAAACTTTTTTTTCCTAAAGACTCTAGGCCATACAATAGTCTTGACTGCCTGACTTATCATGGGGTTGGTGCTCGATCAGAGATAAATATCCTGTGAAAAATTCTATATGGCTACCAGTCTGTCTTTTTTAGGCATTGTCTATCCAAGCTCCAATAGCAACTTTCTATTACTCTTAATTTATCTCGCTTATTTATCTTACTGAAGTTTTGGTAAGCATTTTAAGCTTCTGAAAAAATTTTGATAGTGGATTAGACTGATGTCATATACTACCAATAATTCTTTCAACAATTCCAGGTAGCACAACATACTTAATTCACAAAAAAAGGATTCTACATCTCATTGGCATGTTTTTAACCTTAAAAAAAAAAAGGCAAACCCACATATCTTTAATCAAACTCATACCTGCTGAGACTCGTGGACAGTCAGGTAGCATGGACTCCACTGATGTATCTAATGGTTCTGAGCTAGAGACCCAATTACAACAGTTCTGCAATGTAAAAGAGATAATGTGGTTGAAACACAATTGAAACCATGGCCAAATATTCAGTTGAAAGAGATAAATTTGTCCTATAAAACCAATAACTGGAAGTATATTCAATTTATTTACCATATATTTAAAATATTTTTCTTATGTAAATAATAATTTTTCATGACAAAAATGACTGGAAAAAGTATATTTTTTGTTTTAGCAAATAATCTGTGCTAATATTAAGAATACATGTAATCTTCTGTGAACTCTGATATACTATATTTCTAAGAAAAGGTTAGATGCCAAGAAACATGTGAATAAAAGGATTATAATTAAGAAAAATTTAAACAGATATCCTTTAAACACTTTTAGAAATGATTCTTACTTTGACATAGAAAAGAATAGCTAATTTCTAAACTATACTCTTTGTGGAATACTAGAAGAAATGAATTCTGCATTTACTTCTCAAAATCTGGCCCATATAAATGTACTCTTTTAATTTTTACTTTGACTTGCTTCATGAAGGCTGTATCAAAATGGTTATATAGAAATTCCCCTGGTGAACTGCAGTTGTGTATCTGAGGACACAAACTTTTCAGTCTTAAAGATCAGTCTCTAAGGTGATGATGATTTGCAACTCAGACAAACAAAATAAAAATACTCTATTTTTTTTATACATTTTAAGTATTCATTTTAATTATGGATTAAAAGATATTAAAATCATATGACTTTAGAAAATTTCTCAGAGTGTGTGCATGCACGCGCATGCACACACACACACACACACACACACACATACACACACACACATACTCAATTTCCAGACAGATTTTATTTTAAAAGAAATCATCCCATCAATCATGTAGGAAAAATCAGTGATTGCTATTCTGGTAAACAAGCATGTATTGTGTATTTATAGATGCTTGCTGCCCTGGTTGTGCACCATGGAATCCGTCTTCACTGTGGAAAGATCCTTGACTGGTAGATCAAGTGTCTTATTGTATTTCCTTAATTCATTCTGTCTGGAAGAAGATGTCAGCTGTGTTGCAGTGAGGAGAGAATTTCAAAGGCCCCAGTCCCCACCAATAAAGGCCGAGGAATGGCTTTTGAATAGATTTGTCAAGGCAACCCTACTGTTCTGGGACCAGAGAGAGCAGGAATAATATAAAGGAAGGGTTGCTGTATGAGATTAGAAAGTGAAGTTCACAAAGCATGGCAGATTTTTGTAAGAAACAGTGGATCAATGAAACTATTGAACTGTGCAGGGAAAAAAACATGAAAACAAACACAACATCTAGTAATGTTCTTAAATGCTTTCTCTCTTTTTATATTTAAAATGGATAAAATATTACTATTTTCATGTATTACAAAAGCTTGCCAGTTTAGAATGGATACGTACTCTACAATGTGCACTCCTAATCTTAATTAGCAGCTGAATGCAAAATTATACAATGTAAGAGAGTAGAAATTATAAAAGAAATAGTTTCAGAAGATATTTCATACATTTGAAATAAGTAAAATTAATATTACCATTGATAGAATACCACATCAGAGAATTCTAGATAATGCAGAAGATTAGCACACAATTAGCCAGCTTTTATATACAATGTGACACTTGCTTGTAAGAAATAAGTATTCTCCAAAGCAGTGTCAAGATATGTAAATGGATGATTTGTTTTATCATTCATCACAGCCCCTAATAAATTCAAAAATCATGACTTCTATAGGCACTAAAAATAGGCTCCCAATGATACAGGGAGATAGCTTCAATGAAGAATGACTTTCTCTTTCTCTCTCTTTTTCTTAAACAATTCAGTCTTTTCAATGACAGCAATTAGCACTACCAACAGACAGGCGGCGATTAGGTATATATTTTAATTATTATTCATCCGACTAGTACCTCTGAATCTGATGAAAGTTGGCTATTACCCAGGTAATATGTCAGTCTTTTAATACTGTTCACCTACAGTTCACATATGTAAAACTATGTTTCACAAGCTTTTCTAGTATTAATAAAAGTGATGGTACATTATAATATGCAGGAGACTAATCATTTTCTAACTTGTTATTGACTTTTTAAAGCTGAGCAAAATGAACTTTTGTCCAGGTTCTTCAGATCACCTTTAACGCAAACACTGACTCAAAGTACATGTTCACGTTTTACGATTCAGAAATTTCAGTTTTTATCTAAGCATATGTCTTAGCCTTTGATCACTCATAAAAATCAGAAAGAAGTTAAGCACCCTACAGCTGAAGTGAATATGCCCCAGAGTTCTATGGAATGACAAAGTACCTGTATAGAACCGTAAAGGATTGAAACTATAAATTTGTGTATATGTATGTGGCATTTTTACCCTACTGAGAAAATTATATAGAAGACAAGGCAAAACAAGCTAAAAATGTTTGCCATATGATAAGAGTATAGTGAAATTTTAAAAACATAAACATTGGAAAATACATGTAAAGAAATTCAGATAGCTATTACATATGAATTCAACATCTGAAATTCCATTTTATCACACTTGACTCCCCATGCTAAGTTTCTATAGTTACAAACCTAGTATCTTTCACTATTTTCTAATGCTTATCTATTGTTCTTATCAATGTCCCAATTTAGCCCTCATTCCAGTTCTTTAGTCAGAATAAACACTACTAAAGTATTTCAGGTGGCAACAAAGATAGCCCACTAGGAAAGCCCTACAAAAATTCAAAATTTGAATTTTTTGAAATTTGAATGGTATGTGTTAGCAGCCTTTGAGAGCTTTTTCTAAGGTGCCCTGAGTAAGCAACAAGGCATGTTGGACTAGAAATACCAAAAGTTTCATGCTTGAGTCTCAGATGCAGTGCCCCTTAACGTGAAGAAGCATAAAGAAAGAAGCCTTTGGCCACAGCCAGCAGATTAGGATGAATCACAAAATGAGTGTTTCTCTGGGTCTGAAGGAAAGAGAAAACAGACAATCGCATGAATGTTATTAAGTATTTTCAATTTAAATTTTTTGTAAGATCTCTGAGATTATGACTTTACAGATTGTTGTCATTATAAAATTTCTTCTTTGTATAAGCCAAAAGTTTGGAATCTACTGATATAGAAGACCTAAGGCCTGGGCAACTCCATTTAACTTGAACCAAGGGTTTACAGTATTTCAAAGTAGATATGAAATGAAAAATTTTATAGGAATGCTAGGATCTACTATATTTAAAGAGAAAAGTAGGTAGTGGCTATTTCTGTGTAAGGTATTTGGAGATGCTTTCTCTGCTGACTGAGTCTAGGTTTTTTCATATATTTTTGCATTTGTCTGAAATGTACATAACAACTGATTTAAAGAGTGATTTTTAATATGGAAGGCACTGTATCTTCAGACAAGTACAACTATGATTCAATAGGCTGTTTCTAGAGCCTCCAATCAGAGCTGAAGGGTGACAGAAAGAAACAGGAAGAAACCACGACTATTCCACAGAACTGTACATCTGGTTTGGCTAGAGACTTTCAGAGGCCACTCAGTTCTGAGAAGTGCCTCTTAGGAGCTGCCTTCAGTTGCTTTTTACTTCCATTCCTGAGACTGGCCTACCATCTACCGTCTTTTAGTTGGGACAAATTTTACTTGGAGCAATTATCAAAAGTAGCCCTCCTTTGATCTTCTCCCTTTAAAGGGAATTATTATTATTCCCTTTCTCCCTTCTCTTTCTCCTTCTTTTTCTTCTCCTTATTATTATTATTACTATACTTTCAGTGCTGGGGATCAAACCCAGGGCCTTGTATGTGCTAGGTAAATGCTCTACCACTAGGCTATATCCCAGCACAGTATTATTTAAAAATTGCACTAGTAAAACAAGATATACTATCTTTGTGTTATATGCTAAATTGATAAGTTTAAAACAAAAAACAGCTTTTATAGTAAAAAAGCTTACCATTAATAATTTTATTACATTAAAAATGCTTGCAAAGCAAAACCAATTTTACTATTTTTTAGTATAATAGGAATGACTAGGCAATTTGTACCATTGTTTTACTTACAAATTTTAAAGCAATGTTTGATGCAATAATGAAGCCATTCATCAAGAGGATAAAAGCACTAAGGCTTCCTTCACAACCAAACTGTTATTTTTATGGACAATACTCCAGCTTAGCTAATGTATTTTTCTTGGGAAGGATAACTACAAAATTTCTCAGTATGTTTATTGATCTCAAATGAAACTATAGGAGGTGGTAGGAAGAGGGCTGCTGAGGGAAACAAAGCTTGCCCTAGAGTACCTTCTCCCAAAACCCATGCTCAGTACAACAGCCCTTCCTATTTACTGTAATCCAGGCTTGTTTGTTCTTCATAATTTTGAGGAGTCTTATAGTGTGGAAAGGTACTGAAAATGAGAAAGAGGGAATGAAGTTTCATTCCGAGTGTTGGAAAACATTGAGCTTTTGTCTTGCCAAATCACAATGAAAATCTTCTCTACTACCCTCTGGTCACATACACAGGTAGATTAGACAAGGACATTTGTCCCAGACTTGTATACCCTCCATTTTGGTTGTCATTTTGGAAGAGGTCTCAGCAGGGATAATTTCAAAATTCAACCAAGAATGATCAAATAACTTTTATCTAGGAGATAGTACAGTGTTTGCTATAATAATATATCTCATCTCTTATGTACTGCCATTTGCTTTTCAGGGGGTTTTCTTTTCTTTTTAAACATAGTGTCATTTTTAAATACTTTTATTTAGTTTATTTATTTTTATGTGGTGCTGGGGATCAAACCCAGTGCCTCATGTGTGCTAGGCAAGTGCTCTACCACTGAGTAACAACCCCAGTCCAGGAGGTTTTCTTTTTGATCATCACCTTTGATTCTTGTAAGAAGAGATCATGAAGCACACAGAATAGAAATTATTATCTCTAATTTACAATTATGAAGCAGGCCAAAAAGATGGAGTAGCTTGTCTAAGAGTATAAGTGTTAGTGAAGTAGCTGGTACATGCTAGAACTATAAGTACTGATTTACTTACTGTGAAAGGAAAAAACATGCAAAGTGATGTGGTCAGAAAGCATCTCTGTATTAGAATTGATTTAACCCCCAGCTCCTTTATAAGTTTATAGCATTATAAGTACTGGAAAAAATACTTTGGACTTTCCATGTGTTAAAAGCACTTTTTCTAATGGAGAATAACAATAGTGATAGCAGATTGGTGACACTAAAAATACAAATATATGGTGCATGTAATATATCATATACTTCTTTCTACTCAAAATTCTTTTTGAACATTAACTCTCTGGTTCTTATACAGTGGATTATGAAGCCTAGTAGAATTTATCCACCACAAACTCCTATAGTCAGAGGCCAGCTAAAGAGATATTCAGATATTCTATAAACAAAACCCAAGGGGGTTAGGGTGTGGCTCAGAAGAACAGCACAAGCCTAGCATGTGCCAGGCCCTGGGTTCAATCCCTAGCACCTCAAAAAACCCAAATAAATAAAACTACCCTGAGAGAAATGTAGGAAGATTAATCAGTTCACTCATATACATGCAAATAAATTATGTGACTAAACAATTGCTATAGCTAATTATTAATTATGATTACTATTGATTTGTTGTGGGATAGCTGATATCAACTGCTTATAATATCAGAAATGTAAATATAAAATAAAAGAAGAAAAATTTCAACTGGGTATCTGGAATAGAATAAAGGAAATAATGGGCTGAAACTTTTGGAAAAAAGAAAAAAAAATCATGCTCTATGAGGCCTTGTTAGTTTTCAGATTCACCAGCACTTAGGAAGTATAAAAAGATGCTTTCTTAGTCTGAGGCTAGACAATGGCCAGGGCCTGGGTTACTTTCTCCTTGCTCAAGGGTTTGGTATAATACTATTTTAGCTTTTTACTTCTTCTCCCCCTACTGGCAGTAGTAAGCCAATCAATTCAAGAGTGGCACATCCTTACTGTTTTTCCATAAGAAAAGGACAAGACTTGAGTGTTCACTAAGCTTCTTTTTTTTATCATTAAGAGGTACCAATGCTAAATAGTGGAAAAATTAAACATCTGGGAATAAGAGTCTCCTTAGACCACATCACTCTTTAGCCAAAATTCTAACATATATTGCATGCATACACAATATTTTATGGAAAGCCAAAGGGCAGGGAGGTGCTTTAAAAAAAATCATTTGTTCTTCTGGAGGGTTTTCTATTATTACTTTAACTGCATCCAGTTTTTCCTATTTCCTCTCAATGTTCTGCTTCTCCAAAGGGACTGTGGAAGTAGAAGGTGATAAATGTTGGTGGGAGTTCAAGATATAAAGACTCACAGCCATTCATGCAATATTGAATAAATCAAGTGTCACCTCTCTCATCCATTCCCGAATCGTTTTCCCAGCTTCTTGATGCCATACATTGTGAACAGAGTCTGTCAGTGCCACAGCAGTTACCTTACTTTTCACATCCGCTTCTCGTTGAATCATCTTGTTTTAAAAAAGAAAAATAAAATATTGGTTATAATTTTTCCTACTGAATGCAGCCTGCTTAGTCATACATAATAATATATTAAAAATGAAAAAAGCCATATGCATCTATGGCTCAAAATTACTCTTTTCTGCACTGAACACATACTCTATTCTTGTCCATAGATGTGAAAAGACCTAATATTTTCTTTTAAAAAGATAATACTACTTAAGTCTTAGAACTACGCAGCTCTATTATTTTCCATGTGGTTTGACAATTCAAGGATTAAAGGGATCACAGGGGAATCCCTGAGGGTTTCTTTTACAAATTTTTTCCACCACTTCCAATTTCATTGCTTCAGGGAAGTTAGCACCTGGGGTTCACTGTTAGCTACTTAGGACTAACTTCTACTAATTTTCAGTACATGGCAGATCAGTAAAGAAAGATATCTTGTTTTAACTTCAATTTAACTAGCCTTTTCTTCACCATAGCCTTGTAATTCTTGGTGTTTTAAATGCCTGCAAAAATCCTTTTTTCCCCCAAAGTCTTATCAACATTATTTCTCTTTTAAATATTTTATTTCTTTATTTTGGCAAATTATTATACTTAAACTTTTTTTTCTATAGAATTTTATGTCTATAAATAGCTTCTAAAAAGAAAAAAAAAAGATCACTCAGCTGGAGATACTGACAAATTTGTCAGTGGTTTGCCAGATAAAGAAACTGAAAAATAAAATTCTACATCAAAACAATCCCAAAACATTTTAATCTACGAACACTAGTGATCCTAATTTGGCATAAAAGTTAGAAAGTTTAATACAAACTTAGAACGACAAAAAAATAAATAGACAAATTTCACAGTAAGGCCCTCTCTTTCTTGGCATCAAATATCTTTTCTTCTTTTAAATTCTTATATTAAACAAAAAGAACAAATTTTCTCTCATTTGTCATTAATTTATTTTTTTTTATTTTATTTTTTTATTTTTTCATCTTCCATACATTTGATTTAAATGAGTTATGCATTTCCATCTTTACCCCAAATACAGATTGCAGAATCATATCAGTTACACATTCACAATGTTTACATAATACCATATTAGTGACTGTTGTATTCTGCTGACTTTCCTATCCCCTACTATCCCCCCTCCCCTCCCCTCTCATCTTCCCTCTCTATCTCATCTGTTGTTGTTCCATTCTCTCCCTTCCCCCCCTTTCCCCTCACAACCTTGTATATGTGATTTCGTATAAAAATGAGGGTGTCCTTCCGTTTCCATGCACTTTCCCTTCTCTCTCCCTTTCCCTCCTATCACTCGTCTCAGTTTAATGTTAATATTTTCCTCATGCTCTTTTCCTCTGTTCAGTTCTTAGTTGCTCTCCTTAAATCAAAGAAGACATTTGGCATTTGTTTTTTAAGGATTGGCTAGCTTCACTTAGTATAATCTGCTCTAATGCCATCCACTTCCCTGAAAATTCAATGATTTTGTCATTTTTTATTGCTGCATAATACTCCATTGTGTATAGATGCCACATTTTTTTTATCCATTCATCTATTGAAGGGCATCTGGGTTGGTTCCACAGTCTGGCTATTGTGAATTGTGCTGCTATGAACATGGATGTGGCAGTATCCCTATAGCATGCTCTTTTAAGGTTCTCAGGGAATAGTCCGAGGAGGGCGATAGCTGGGTCAAATGGTGGTTCCATTCCCAGCTTTCCCAGGAATCTCCATACTGCTTTCCATATTGGCTGCACCCTTTTGCAGTCCCACCAGCAATGTACAAGTGTACCCTTTTCCCCACATCCTCGCCAGCACTTATTGTTATTTGACTTCCTAATGGCTGCTAATCTTACTGGAGTGAGATGGTATCTTAGGGTGGTTTTGATTTGCATTTCTCTGACTGCTAGAGAAGGTGAGCATTTTTTCATGTACTTATTAATTGACTGTATGTCTTCTTCTGAGAAGTGTCTGTTCAGGTCCTTGGCCCATTTGTTGATTGGGTTATTTGTTATCTTATTGTTTAATTTTTTGAGTTCTTTGTATATTCTGGATATTAGGGCTCTATCTGATGTGTGAGGAGTAAAGATTTGTTCCCAGGATGTAGGCTCCCTATTTACTTCTTTTATTGTTTCTCTTGCTGAGAAAAAACTTTTTAGTTTAAGTAAGTCCCATTTGTTTATTCTTGTTATTAACTCTTGGGCTATGGGCGTCCTATTAAGGAATTTGGATCCTGACCCCACAATATGTAGATCGGAGC
The DNA here is from genome assembly GCF_048772815.1 of Callospermophilus lateralis. NCBI lineage: Eukaryota > Metazoa > Chordata > Mammalia > Rodentia > Sciuridae > Callospermophilus > Callospermophilus lateralis. The sequence goes on along the minus strand of NC_135309.1, from coordinate 91,613,702 downwards.
CAACTTTTTCTTCTATCAGGTGCAGGGTCTCTGCTTTGATATCAAGCTCCTTGATCCATTTTGAGTTAACTTTTGTGCATGGCGAGAGAAAGGGATTCAGTTTCATTTTGTTGCATATGGATTTCCAATTTTCCCAGCACCATTTGTTGAAGATGCTATCCTTCCTCCATTGTATGTTTTTAGCCCCTTTATCAAATATAAGAAATTTGTAATTTTGTGGATTGGTTTCTGTGTCCTCTATTCTGTACCATTGATCCACCTGCCTGTTTTGGTACCAGTACCACGCTGTTTTTGTTACTATTGTTTTGTAGTACAGTTTGAACTCTGGTATCGCTATACCTCCAGATTCGCACTTCCTGCTTAGTATTGTTTTTGCTATTCTGGGTCTTTTGTTATTCCATATGAATTTCATGATTGCTTTATCTATTTCTACAAGAAATGCCATTGTCATTAATTTATATGAATTGTCCACCAATTATATAACAGTGCACTTTTAAAAAAAGGAAGAATTGTGAATGTTGATGAAAGCTCATACAGGGAAGACTGTCAGGTATACGTCTGATATCAAATGTTGTTGTTTGGCATTCTGAATCAAAAATGTCTAACTCTTTAAAATTTCTTTAAAAACAGAATATATAGGAGCTGGGGTTGTAGCCAATAGAGTGCTCACCTAGCACTTGTGAGGCACTGATTTCGATTTAGCGCCACATGAAATAAACAAATAAAATAAAGGTAGTGTGTCCATCTACAACTAAAAAAGATTTAAAAAAAGGAGTGGTAATTAAAAAAAAATGAATATGTGCATTTTCTCTCAACATCACCTGATGGTAATCTATTTCAGCTTTAGATCTTACTAAGCAGCATTTTTTTTATGTTAATTTTTTTTATTGGTTGTTCAAAACATTACAAAGCTCATGATATATCATCTTTCATACATTTGACTCAATTGGGTTATGAACTCCCATTTTTACCCCAAATATAAATTGCAGAATCACATCGGTTACACACTCACGTTTTTACATAATGGCATATTAGTGACTGTTGTATTCTGCTACCTTTCCTATCCCCTACTATCACCCCACCCCTCCCCTCCCATCTTCCCTCTCTACCTCTACTGCTGTTGTTCAATTCTCTCCCTTGTTTCCCCCCACCCCTTTCCTTTCACAACCTCTTATATGTAATTTTGTGTAACATTGAGGGTCTCCTACCATTTCCATATGCTTTCCCTTCTCTCTCCCTTTCTCTCCCCCCACTCGTCTTTGTTTAATGTTAATCTTTTCCTCATGCTCTTCCTCCCTGTTCTGTTCTTAGTTGCTCTCTTTATATCAAAGAAGACATTTGGCATTTGTTTTTTAAGGATTGGCTAGCTTCGCTTAGCATAATCTGTTCTAATGCCATCCATTTCCATGCAAATTCTATGATTTTGTCATTTTTTAGTGCTGCATAATACTCCATTGTGTATAGATGCCACATTTTTTTTATCCATTCATCTATTGAAGGGCATCTAGGTTGGTTCCACAGTCTAGCTATTGTGAATTGTGCTGCTATGATCATTGATGTGGCAGTATCCCTATAGTACGCTCTTTTAAGATCCTCAGGGAATAGTCCGGGAAGGGCGATAGCTGGGTCAAATGGTGGATCCATTCCCAGCTTTCCCAGGAATCTCCATACTGCTTTCCAAATTGGCCTCACCAATTTGCAGTCCCACCAGCAGTATACAAGTGTACCCTTTCCCCCACATCCTCACCAGCACTTACTGTTGTTTGACTTCATAATGGCTGCCAATCTTACTGGAGTGAGATGGTATCTTAGGGTGGTTTTGATTTGCATTTCTCTGACTGCTAGAGATGGTGAGCATTTTTTCATGTACTTATTGATTGATTGTATGTCCTCCTCTGTGAAGTGTCTGTTCAGGTCCTTGGCTCATTTGTTGATTGGGTTATTTGTTTTCTTATTGTTTAATTTTTTGAGTTCTTTGTATATTCTGGATATTAGGGCTGTATCTGAAGTGTGAGGGGTAAAAATTTGTTCCCAGGACGTAGGCTCCCTATTTACCTCTCTTATTGTTTCTCTTGCAGAGAAAAAACTTTTTAGTTTAAGTAAGTCCCATTTGTTTATTCTTGTTATTAACTCTTGGGCTATGGGCGTCCTATTAAGGAATTTGGAGCCCAACCCCACAGTATGTAGATTGTAGCCAACTTTTTCTTCTATCAGGTGCAGGGTCTCTGATTTGATATCTAGCTCCTTGATCCATTTCGAGTTAACTTTTGTGCATGGCGAGAGAAAGGGATTCAGTTTCATTTTGTTGCAAATGGATTTCCAATTTTCCCAGCACCATTTGTTGAAGATGCTATCCTTCCTCCATTGCATGCCTTTAGCCCCTTTATCAAATATAAGAAAGTTGTACTTTTGTGGATTGGTTTCTGTGTCCTCTATTCTGTACCATTGGTCCACCCGCCTGTTTTGGTACCAGTACCACGCTGTGTTTGTTACTATTGCTAAGCAGCATTTTTACACCTGAAATCTTCCTGCTCTGATTTCTGCTTATATTAAATCTTAAATCAGTATAGGTTATCAACATCATATTATTGCAAAATTCACCTTATAGTAAAATAATAATTTTGAAAAGCCTAAGATAATGCTCTAATTCAATACTTCACATTGTTACGTATAATGCTACTTTTTTCTAGATTTTACTTTAAAAATATTGGCTCATTAGATTATATTGGCACTCAAATATACAAATTAAACCAAGATTAGCTTATAAAAAACAAAATACCATAATAGTGAATCCATCTGGCTAACAAAGAAATTACAGACCCTTACTCTTATTTTTCTAAACTATTTGCAAGTGAACCCATTATCAAGCACTATCAAGTATTTGACTGTTTAGGATTAGTAGAATTGTGAATTGCTGATAATTTTATGTCTAATTTTTCACAACATTTATATTTGTCTCAGCATTTCTGCAGCCTTAGTAGTACAACAACTATTCACAACTGCCATTTCTGTCTAAAACAACTGCGCCTTGCATTTGTTAGCTTGGATCAGTTGCCCTTCCCTCACTTACTGCCTTTCACTGTGAATAAGCACTGATGAAAAGGACTGAAGAGTGGCAGCTGTAGGAGTAGACTGAATCAGGATTGTTTCAGAGATGTCAGTCTTAGACGAAGTATAGCTAAAACAAGGAGTGAATGGAGGCGCAGTTGGGCAGACACTTCTGTAATATGGTCTATAATAGAAGATCAGAACAGTCTTGAAAACTCAAAAATATGAAAAAGAGAAAGCTATGTCCTCAAAGTCCTTCCCATATGTCAACTTAAGATGGAGATGGAGCCTTAGGATCCATGAATATGAACACCTTATAATGCCTTGAAAAATCTTGTCTATATGTGCATATGAGTATTTTTCTGGGGAAAGAATCCTTAGCTTTCATGAGATTTTCAAAAAGATCTTCATCTCTAAAAAATGGTAAGTATTTATGATCTAAATGTCTCTATGTGCTCTTAAACAAACTATGAAGTACTCAGTAAATGATCTTTTTTAACAATTTAAGATCAACTGAACTAAAAAAAATCTTTCAAAAAGAGAGGATGATATTATATTTTTGTTTATAGTATACAGAGTTATTTCATACATCAACATCAACATCTTAAAGCTTCATGGCTTAGTAGGCTATGTATGCTACAGTTACAATTAATATTTGTGTATATATATATTTTTTTATTTGTGTCTAAATAGTCAACAAATTTAAAAATGAGTATAAATTAATTCCCATTTTATTCTCAAGTCATATTGAAATTTATGAAGAACTTACATTATTTTTCCTATTTGTGGATGAGGGAACTGATCCTGAGACAGGTTAAGAAACAGGTTAAGGGCCAACCAGATACAAAATGACACAATTGTGACTTGACTGGATATATACATTCTTTTATCAGTATCACATGGAGTCTAATTTTCAGTAATATATAATATTCTTATCATAAATAAACCTTTGCTTAATGACCTTTCATCTTTTTATGTAGCACTGAGAATTTAACCCTGAGTCTAGCACATGCAGGGCAAGTGCTCTACCACTGAGTTACATTCCTAGCCCTTTTTTAGTTTTTATTTTAAGATAGGTTCTTGCTTAATTTCCTAGGCTGGCCTTGAACTTGAGATCCTCCTGCCTTAGCATCCTGAGTAGCTGGGATTATAGGTATGCACCATTATGCCCAACTTATATATACACAGTATTTTAGTGATTTGGACATTTAAAAAATGGTTAGAAATTGGTCCAAATCCATATCAATAAGGAATATCAAAATCCTTAAAAAACAGCCAAGACAAAAGTAAGCTATGAGAAAAACTGATAATTAACACCACTTCATAATTATTACATTTGTAAAACATATAATGTCTAGACCTTTCCACAAATTCTATTCATGATGTCAGAATTATTGAAAAATAGTGGATCCTGTCACCTAATATTTTTGTTTCCTCTTAATTCTACCCACTGATCTACTCATAGTCCTTTCATGCTAGGTTAAATGTAATTAACCTTCTCTTTCCATTTCTATTTTATATGTTCTAATCTAATAGAAGCTTAACCAATATAATAAACATCAAGTTTTTTCAATAGATTAAAAACATAGGGCATACACATAAAGGCTCATATTATTCTTTTAAAAATATTTTTATTAGTTGTTGATGGACCTGTATTTATTTATTCTTATGTGGTGCTGAGAATTGAACCTGGTGCCTCACACGTGCTAGGCAAGTGCTCTACCACTGAGCCACAACCCCAGCCCTAGGCTCATATTATTCTTAACATTTTTGGTGGGGCTGAAATTGAGGGGAAAATGCATTAGTTATTATTTTTTCTTCCAGAGTAAGATTTTAAAATATTTGGCGACTATGGAAGATTGGTGAGATAAAGACCCGTGATGCAGGAGAGGTGTGGGAGGACCAGCTCAGCTGCAGCTGCTTTTGTTTCCTTCCATGTTGGTGCAGCCCTTACACAGAGTTGCCACCATCTTGATGCAGAACCTGCCTTTTCTGTCCACCTAACTTATTACACAAACCATCGCTTTCTTCAAGACCTCAAATGATGAACCTGCTATTCTCTTTTAATAAATTCCTGGCCTACTATAAATGCGCCTTGTCATCCTAAAAGTTCCCAATTTCCCTTTTTGTACTTATAAACTCTTGTAGTTTTCACCTGGGATTTTTTTTCCCCCAAGAACTCTGCCATGAGTTACTTTCCATAAAGGAAAACACAAAGACTTTTTAACTTTCACCAAATCAAAATTGAATTCTAAGTTAACTTAAGGCAAGGAGATGTCTTGATTTCCTTTAAAGGCAAGAAGAAGCTGATGATACAGGGGTGCTCTGCAATGAAGTATAACCATAAACAATATTGTCAACCTAATGGAAAAGAAAACTCTGAATTGAGTTGACTTCACTCTAAGTAAAAAAAAAAATAACATATAATTTTATTTCCCTGAATTGTGGCCTGGTGGCCATAGCACTCAGAGTACTTACTCCTCCTTATAGTTTGAAGTCCAAGGGGACCTATTAAAAGAGGCCACTGTGGGTTGCACGTAGATATATATATTAAACATATGTACTGTGAAAGTATTACGCTTATGTACCGTGAAAGTTATAGCACATGAATTACTTGTACAAGAAAAAATATTCTGAAGAAAATTTAAAAAACACGTTTCCATCAGATCAGAGCTGATACTACTGCTGTTTATAAGCCTGAAGATCATTACTACTGTATAACCATGAATAAATCATTGCTCTGGTTAATAGCACAGCTAAAGTTTGAGATGCCTTAAAAAAACTCTCTCTCTCTCTCTTTCTCTCTCTCTCTCTCTCTCTCTCTCTATATATATATATATATATATAAGCATATATTTATGCAATAAATGTAAATGGATTAGCTCCCTCTAGAGCTGCTTTGGTTAAGATTTCAGATTAAGTTGAGTCAAAGGCTTGGAAAGTATTAAAAACTGGTATTTTTTTATTCTTTCATTATGTAGATTACAATTACACACAATGCTTCTATTGGAGTGTGGTCTTTATGTGGTTTGATAGATCATAACATTTTACACAAACCTTTCTCCTGTCACTTTAAATTTTTGCAAGTACATTTCCTATCATATGGCCCTTTGCCCTGTGCTCTCACGCCCAGGAGGTTACCAATATACCCTGTATCAAGATGACTAATCAGCTGACACTGGGCTTGGCAATCTTCTGTGTTTATGTTCAAGACTACTTATTCTTCTTTCTTTTAGGCAAATCAACCCCAATATCATGCTTGTCACAGACCAGTATCATCTTTGCTGTAATATGTAAAAAGCCTGGTTCTGTCACTGACGGCATTAGCACCTTAGTGAAATACACATTGGTAGATAAAATGTGAAGACTAAACTGCCCAGCAGGAAATTCAGTTACCACTATGATATTTAGCTTCCATAGTCCACACCTCTAATCTGCATTCATTATTTCTCTTTTTGAAAGTATAAGCTATCAAGTAAGCAGTCTTCATAAGTTAAGGGTGGAAGTTAAATTCAAGGACTTCGGGGTGAGGTTCCCTAGGTTCAAATCCTCACTCTGGTGAGGATATTGTGAGCAAATTATTTTGACTATTTCTGTGCCTCAATTTTATCATGAGAATGTCACAGGAGATGATTAATGTATTCTTCAATCACAGAGTCATTGTATTAAATAAACAAAATATAAAGCAGTTAGTATAGAACCTGGCAAATAGTACACAATTTTAATAAGTGATTCCATAAAAATATACAATGTAAACTACTTCATATTTGTAAAGTAATATATTATCCTTAATCTCTTAGAAGAAGCTAATAACAGTTAACTTATCATGCATTTAATGATACTTTTTATTTTTAAAAATGCATAGATCAAAAAATTGAAAAATTTATGAAGGGTTGCTTTTTCCTTTGATAATGTTGTCTAATACTTCTATAACTGCATGGTTAAGGGGTAGGAAAGAGCCAACTATTATGTGTACTTAAAATCTTGTAATTAGAATATTAGACCAGTCATGGGCTGGGGTTGTGGCTCAAGCAGTAGCGCGCTCGCCTGGCATGCGTGCGACCCGGGTTCCATCCTCAGCACCACATACAAACAAAGATGTTGTGTCTGCCGAAAACTAAAAAATAAATATTAAAATCTCTCTCTCTCTCCTCTCTGTATCTGTCTCTGTCTCTCTCTAAAAAATAAATAAATAAAAAAATACTGAGATGAATATATTTAAAAAAAGAGAATATTAGACCAGTCATTGCACCATGCACTTGAAAACGAAGAAAGAATTGCTGAGGCAATCCTGTGGAAGCTCCACTTTCCTTCCACCACTAAGCCCTTTCAGAATGACTGGAGCTGCAGCAAAGCATAAATCCATGACTTTGCGGTGCTGAGTGAAGAAGACAGTCCCTTTACCACTTTGCTTTTCACAGAGAGGAAATGGACTGCATCTATGTTTTTAAAAAGATAAACAATGAGCTGAGTGTGGTGGCATGTGCCTATAATCCCAACAACTTGGGAGACTGAGGCAGAAGGATTGCAAATTCAAGGCCAACTTCAGCAACTTATTGAGGCTGTCTCAAAATAAAAAATAAAAAGGGCTGGTAATGTAGCTCAGTTGTAAAGCACCTTTGGGTTCAATTCTCAATACCAACAGAGGTGGGGGCGGGGAGATAATCAACAAGATATAAAGAATGTTCAGAGGAAGGCACTATAATGTTGTGGTTAAAAGCAAACAAACGTATTTAAGGATTAGACAGACTTAAGATTTTTACCTTTGGTTAATTATGGAAAAAATGGGAATAATAGTAATTATTATTCTCCAAAATGGGGATAATAGTGTAGTCACCTCCCAGGGTTGCTGAAGCATAAAGAAGACAAGGCATATAAGAAATCAATGATGTCAGCTATTAATTATTACCTTGATATTCATCTCTAATTTCTAAAATGTATCCTTTTTAGATATGGTATCTATCTTCAATGAAATCAAATTCATGCTGACAGGGTAGTGTTTTTGAAGAGTCATACAACTACTCCACCTATTTCCATTCTCACTACCTCAATTCTGCAAAGTGACTTGGGCTTACTCAAAGGTTTTTAAAGAAAATAATCTGCTATAAATAGTGCTGAGAGCCATTAGCCAAGCAGGTATGACAATTTCCTTGCCAGCATACCCCATGTTGCTTAGAGGAAGGACTCATGGAAATGGACTTGCCTTGGACATTTTGCAGTGACATTACATGTAAGGTGACCTTGCTCAAGGACCAGGGCGGATCCGGGTTTAGGGCGGATCAGGGTTTAGGGCTCTCCTTGGGTTTAGGGCGGTTCCAGGTTTAAGGTGTACCCTGCTGGGAATAGGGCATATCCTGCTGCCTCAGGCGTGCCTGCTCCTGTAGTTCCCGTTGAGTTCTCCCGGGATTCTGAGAGAGTATTTGGGCAGAGAACGTGGATTTCCCCAGAACATGATTGTAGAGTGTCAGTGTGAGTTCGGGAATAAAGAATTGCTGTTTGAATCTACAAAGCTGTGAGTGGCTCGTGATTTTGTGCCCAGCCAGACTGCGGCAAATAGTATGACTGTACAAGCTAGTTAATGCAAATTGAACTACTATAATTATTAATAGTGTCCCCTTTCTGTTCTGGTTTAGATAGTAAAAGTGTATAACACAGATGTCACATGTGTATGTCACCGATGTTAAATGCTACTCTAGCAAATTGGTAACCTTATAAAATTCCATTCTGTTCAATCCTTAGCAAAATAAAGTATACACCCCAAACCAACAGAATTATCACTATAAAAATAACCATGTAGGAAAACTTTAGGAAATATTTTTAAAGGTTTCTAAATTCAAAACTTAAAGAGCAAGCCTTAGTGCTGTGCTGAGCCCCTCACAGATGGACATGCAGTCTCACACCCTGGTTAGGTAAACATGGCCAGCTGGATCTCCACTGTAGAAACAGGATAAGACAACATTCTCTTTTCCTGTGCTTTGAAGCCCTAGCTTTAATTCTTGCAACCTTTGTCTAATTTCAGGAAGGAAAAGGCTCTCCACAGGCAGAACACCAAGGGATAGGGTATGTAAACTGAAACTTCTTGGGTCACATGCATTTATGAAGATAAGTCTCTAGCCACCAGTTAGGGAATGGCAAGTTATGATTTATTATTGCAGGCAGCCAGAAGAGAGCAGTAATAACTTCCTTTTCCTTTCCTGCCTAGACCACGCTGCCACGTGCAGGGTTCCTCAAAAACAAAAAGCATGTGTAAGGTAAGTTTAAAGGAAAAGAAAAGAGGGGGAAAAAAAGCAAACATTAAGTGACTGACAATCTGGGTGTTTGGAGAGAAGATCAGTGCTTTACAAAAATACATGATGGAGGGGGCGGGTAGTTGAAAAATGTACCCTACCAATCAAGAAAACAGCAACTATTATATGAAAGACAAGTTAAGTGTAAGGAAAAATTAAAGGTGTCAAGTACCAAAAAATGATATAAATGATCCTCAATGTGACTTAATTGATAAAAGGTTTATTATGCAATGAGAATGACCATAGTAGGTAACATAAAACAATGATATGAAAATTATAATGACTATATATGAAAAGCCTATGTTATAAAAATATAAGGAAGGACTATGTACCAAGAAATGTTTTTGTCACAAATGTGTAGCAAGCATGTTCACAATATTCAGTCAAAAATCAGTTTTGAGCTTTAATTAATTGTTATATTTTGGAAATACTTAGGCATATAATTAAATATATTTCAAGTATATAAGTACTCAAGAATCATCAAACATTGAATTGTTTAAAATGTGCAGCCAAAAGATTTCATTAGGCTCAGGAGGGGCAACTACATACATTTATCTCGGAGAGAGTTAACACCTTTAAGTTTTAAGGCATACGATTTTCTTTTGGTCTGAGAATGTTATTTAACAAATTTCACTTACAAACCTTTACATTAAATTTGCACACTGATGTTTGGTGGATTTGAATTTTTTTCTAAAAAGTTAACAAAATTACTCTATAAATAATAGTTTTATAATATTTTCAAGATCCAACTACCTGTACTATTTTCAATATAAAGAATGTAAACTCTGTGAGCTGGCATGAACAGAAAAAGCAGTATTCTACTTGATAAATTGTTCTAGATAACACAGTAAAACTATAAATTTGAAGCTGGCATGATTTCTAACTTTTAGGAAGAACTTACAATTTAGGAAGGAAGGTGGTTCAGATATGTTCTTTAGAAACAGTTAATATTCTAACTATGTATGGATTATTTTGGTAAATTGTACAATTTAAGTAGACTGCTAGTTGAAGGATTATGCACCTGTTTTCAAGATTAGAAAATTCATGCTAGAGAAAGTAGCTTGCCCATGTTTACATACTTAGTAAGTAGCACAGCTAGATCTTGACTAATCATGTTGTTGTTACACCATGGCTATTGAATGTAATATCCTTTATTTTTCCTGCTTAAGTACTTAAAATATTGGCAATGACTGATTTCCTGTCTTTCTTTCACACTGAAAAGTAGGCTTAATGAAGGCAGAACCATATTTGTCAACAATACATTCCCATTTGCTATACACCGGTACATAACAGGTGCTCAAAAATGATTTGTGGAATAGAGGTGCTTTTTACAGAAATGGAAGAGATCAAGGAAGGTGATGATTAGGAAGCTAGAGAGATGCCTGGTTTGATGTATTTAGAAACAGTTTGCATTATAGGTTGGGTTCCCTAGGAAACAGACAAAGATAGTATTTAGCATGAAGAATTAATAAAGAAGTATTCTTAAGGAACAACTGATTAAAAAGAGAAGGAATAAAGCGGGAAAGGGCAGAGAGAAGTCAATGTGGTAAGCAGGCCCAATAAGACTCTTGCACAACCCCAGAAGAGCCATGGAACGAGAATGGCCCTTCAGATTGTCCCAAGTTAGGCCCAAATGGCTTGGTATTTAATCTCTCACATTGTGTGATGGGCCCCAAAGTCTCTCCAGTGGGCATGACAGCTAAAGGCTGCTGAGAGGACTCCAAAGAATTAAGGCAGCACGGTTGTGGTTATGGCTCAGTGGAGAGCATTTGCCTAGCATGAGTGAAGCACTGGGTTCGATCCTCAGCACCACATTAAAAAAATAAATAAATAAAATAAAGGTGTATATATACCTTTTTTGAAGGTACACTTGAGTAGCATCAGTGTCTAACAAAACCTATAACTGAAATTACAGCATTCACTTACTGTCCATTCAGATCTAAATTAGCCTTTTTATGTACCTAGCACTTTATTGTCTTATTTGTATACTCTAGAACACATTTTGATAATTATCTTATTAATATTTAAAGGACCAAGTAGATTCTCTTGGACTTTTAGGCCTCTCATAATCTGACACCATATTATCCCATTTCATTTTGCATTGTTGTCCAACTAAAGATCATAAAGAGAAAAACACAAAGCTAAAAGAAGCAATGACTACTAACATACAAAAAGAAATCAAAATCAAGGTTCAAAATTGTTCTATAAGTCCACTGGGGGATGGTTTGATTTTTGAATTTCCAATGAAAGGTTTGTTAGGTAAAGCAAGCTATTTCTGTGATTTCAAACTTAAATACACCTAAGTACAAAATAACCCAGACTTCAAGTACATTACTTAGTGTTGCTAATAATAAGATCAAACTTAATGGTGTTGATAGGGGAAAGATGGGGTGAGCATGGTCAGAGAGGTTTCATTGTAAAAGTAGCTACTTAGCTTCTCAAATCTCAGCCTTTATTCCTTATAATATCAAGAAAATAAACACTGCACTATGTAAATCTGGAGACTAAAGACATCTGAGATTTCAATTCTTTCCCGGATCATAGCTGCCCTATGTTCTCAAATATTTCCAAGTTTTTGCCTCCAGAAACTCCAGGTAATCTTCATTTAATCACATTTATTATTTTGGTACTGAGAATTGAACCCAGGGGTACTTTACCAAGGGGCTACATCCCCAAACACTTTTTTGAGAAAGGGTCTCACTAAGTTGCTCAAGGCCTCAATAAATTGCTGAGGCCAGACTTGAACGTGTTATCTTCCTGCCTCCACCTCCCAAATTGCTGGGATTACAGACAGGAGCCACCATACCTGGCTCAATCACATTTCTTCAATGTAGATTCATGTTCATACAGCTGAAATGGTGCCACTGATATACACTGTTATATGGTAAAGAGGAGAATCTGTCTTGATCAGCTCATTCAAAATTACCTAAATGTTTTTAAAGTTGGATGTGCTAATCAATTGTGGGTTTTACAGATGCCAGACACTGGGACAGGTTGACACCCATTTTTAAATGGAAAAATGACATCACTATAAAAAGTGTAAGCCACAGGCTTCCTACAATGTTTTAAAATATTTGAACAAGGATCTCCAGATGGCTCTTCTACCTAGGAACCTATGCAAAATATTTGAAACTTCTGTTCCTGCTTAAACATTAAAATGAATACTCTTGCTAGAAGAAATTTCTATTCAGTCAACTACTTTTAAGGATCATTTAAATGCACAAGACACTGACCAACAAATTCAGGACAATTTTTTCTTTACTTGAAACATAATTCTGATTATATATTGGAGACATTTTCCTTTCAAAAGCATACCTCACAATCCTGAAATGATAATGAAAGTCTACAGAAATAGATGGTTTGAAATATATTTATTTGAGATGGGACTTTCAGGAATTGTATTTACTGCACAAAACCATATGAATGTTGGGTGAGAAAAAAGATGGGACAGGATTGAAAGTAGCTATTTACTGCTATGTATATGCATCTTCATTTCACAGAAAACACACATATGCACTATATATAGTAAAAGAGCACTTCTGAGTTCATATACTAGTGAACCATAAACAACAGTCACTATACACTAAGTGTCCTCTATCAATATCCACCCTAATGGAAAACACTGGAGTAGCACTTCGGATCACTAACAGTAAGAGAAGAATCCTGAAACCTATCATTTAGACATCTGATGACAGCTCTGATGCATGAGTGCATTGAAAAATTTACACTGAGGAAGGGTGACATGTGAGTGAGGGAAAATGATTCTCTAGGCTATTTTTTAAAATTCCATTTTCTGTCATGTGTCCATTCCTTAGCACTCTTTGGAAGGCATTCCACCAGTTGAGTCAATGATTTAGAGTCCCAATTTGCCTGTGTTTCACAAGTCTGAAATAATTCAAACACAAGAATCTAAAATAAATAAAATACTCAGGCAGCACAGTACAGGATGTTTAATAAGCATCAGTATTTATTATGGTAGATGGCAGGATTTTTGTTACATCACACCTTTTGTTAAGTAGGCAATTTAGTTGATATGAAATCCTATAAAATGGCAAAGATATAAAAAAGAGTCAGTAGTTCACTAATTTAGAAAGTCAATTATATGTCACTGTTTCATATCAGGTTAATTACTACATTTACATTTTCAGAATTTTAACGTAGTGCATGAAAGGTGACAGACTGATAGTCCTGCAGGCTGAAATTCTTATACTATTTTACTGAGTGTTAATAAAATAAAAAGCAATATACCAAACAGAATTATACATAGGTTTTTATCTAATGAGATTGTAAGTAAAATAGACATGGTGCAGAACTGGGTGAACAAGAGAAGTGTCTTCAGAGACATTTTATTGAGGATGTACAGTGCAAGCAAAGTGATAACTTTTAAAAATTTATTTTATTTTTTTGCATTACTGGGGATTGAACCCAGGAGCTCTCTACCATTGGGTTACATACCCAATTCTTCCTGTTGTTTTTTTTTTAAATTTTGAAACAGGGTCTCCTTAAGTTGCTGAGGCTGACCTTGAAATCATATCCCTTTACCTTAGCGTCCCAAGTCACTGGGACTATAGGTATATACACCACTGAACCTGGGGTGATAGCTTCTATATAACTCTTCTAGGCATTTATGTATGAAGGAATAGGTGTTAAATATCAACAAAGGAGGAGAGAGAATGACATTCAAAAGAAGAGTCCTAGATTGAAAATAAAAAGTGATTCCTGGAGGGGAAGGTTTACTGTTATCAGGGGTCTAATGAAAGGGAGAAAAAGGTGATACCACAAAAGAAGACTATGCATAGACATGACGAACGAATGTTGAGTTTCTGTAGTTCTGATCCCTTACCCACTTTCATGAGAACTCAACCTGCCACTCTTTATTGTGGGTGTCATGCTGAAATCTACCATACTACTTTCTGTCACTAAGTTGTCAGGCAAACCAAGTCTTCCCTAAGTCTGTCTCTTCCCACACAACTATCAGCACACACTATGATCTATTAGTCCCTTTCCTCCTTAAATAAAAAGGACAATAAACTTATTGCTGAATTTTCAAGTAATTGAATTAAGTTTTCGAGAAGATAATTTGATGTTGATGCCACTTTTTATTCAGTCTGTGGGAGTGGGTGGATTAGATTCTACTGCCTTCAAATTCACATTCTAATACTTATGAATGCAATGCAATTATACCTCTTATGGCTTTTATGTAGAAGTGATGCTATTACATATAAGTAACACTGTGGCTTACATGGATTCTCCATAACAATGCATAGAAGAAAGAATGAAAAACATTGTCAAGGACATTAGACATTACATAGTCCAATTGATTTTTGTAGAGTTGAGAATATAAGTGAAGTGATTTTACAGTTACTTACAGTATGAAATGGGATAACATCAGTATCAAAATCTAAATTCCACAACTGATAATGCCTCTCTTTCACTCTATACCATCCAAGAGCACAAGTGCCATTTGTTTCTTGCTGGTACGGGTTTCCTGGTGCTTTGCTGCCTTGTAATGTACAGGCTCAAAAGTGATTTACTTTTATGCAAGTTGTGGGTTGACAGGCCACCAAGTGGTTTGTACACATAAACTGCTTTAATTCTGTGGACTGAATGGCTGTTGTTTTGTTATTTTTCTGATCAATTTGGCAGGTCAAGTCAGTCAAACTGGTTTCTTCACACAGACACTGCCTTACTATGGAAATGAATGTGGAAACATTCATCTTTGTCAGAAATTATGTCAAATTATTCAAATTTATTGGTGAATTACAGCAAACATCCCAGCTGATGAACATCTCAGTCATATGTTTTTTAGAGAACACTTATGGTCGTGAAAAGATAACATTACAACGAGCTTTCCCATTCTGAAGCAAAGATGTTTGGATAGAGAATAGGGTCTGTTATTCAAGACAATAATTTATTCTAATCATAAAAAATCCCAAAGATGTCCAAAATTGTAAGTACTGAAATATATCCCTTTACACAGTGTTATTGTTTTTTTTCACACTGTGCTGTGGTCCTCTTTCAGGACTCTTGTGACACAATCTCTAAGACCTTTTCTGTCAGTTTCCATCTTTTCCAGAGACATACTGTGGCCTTCACATTAACACAGCTTCTCTGGCTTGAGGTAATAAATGATTAGCTACAGCACAGTGGTGTGATGTTCATGTTATTCTTTGCTGTACTATACCCAGCAATGTCTCAAAAATTAATGCAAGTATATCAGGATCTGAAATTAACTTTTTATAGCCAAAAGCAACATCCTGCTAGGAGGAAAAAAACCTATTATAAATGGGCTGGCATCTGATTGCTTGTAGATGGTTAGTACCAAGAAAATAAGATTTTGAATTATAAAATGTTGAATATAACAAAAGCTGCCCCATAGTTATTAATCAGTGTTTTGCTTATGAACTGATAGGGTCTAACTAGGTGGTGCCTATTCTTAGTAAGTGACAGATCTATTACTAAAGATCAGAGAGGAACTTGAATTAGCTACTGCTCTTATGATGTTATATAGAAATAATTAGAAAAAAATGCCTATAAGAAAAATAACAGCATTTATTTCTGAAGCATTTATTAATCTTGAAAATATTTTTTAAGGAAATTATATAAAACTAGTCACTATTTTAATACTAACCTATTTAAAAGTATGTTATTCAGTAAACACTACCAGGAAAACACTTCGGAAAAAAGAAAATCAACCTAGAAATGCACATACTCATTTCTCTTTGAAAAGTTTTAATATAATTTCTCATAAAGGGCTTTAGTAAAAACCAATTTGTTATGCTGCAAAGAAAAGGAATTTTGCCAATTTTATTTAAAAACTGCCCTCGTGTTTATGCTCGGGTATTTTACGGGTATTCTAACCAAACTTAACTATACTAGGACTCTTTTCTATGCCTTTTGACCATAATATAAAATGTATGCCATGAAAACTTTAGAATCTGCAAAAATGATTTATTCTAATCACTTGTTAAAAATTGTATCTTTAGATAAGAAATCAGGTATATTAAATATATGTTTTCACACAGATAAGATATGGCTAGAGGAGAATATACAATTATACCAGTTCTTTCATGGATCTGATTAATTAGAAGAGTAGGGTAAAATAGTTTTCTATATTCTAGAGGATACCAATTTCTTTCCATATTTGGAGAAAGTAGGAATGGAAGAGAGAGGAGGAAGAGGGAGTTTTACTTTAAAAGCATATATTAAGTGTAACAACACAATGCCATTAATGTCTTTAGAGATTACAGGTAGCATCTTAGTTTGAAACTTGAGTTTAGAATGGGCACTAAGATTCTAATATATGAAAAGGAAAAAATCTATGTCTTTAAGATTTCAAATTATAATTGTCAATTAAAAATGTTTAGTTACTTATATTGTTACTATAATTTTTATTTAGTGGCTGCAGCTCTAAACTATAGAGTTATGAATTGTAGTACATCCATTTTTCTCTACTCATTTTTAAGTGATTAACTGAAATAAAGCATTAATAACTTTTAAAATAGTTTTTAAAGTCTACAAGTCACTTTGGAATTAAGTGCATGCTAAAAATTACAAATAAGATCATTGAAAGACATTTATATAAGCAAAAAGGTACAAATTATTGCTATTTGCACTTGTCATTCATATTCTTTTGGTTATCTCTCTTCTTGACCTTTAGCCAAATGAATCACACTAACTCTTGAATGCTTTCTCTCACTTGATTTCTAAAGCTGTTCATATAACACTTGCTGGCTAGAAGCACAGCTGGCAAGGGATCTAAACCTCATCACTGGGCAAACTTGCCCTTCTGGTTTTGCCAAGAATGACATTTCCAATGGGAAAGAAAGTTACTGTATGGGACATTGGATACTGTACATACTTGTGAGAACCAATAGATCCACTTCATCTGTTAGCTGTATATATCAGCATTAGAAATAAAATCAAAATAACAAAGAATCAAATTGCCTAGAGTTCTTCAAATTCAATTGTTAATTAAAGTACTAGCAAAGACATCAGCTGAGTATTTTTCCTCATTTCCTGAAGAAAGATGCAACTGAGGATAAGCAGTGCCCCCTAGTGTCAATAACTACAGACAATAAAAGCTAGAGGAAAGTTGCTAATTTTAACTGAACAAAATAATTAAAATTATATGTAATAAATTAAAAATTCACTATTATTCAAATTTTATTTTGTACACATAAAAAGGCACACCACACAATCATTTATTTAATATTAATTTGCTCAGGAATATGTGTATGTGTGTGAGTGTAAGGGTACCCTAGGGTGCATGCATACACACAGACAGGCACACACACACTGTACACAGACTGACATGGCCAAGATGTCTTTAATGTTCCAGGCAGCTCAGAAAAAAATTCCACCCAGCACGGCAGGCCATGCATGAAGCGGGTGTCAGCAAGCCCAGCAGAATCACTCACTGTGAAGATGTCTAATAGGAGCTGCTGAATACACAATACATGCAGCATGGGGCGAATGGCTAAACTGGAATGACCAGAACTGAGTTCGAAGGTTTCAAATTGATCTAAAACTGTAATTAAATCTGTAAGAGTGTTTAAACATTTTTCTCTTCTTGTTGGTAATAGGAGGTTAGCATAGTTAGCCTGTACTAAAGACTGATTTCGAAAATACTGTAACTTTTACTGTGCATATTCTGAATGTTAGATCCTGAATGCTAAATACAAATAAATAAAATACACATATTTCTTGGGAAGAAAATGCAACACATAACTCATATATTAAAATATCACATATGCTTCATGGAATTTAAATACATTTTTTGACCAATCTAACATATGAGAAAACTTTAAAGTTATATTTTATAGACCAGTCAGGTATCTTACAGTGACAAAAAGGCAAAGTAAGCTTCTCATTTCCTGAAATATTAAGTTACTTATTTATCAATAGCAATTTTGGTAATGAAACCCACAAATGGGGGAAAAGGGGAAAAATATCTATACAAATAAAAATGATAAATAAGAGAAATAGAAAAAAGCCAGGAGGACTAAATGTATATGTCTCAAAGAAACTACTAATGAAACACAAATTAGTAGGAAAAACTATTGCTTAATTTTATTTGTAGAAAAAGCATAAGGCAAAAGAAAGGTCAAGGCTATTTAAAACATGCATTTTTATAGAAATTCATTTGTAAATTACTTTTCCATGTGAAACAATAGTGGATATACTACTAGTTTCGCATTTTAAAAAGCAAGAAACATAACTATGCTTTTAAAAAGCATGCACAGTAAAAAGATTCCCGTGTGCATTTCACTTATCGTACTTTAAAATGGGGAAGGTACAAATGCAATAGTTTAGAATGTCCACAATGACATTTAAGAGTAGTCAGGTATTTAAGCCCTTTACAATAAATTCTGATTTCAACAAAAGCTGAAACTTCAAATATTTAAATTTAGAAAAATGTTCTAAAATGTGTAAATTAAATTTTTTTAGAAGTTTAACTTTGGTAGGACTATCAAAAATCAGGTAATTAAAGAAAAATAACAAACCTTCTTACTTGTAACACTATTTTGGTAATTTTCAGAAGGAAGTGAAACAAGGATGGACAAATTTATGTTCATATTAACTGAATTAATATACATATTGCTGCATTAAAAATGAGATTTCTCATAAAAATCTAAACAGGAAATGGAATTTTATCCCATATCATTAATAACAGGAATAATCTTAGTTGACTGTGAGAAGTTAAATCTATTTCTAATCATGAGTCCTTATTTATTTTTTTTAATGGTAGAATACTTGTACAACATGCTATAGTACTTGGCACTAAACACCAAGTAAATTCCTGCAACTCTTAAATAGGTTAAAACATTACACATAAGAAGTTGCCACATTCTTTAACAGCTTCATGAATTTTTGTTTTCCTGGATACTTATAGTTTTCATCTTTAATTCAACTATAGATTATCTAATGATTATTTGTTACTAGTGGAGGTGTACAGTGATAGGAGATTTCTAAACTCATCTCAGAACTTGCCAAAATGAAATTCCCAAAAGATCCACTATGAAAAAAAAAAAAAAGGTAAGTTCAAAAGGCAGAGATGAAACATCATTAAGAAAAGTTACCATTTTGGGAGATAAAAAAATCAGAATTTTTGTGACTGAACCCAGAACATTTCTATATGTGTTGATTTGGTGAATGTCTGAATAAATATCCATGGCCAGATTTTTTCTAGTAGAAAAAGGGAAAAGTAAGCAGGTCCACGCCTGTTGCACGAAAAAGATACGGGATTAGGAGGATAAAGACTGTGAAGTAAGGTTTATATATAGCTGGATAGAAACAGTGGTTCAAAACTCATCATTCCTCAAAGCTCAAGGAGTATTAATATGCCCATGATTATATTTGATCTCTTTCTAGACCATCTCAGATAAAACAGTACAATAATCAATTTGGAAATACATGTATGTAGACACCAAAGATAACTTTTAAAAAGTGTGCTTTCAATTTTACCTAAAACTTTCATAAAAATGTTCAAATAGCTTTTTGATGTGTGTTCTAAATAGCTACAAATGGTAAGATTCTTATAAAGTTCTTAGAAGCAGAAAGAGTATTTTTAAAAGATAAATAACCTCAAATGAAGCTATTTCCTTAACATATATCTATTAACCCAAAAATCTAACAAGTAAAAAAAAAATCTCTTCAAGTATGTATCTGTAAAGCTCATTCAGTAAGTTTATATATATATATATATATATATATATATATATATATATAATATGTATATATATGTGTGTATATATATATATATGTGTGTATATATATATATATGTAGATACGATCATATCTATAAATAAAATGACTGAGCATAATAAAACTTTAATTGACAAGTCTTATTAAATTGAAAACATTTTCTTAAGATGATAAAACTATACTATATTTTCAGGAATGATTTCATATTATTAAAATCTAGAAAGAATAGAACATAAAGCCAGTGTTATTTCTTTATTATTTCTTTAGCAACAAATCGTAAATATAATTTACAGCCATTAATATTTACCAATAGGAAATAAGTGCTCACATATTACCTTCAGGCGGGAGGTAAAGAAGAGTAAGAAAAATTAGTAAATTACTTATCATTCAGAAATTATATAATTTTAAATTTACATATTTATTTCTCAGAAATATTTTGGCATAAAGCAAAGTATATCCTTTTTAATGACCTATGTTTAAATTTTATTATCTTTATAAAATTGAAACTTTTATATATGCTGAGTTAAAAATCAAAGTTAAAACTTAAGTTTTAAACAGAGACACATATATCATACAGAGTGATAGAAAATTTACAAGCTCATTGTGCATGATGAAATACCAAATTTTATTTCACTTGTTAAACAAATACAACTATATCTTTTGAGATTATATAAAGTAATACATTTTAATATATAATTAATGATTTTTATCAAAAAGTTATCATGGTGTAATTAGAAACCAAGACACAAATATGCCATAGCCAGAAACATGGTAGCTTCTAGAAATCAACAATCTAAATAATGATTTGTCAAAGGGAAACAATGAGAACAGGACTGAAATCATTGAGTCCTTCCTTGTATGATTTAAAAAATCCTATATTTGAAAATCCATTAGCTTGAAAGCTTTTTGGCAATTCCTTGATTCTTCATTAGAATTGGGAACAAAACAATGGACTTAACTGGACAAGTTTTTACTTGTGGCTAAGTCTCCATCTTCATGCCTGCTAGTACCTGACAGCAAAGGCTCCCAGCTTCCCCAGAAATGTACCACATTGCGTCAGAGGACAGTGAACATACTTCCAACTGAGATCTCCACACCACTGCATGGGAGAGTTCTGGAGAAAGAGCTTTATTGGTCTGAAGTCCTGGGTATTACCTGAGCAGTAATAAAAGAGCAGGCAGTGTACTGCATTCTGATAATTATAGAAAGGCCAAGTTAATTTTTTTCCACCAAATACTGAATTGCAGTTTTTCAGTTTGGGTTCAAAAAGCTGAACATGTGGTATAAATTTTGGCAAAGGAAGCATAGTACTTTTGACTAAACTAGATGGCAGGTTTGTCTACCTTAAGCAAGTATTTATATCTATGTATAGTTGCTCTTGGTTTCTGGTATTGGGGCTTGTGCTAAGTCTTAAAGGGGTTTTCAGTGAATCTTCTGTAGCAACATGTGCTTGTAGGTGGTATGCAATCAATGGTTCTTCGTGTAACTAAGGAAAAACACTTTCCATTATCTGAATTAGCTTGTTTGTTCATGGGTCGCTGTGAAATATAGACACTTCTCACTTTTGAGGTAAAAAGTCTCTTCCACTCATGAGATAATTCTATATCTAGCAAAAGCTTAACACATATACACACTCATTCAGATATGCAAATTTAACCACCAGAAACAAGTGAATTATGCAATATGATGTATATTCCATTTAGTTTGAGAAAAATGTACAAACAGTATACAATTACATTTCAGAGAGCTATACTTGTACCAAGTTGAGACACACTGAATTAAAGTTGCAATGTAATACCCATGTTTCCTTAGACAGGATTCAGTTTTAAAGAGCTGTTTTTAAGTACTTGAAGAAGTTTTCCACTTCTTTCCTTTTTCATTGGCATTTTTCATATTATTTTGCCCTAAAACTACAAAAGTCATACTAAATCATCAGAGGATAATTTTGTGATTTTTTTCATATTTTTGACTTCTATACAACAAAATGATCAAAAATTTCAGATATTCTATTTAAACTCCAATCACCTGCAAACCTAAGTTTTCAACATAAGCTTGTATTTCTTAATATGTCGCATGTATTAATAATAAATCTACTTATGAACACTAGATGAATAAATTTGACATAGGTCATGTATATCTCTTTAATGTTATAACTTTTACAGGACACTTTAAAACAGTAAATCACATTATCCAACCATTTGAAATGGTTATTGTCCTTGTAGAATAAATATTTAATTCACTCCAGGTTTAATTTTAGAGGATTAATTCTAGTATTTCTTAAGTAAACAAAAGAAATATTATCTCTAATATTTTAGCATCAAATTTTACAAACAGAATTATTAATTATGGTTTATAATACACTGAGTGATACTAGTGATACCACTAAGTGAAATAATTGATAACATTTTTTATTAAATATAATTTTTATAATTTGACAATATTCAGAAATAGAAACCTGTTTAATAAAAATAAAGAAGCATACACAAAAATATCCTGATTTGTAGTGTTACTAAATATACTTTCTAAAACTAAGGAATAGTCACAGCAGAGTTTAATCACCAACAGTACAATAATCAAATTCAGCCATGACACATTTCTAAATCTTTGCCAAAAGTAAGCTGCTTATAAATTCACATAGGTTCTGATAAAAAAGAAAGCTGGTCTGGAGAAGGAAATTGCCTTGCATATTGACAAAATCTTACATTGTCTCATCAATTCCTCACTATGCAGTAAACAGGTTGGAGGTAATAGGCATTTTCTTGATAATTAGCTGTGTAGGCAAATATGTTTTTTGGCAGACAATATGAATGTTGATTTAAGAACTTGCCAATAAGAGTGCTAAGCAATAAAACGTTCATTGCTCAATTTCTTCCAGATTTGGTTGAAGACTTAATCCTTAAACTTAGGTTTCTATTGTCAACAAACAATACACTACTTTCATAAATTTATGATGTAAAATATATCACACCCATAATTAAAAATAGATCTTTAATCATTTCCAGATCTGACAAGTTTATATGATTCACATTAACATTATTAGTAATGATGACTAGCCCAGGCAAGTCCTACTGGACCACTGTTTCATAATGAAACAAATAAGACACTTTATTTTCTTAAACATATAAAGCGATCAATGTACATCCCACTGAAACTAACGCAAGTAGTTACCTACTGCAAACACCAGTAATTTTAGTTTATGTCTGGGTATAGGAGATCTTTAAAGGAAATGGTTTCAAGCTGGAATCAAAATACACTGTTTGAAAAACAAAAATAGCACAAGATAAGTGGCATATACTCTGGCAATTTTCTTTAACATAGCTTTTTCAAATACAATCTAGTCTACAGTACACTCAAACTGCAGAAACATCCAAATTGGTTAAAAAAAAAAAAAAAGC
The DNA here is from genome assembly GCF_048772815.1 of Callospermophilus lateralis. Taxonomy (NCBI): domain Eukaryota; kingdom Metazoa; phylum Chordata; class Mammalia; order Rodentia; family Sciuridae; genus Callospermophilus; species Callospermophilus lateralis. Next base: position 91,590,265 of record NC_135309.1, on the reverse strand, counting down.
GCAATACTTTTCTCACAAAAAGGGCCTATACTCAAAGGAACATCTGAATAAAACTGAAATATCTGCAGTAAAGTTTTACCTTCTCCCTAGAATGTTTTAGATGAACTCAGTATAACAGTGTATTCCAAGAAAAGACAAAATGATCAATGCAAGAACACATCAGGCTGCCTTGGACAGGCCAATCAATGCAAGAAAGAACCTTGCCCAGGGCCTTATGCAAATAGCATCACGTCCTGCAACCTAGGGAGGGGACATGCGCAATAGATCAATTGAATCTAAAAAAACCTCACAGCTATATCAGCTTCAGAGAGTAAATATATACTGATGAATATCTCATACTTCCTGCAAATTCTTAAAATGGGTTGTTTTTTAATAGCTAGTTAAAAACTCTTCTTGGGATCTGGAGTATATCAAAGGGGGAAAAATATCATGGGAGAAACACTCAGTATTACTTGTAAGGTAGCAAATAAAATTCTGATTTCTTGAAATTTCTTGACATAGATGAATTTTCTGACACTTCAGAAGGCTAAATTTTAAGTATGTTTGTATTCATGAACAGGAAATAAAAATCCAAAAAGAGCACATCCTATCTCAGGTTGCTTTTGAATAAAGAATAAAATAAAAATCTTATAGGAGAAATAATTCAAGATGTAAAGTTAGTCATTATTCTCAGACTAAAAATGAATGCTATTAGCAAAGATTATTTTCTATGGTGGTTACATTATTGATTGATATAGAAAACAGTTTCCTTTTAAAGTTAACGTTTCTATCTCCCCAAATCATTCTAAAATCCAAACAATGTGAGAGACAGCTAGTACACCAACTATTCCTGTCAAATGGTTTGAAAGCAGGTCAGGTAATTTTTAAGGCTATATAAGAAATGTTACATTCTCAGGTCTTTAAAGAAACAACCAAATGCAAGATTCTTCCCTAAATATTTTTTAGTATTTGTTTTTGTAAACCATCTTTTATTAAGAATTTTACATTTTAAAAAGGCTTTCAAAAGTTAAAAATTCTAAAATAACATTTAAAATAGTAGATACTCCCAAGCAAAAACTCTGTAAATACATATTCGTACATTTACCTTAATTGTCTCTGATATTTTAGATTTGAAAATTTTGTTGTAGATTCATTTTTGTATCAGGTATGCAGCAAATATTTCTAATATTAAAAATAAATATGTTTCTTCTTGTAGCTACTATGTATCTTATCTAGTATTAATTTTCCTAGGTAAAACATTATATAAGATATAAAAGTAAGTCTTCTGTTATAAAATTCACTACCTGAAGTCATTTATCTAGTTGTTAAAAGGATACAGACATTTTAAAACACTGGTTTGTTTAGGCAACAGAAATAAATATGGAACTATGTAGGATAAGCAAAATATATTTTTTTTCTTTTTCACAATTGTAGTTCTTTTTACATTTATAAGGCTCTAATAAGTTTTTCTTCTAGGATAAAATTATATATGTCATTAAAATGTTTGATTCTCTTTACTTAGACTTAAAGCTTTATAAAAACTTTACTATTTTACATGGGGAAAATAGAGAGATTAAAAATCAAAGTAGTAAAATACTCATAGCATTTCAAGTACTTGTTATCACATAAAGTGTCTTAATTATAGGGACTCCAAATGTTTCCCTTTTTCCAATTTTAATTTCAAATATAAGAATTTTGAGTAGTTTGATATTCACAGTGAAATGTAAATTTCAATTCATAGTAAGTAAAATACAAAGGATCAAGTAACTATGGTTTCACTTTTTGTTATATAAATCATAGTATTTTCTCCAATATGTAGAGGAAAAATTAAGCATTTTTAGATGTTATCATCTAATATTGATATGTTGACATTGCGATAGGTACCAAATAAAATTCTATTCTTCTCGGGGCTGGGGATGTGGCTCAAGTGGTAGCGCGCTCGCCTGGCATGCGTGCGGCCCGGGTTCGATCCTCAGCACCACATACAAACAAAAATGTTGTGTCCGCCGATGACTAAAAAATAAATATTAAAAAAAATTTTCTCTCTGTCTCTCTCTCTCTCCCACTCTCTCTTTGAAAAAAAAAATTCTATTCTTCTTGATGTAAACCTGCACATTATGTGTACTTCTCACTTTTAAAAGTACATCATCAATTTGAAAAATACATAACAGGTACAATGGTTAGTTTACCAAAAACTGTTGTGTTAAGCAATTTTGTTTTCTTTATTTTTTTCACACCAAGAGTTGACCCTAGGGAGACTTTATCATTAAGCTCATCCCCAGCCCTTTTCATTTTTTACTTTGAGACAGGTCTTGCTAAGTTGCCCAGGCTGGCCTTGCAATCCTACTGCCTCAGTTTCCCAACTCACTGGGATTATAACCATAGGCCACCATGCTCAGGAAGGTAGAATGTTTTAAAATGGAAAGTGCCCTCAGTAATTAAAAATATCCTAATGTACTGGGCATTTACCCAATGCAGTTTAAAAAATATCAGAAGAAAATGTGAGTCCTGGTTAAATTACTGATTCCGAGACCAGGCTGATTTGGATTTTGATCCTGGCTCTGACTCTTGTGCAACCTTGCATAATTTCCTTAAGATTTCTAAGTCCTTTATCTGTAAAACAGGGGTCATAACACTTTCACTATAGAGTCAAGCTTAGGTTGTATTGCTAAGTACTGTTTAATGACCAGATCTACTACATTGTAACTAAGTGTTCTTTTTTGAGTGGTAATATAGCTTAATGGTTGTGAGCATGGGCTTTTGAACCAGAAAGCCTGAGTTTAAATTCTGGGTCCATCACTTATTAATTATATAATCTTATGTAAACTACTTAATATTTCCTGTGCATTAATTTCCTCATACGTAACTGAGGATAATAATAATACCTACATCATTGGGCTGTTTAAGGATTACACGAGTTAATATTTATAAAGTCCAAAAAAGAATGCCTAGTTATTAGTAGGTACTATCTCACATAACTATTACTTACAGAGTTAACTTACAAATACAGATAACATGAAACAGCAAACACCGACAGAAGATAATGTTCCATTCAAACTTGAAAAATTAATTCTATTATTAGAAGAGTACTAGAATAAGTAGGAGAAGATAGCTATGTCCAGCAAGAAATAAGCTACAAAGAAAAGTCAAGCAGGAGCTTAACCAAGGCAGCTCATTTGCTTTCTAGATCTTTATAAAGTGTTTTCAATTTTTAGGCTTAAATTAGATTTCCAGAAAAAAATATCAAAACATTTTCAAAATTTAAATATAAATGATTTAGGGATTGTCTGATATTTAAAATTTTCCACATTTTTTTCCTTCTTTAGTTGAAAGCCTAATTGTCATGTAATTTCAATGGAGAAATATAGAATTTCACCCTAAAATATGTGAAAAGCTAGAAAGTTTTTTTTAAAGACAAAAGTCACTATAGTTAGAAGGGCAAGGGCAAATCAAAACCAAAATTAACAGCAGGGGGAAAATGGAAATGTAAAGATAGAAGCAGAAATAATAAAATAGAAACTGAACAGACAATACAAAAGATCAATAAAATGAACAGTTGATTTTTTTTTGCAAAAGAAATTGATAATCTCTACATAGACTAAAAAAAAGAAGAGAAGATTCTAATAAATAAAATCAGAGACTGAAAAAGACATTATAACTGATTCTACAGAAATACAAAGGATCATAAGAAACTATGTGGATATTTGTGTACTAACAAATTGAAAAACCCAGAAGAAACCTATAAATTCCTGGATACATACAACCTACCAAGATTGAATCAAGAAGAAATAGACAATCTAAACAACCCAATAATGAGTCAAGTAATTAAAGCAGTAACAAAAAGTCTGCATCAAATCAAAGTTTAGGACCTGGCTGATTCAATGCTGAATTCTACCGAACATTTAAGGAACTAACAAGTCTTCTCAAGCCATTCCAGAAAATTGAAAAGGAGGGAATGCTGCCAAAATGCTACAAAGCCAACATTACTTGATAACAAAACCAGTGAAAGACACATGTAAAAAAGCAACCTACAGATAAATATTCCTGATGAACACAAATACCAAATTCTCAATAAAATAGTAGCAAACCAAATCCTCAAGAGCATCAAAAAGATTATACAGCATGATCAAGTGGGATTTATCCAAGGGATGTAAGGATGGTTCAGACATATACAAATCAATAAGTTAATATATCACATCAACAGATTGAAGCTAAAAATCATATGATCATCTCAACAGATACAGAGAAAAGCATTTGATGAAATTCAACATTCCTTCATGATAAAAACTATCCACAAATTAGGGAAGAAAAATACCTCAATATGATAAAAACTACATATGCTCTATCCACAGTCAATATCTTACTGAATGAGGAAAAGCTGAAAACATTTCCTCTAAGATCTGGAACAAAACAAGGATGCCCACTTTTACTATTCTTATTCAACACACTATTGAAAATCTTACACAGAGCAAATAGACAAGAGAAAGAAAGTATCCAAATTATAAAAGAGGAAGTAAAATTATCCCTGTTTGCAGATGACAAGATTTTATATATCAAGTAACCTAAACACTCCACTAATAAACTGTCAGAATTAAAAACAGATTCAGTGAAGTGGCAGGTTATAAAATCAACATACAAAAACAGTATCATGTTTATATAACAGTAATGAACTGGCTGAGAAAAAATCAAGAAAGCAATCTCATTCATAATTGCTATAAATGACAAAATAAAAATCAAAGAATTAATTTAAGTAAGGAAGTAGAAGACCTCTACAGTGAAAACTATAAAACACTGATGGAAAATAATGAAGAGGACACATACACAAAAAAGGAAAGATATCCCAAGCTCTCTGATTGGAAGAATCAATATTGTTAAAATGTCCACACTACCCGAGCAACCTATGGATTCAATACAATCACTATTAAAATACCAACGATGTTCTTCACAGAACTAGAAAAAAAATCTGAAAATTTGTATAGAACCAAAAAATATCCTGAATAGCCAGTCATCTTTAGCAAAAACCAACAACAGAATGAAACAAATGAAGAAGGAGACATTACACTATCAGACTTGGAAATACACTACAAAGCTGTGGTAATCGAACAACATGACATGGTATTTGCATAAAAACAGACATACAGAGCAAGGGAACAGAATAGAGAACCTAGAAAAAACAATGCGTTCATGGTCAGTTGATTTTTGACAGAGGTGTTAAGAAGATGCAGTGGAGAAAGGACAGTCTTTAATAACTGGTGCTGGGAAAATTGGGGATCCATGTGTAAAACAGTGAAACTTGACTTCGATTTCTCACCAGTTACAAAAATCTAAAACTTGAAACAATGAAACTACTATAAGAAAATAAGGGAAATGCTTCTAGACATTATGATTTTAACTTTTTTTTTTAGATGACTCTAAAAGCACAGGAAACAAAAGCAAAAACAGGCAAATGGAATAGCATCCAACTAAAAATCTGCATAGTAAAGGAAAAAAGCCCAAAGAGTAAAGAGACTACCTATAGAATGGTAAAAGTCATTTATATGATATCATATAAATACAAGGGCTAATGTCCAGAATATATAAAGAAGTTAAACAATTTCAGAGCAAAACAACACAAAACAAATAACCTGATTTAAAAATGGTCAATAAGGGAAGAGACTAGGGCACTGCATGGGAAGTCATGCCTCTCTCTGATGTTCAGAATTGACTGGTATTAACATATATTGGCACCTGACAATTCAAAGTGCTGAACAGCCTTACAAAATTCCTTCTTGCTAAAATGCTTTTGAAAATGAATGGACAGAATATGCACAAGGAATTGGTAATATCTGAATGTAGATGTCCACTGATGTGGTATATGTACACAATGGAATATTATTTAGCCATAAAAAGAATGAAATCCTATCATTTGTACCAACATGCACAGAAATGGAAGACATTATGTTAAGTGAAATAAGCTGGGCACAAAAAGACATATATTTCATGTTCTCAATCACATGTAGTTATTAAAAAAACTGATCTCATAAAAGTAGGACCAAGGCCACTAAAGGCTAGAAAGTACATGTGTAGTAGACAAAGAGAGAGAGAGAGTAAGGTTGGATAACTAGTATGAAATATGAATAGCAAGAATTAGTTCCATTGTTCTATAGCACAGTACAGCATCTATAGTCTAGAAAAATTCATAAATATTTCAAAATAATTAGAAGAATGCAAAGATTCTCAATACACAGAAATAATGTACTTTAGGCAACAGAACTCTAGTTATCCTAATTTGATTATTGAGTGTATATATATATGATGATTTGATATAGATATATCATCATGTATATTATCATGTATATTATCACAAATATGTCAATTAAAAGTTAAAAAAATCACTACAGTTAGTATATTATATTGTTTATTCTTAATAGGTACTTGACAAGAGAGGAGACCAACAAAACTCAACTATAATGAAGTGAGGGGTCATACTTTTAAAGGGAGAAAAACATATTAAAATGTTTCTCATCTGTAAAATGGTAATAACAGTACTGCTCTCATAAAACTGTTATGATTAAATGAGATAACATGTACCAACTGCTTAGAACAATTGCCTGATGCACACCAAGTATGGTTTAAGCTTTGAAGATGTTGATGATGAGCATGAATATGAGGCTGCTGCTTCTGATATACAAAACAGTCATAAATTCTAGTTCTATTTTAAAAATTCAGCTTCAAAGACAATGCTATGAATTGTGCAGACTGTTCATAACCCGGTCATGTCTTAGGACATTATGACTGGCTGACATATTATATGGATTTCATAATGATAACAATGATACAGTTCTACAAGAGTAAGAAAGGACTTTTAACACAGCCATCTGATAAGGTATCTGTTCTAAGAACCTAGCATAACACCTTAAAGAAAATGCAAAAGTTACCAAATGTTAAAATTTATTTTTTTGTTTTACTTTTTTAAAAATCTGTTTTTTAAAAATATACATGACAATAGAGTTATTTTAATATATTATACATACATGGAGTATAACTTATTCTAATTAGAATCCCATTCTTGTGGCTGTACATGATGTAGAATTTCACTGGTGGTGTATTCATATATGAATATAGGAAAATATAATACAATAAGGATATCCAATATATTACTACATATTTGACATTTAGATTGTGTGTGTGTGTGTGTGTGTGTGTGTGTGTGTGTATGTATATATATATTTGGATAAATGCCTGAAAATTTGAGGCTGAACCTATAATAGCAACTTTCATTACACTATTAGCATTATTGCAACCAGGGATTTTTCTGGGGTAAACTGAACAGTAATATAACAGGAGCAATATGAAGGCCACTGATGTACATGATTTGACTATTACAATTTATAAGGCATCACCTTACAGAGAAAGTCAAAGCTTTTTTGTCATGGCAGATGGGCTGTTAGAAACTTATAGAAAATCAACCTTTATAATAATAAATCATTACTTGATACCTTATAATGGCAAAGAAGCCAAAATTGGAAATTTCTATTGTCAGTGAAAATTAAATATGTTTTGTCTTTCTGTCCAGAGGCTCTCCTTTTGAAAGATAAACATAAGGTTTTTCTTCTAATAAAGATGTCTGATCAATGGAGTAAAGAAATTTACAGATGAGATGTTACAAGTTAAACATCGAGATACAGAAATATCTAGGCATAAACTTGTCACAGTAAAAGTGAGAATACTTTTTAATTGCTTAATTCAACTATAAAATTGTCACTGAAATGCTGAATAGCAAACTTTTATTTGTACACTAATGTTCTTTTTCTATAATGAAAATTATATAAGGTATAGAAAACTAAGAAAAAATCTGAATACACTTATCTTTCAGATTTCATGTTGGTGTTCTCTCTTCCCTGCAAATTCCTATATTAAAACTCTAAGCTCCAAATCAGTTGGAATTAGGAAGTCAGACCTTTGGGAGGTAATTAGGTTTAGATGATATCACAAGGAAAGAACCTCCCCAATGGGATTAGTGTCCTTACAAGAAGAAGGAGAGACTAGGTCTCTCCCACTCCATGACTTGAGAACACAAAAATATGACCAGTTGCAAACCAGAAAGAAGGTCCTCACCAGAACTTGATCATGCCAAGACCCTGATCTAGGACTTCCTACTCTCTAGAACTGTGAAAAATAAATATGCTACTGAAGTCACCCAGACAATGGTACATTTGTTATAGCAGACCAGACTAACAGAAATTGGTATCAATAAATGGAGTGCTACTGTAACAAATGCTAAATGTGAAAAAGTGGAGCTTGACTTGTGTAAACAGTAAGTGCTAGAAGAGTTTCTAAATGTGCACTAGAAATACCAATGTTCCCAATACCTAAAGGCAACAAGGTGAGGACTCAGAAAGAAAAGAGAGATATTAAGAAAATTTCTAGCTTCTCAGAAAATACCTAAATAATCATGTACAGATGTTGACAGAAATATGGCTAAGGGCAAGTCTGATGAGGTCTCAAATGGAAATGAGGAACATGTTATTGGACAATAGAGGGAAAAGCAATCCTTGAGTTAAAGTGCCAAGAATTGTGTTTGTGTTCTAGTGTTTTGTGCAAAGTAGAACTTGTGAGCAAAGAAATTGGGTTTTGAACTGAGATTTCTAAGTGTTGGAGGATTAGCTTGGGTACTCTCGACTTTAGAGTGAAATGAGAGATGAGGAGAAATACAGGAGGTATTGTTAAGCAAAAAAGACGAGGAACTTACAGACTTTGAAAATTCCGCAGCCCATCCATTACGTAAAAAATGAGAAAGATGTTTTGAAAAGATCACTAAAGGTGTGGCTGAGCAAACATCTGATAAAGAGAGTAGTATGGATATAAACCGTGATTTAATTAGTTGCTCCAGCAAGAAAACACCCAATTTGAACTGAAGGAGGAAATGGGAGGGAATGAAGGAAGGCTGTCACACTTCTTATACTCTACAGGATGTCATAATAATTCTATTTAGCTGCAAAGTTGAACAAAAGGAAAGAATGGCTTTGAAGGCAATTCAGAGACCATGTAGGTTTTATCATGGCAAATGGTCTCCAATAGAAATCATGGGAGCAATAGTTCTACTTGCCAGAACCCTAGAAGCAGGACCCCTGCCTTGCGAAAAAAGAAAAAAAGAAAAAAAGAAAGACATGGAGAGGGCTCCAGCAGAGAGCTGAGGCATTAAAATATCTTGCAGGTGACACTGCTGTCCCAGTGGGCCTAGAGGTCAGAGAATGCAGCCATAGATTTTGCCTAAGTCTTAAGATCTCATGAGATTTATCTTAATAGATTTTGGACTTCCTTGGTACCTATCACCCATTGCTTTCCTTCTATTTCTCCCTTTGGGAATGGGAATATTTATCCTATGCAGATTCAACATTGTATTTTGGAAGCATATAACTTGTTTGCTTTCACAGGTTTACAGCTAGAAAGGAATTTTACCACAGAATGAATCATACTTTGAGTCTTACTATATTTATTTTAGATAATTAGATGAGTCTCTAAACTTTAGACTGAGGTACTGCTGGGACAAATTAAGATTTCTGGGGCTGTTGGGATGGAATGAATGCATACATGTGAAGTAGTTAAGCTATGGATTGCACATTTGTATTTCCCCAAAATACATATGTTGAAACCCTAGCCCTAATGTAATAGTACCAGAAGGCAGAACCCCTCCCCTTAGGTTAAAATGAGGTCATGAGATTCAAGCCCCTATGATGAGATTAGTGTTCTTACAAGAAGAAGAGACTAGATAACTGGCCTCTCATCCCTGCCATGTGAGAATACAGAAAGAAGGTGACTATCTATATGACAGAAATGGCTTTCACCAGAGGTAGAATCTGCCAGCACCTTTCCTTCATGTTTGTTGTTTAAGTCACAGTCCACAGTATTTTTGTTATAGCAGCCTAAACTAAGATAACTAACAAGTATTTAAATAGGAAAATCAGATTCTAGAAAATTTGAAATTTAACTTATTTAATTTAATCATAGAAAACCTAACTGAAGTTTGGGGTTAGGGTTAGGTTTGGCTACTTTCCCTGATAAGAGATTTCAATAACTTCTTGGTTGAATTCCGATATTTACTAAGCTTTCCATTAATACTTGTTCCAAGTGTCCAAACACTCAGGGGAAGACACTGTACCCCCTCTCTATTAAAGCATACTAACTCTAAATATCACCATTTTTTAAATCCTAAGTGATCAACTTTGTTCTTGTGTTCCATCTTATTTATTCTATTCTGTGGCTCTATATGAATGCTCAGGTCCTACTTTCTTGATTATGATCCAATATAGCACCATCTGAGATCTGGTTGTGAAAATTATTTGCATATAAATTTAGGATCAACAGCTATTTCTTAAGTATATATTTATTATATATCTAGCCATGCTAGAAAGCATGGTAAAAAACAATAAAAATAATGGATTTGTTATTAATTATCTCTCAGTTAAAAAAAGAATTCTCAGGTGACTTCAAACAAAAGACATCTATGAAGTAGGACACTGAACAAGGGACTTAAACTGAGAATAATCACTGAAATGGAAAAGTAACCATGGACCAGGGTTTTCAGAAGACAAAAACAAAAATGCATTATATTGTTCTGACAAAAAGTGCATATCAATACATTCACAGAAACAATTATTTTTGTTGCTTTCTGCAAGACAGATTTGTTGTATGAATTTTTATATTGAGGAAGCTACCATAATGGCCTCTTCGCTGTTATCCCATTTCAAAATTATTCTTCTATCTTAATATCTTTGTTTAAATATGTTTGTTTAGACTATAACTTTCTTGAGGCCAAGAAGCATGTATTTCAATGTTTCCACAGTACTTGTACAGAGTGGGCAAGTTCAAACAAATAAATTAATATCTTTAACAGCAATTTTTTAAACCATTTCTTGTCTTGAGGGCATAATATTCAATCTTAATTCCAAGAAATAATTTCTACAAAGTCAAATTTATGTGGTTCAAGTTACTTTATTGTGATCTAAATTCAATTAATGAAAAAAGTATTGAAGCTGTGTATAGTTCAGTGATAGAATACATGTTTAGCATATTTAGGCACTGAGCTAAATCTCCATCACTAAAACAAACAAACAAACAAACAAACAAAAAACAGTGTTGAAAACCAGAAACAAAAAATTTGAGGTGAGAGAACACTGATATGGACATGGGCTTAAAAATTTGCAATTATAAAAATAAAGGTTATAGAAGCCTAGAATAATATTACTTTTTGTTTGTTTGTCTGTTTTGTTTTTTGGTACCAAGGATTGAACCCAGGGGTGCTTAAACACTAAGCTACATTCCTAGTCCTTTTTATTAGGAGACAGTGTACACAGGGTCTCACTAAGATGCCAAGAGCCTTGCTAAGTTGCTGAGGCTAGTTTTGAACTTGTGACCCTCCTGCCTCAGACTCCCAAGCCATTGGGATTACAGGTGTTCTCTACCACACTTGGATAAGTATTGCTTTAATAGTCTTTGAGCACTAGGAAAGTTTTGGATCCATAATATGATCATCTTGGCCACCTTAGAAGGAAAAAGGATAGCACTTCCTCCCCATCTTCATTGACACAGAACCAGATAAGGAGTGTATCGAGAATAAGTCCTAGGTATAAGAATGACATGCAGTATTCTATTCCATTAAATTCTGACCTAAGCCACATAATTGGAATTCTTCCCTGATTCAGTATTCCAAATGCTCCTGATTTTTATGCCTACTACTCCTATTGACTCTTCCTTTCTTTGGAGAGGATTCCATTTCTGAACTATTAGGTAAAGGGGTAAATACTTAGACCTACTTTGCTATCCTTCTCTGGTGCCAGATCCTGTAATATTTTCTTCTTTTCCTATAAGGTAGTGAGATGAGGTATGGTGGGAGAAGATATACTTTTAGAACCAACTACCACATTGTTTGCTTACTTACCACCAAATGCCTCAATTTTCAGTTCCCTGTAACCAGATTACACCCCCCTTTTTAAATTGAGTTACCAAACTCTATAATAACAGACTCTACCTAGTAACAGCTTACCTGCCAATCTATATAGCTAAGTAGCTGAATTTGCTCCTCCTGAAACCATTCTGAACTCTAGTAATGAGACCTCTGCCTAGATCGTGTTTCCGTCCTCATTCCTATAAGCTTTACCTTAACATGGATCCAGTATGCTTTGAGTCTAAGTTTACCTAGTTCTCCTCAGTTAATTTGAGTAAATTATTTAATAAGGATGGGGTGTTAATTTCTAAGGTAGAAGTTAAATAGCGTTGATCACAAAATTTTTGTTCTTTAAAAATCCCTTTTAATGTCAGATGTCAAATCATAGGACTTTAAATACATTTGGAAATTTTATTTGTGGGAGAGCTTAAAAATGATTATCATAAGGCTATAGAACAGTAAAAATGGGTCACTAATTAATTAAAATGTTTTCCTACACTCCTAAGAAAAGGTTTACAAAAGTCAATCATACCCTCACATTTGCAGTAAAGTACAAAAATCTCATCAAGATATTCTACAAAACAAATAAAAAAGAAATACTCCTTATGTAATAATTTATATTTAACAAAATTAATATGTCAATTTCTCTGAATTCTCCTTAATGAGTATTATGTTAATTTTACCAGGTTCCTTGGTTTCCCGGCTGTCTCTGTTGAACAGAGACATACAGTGACCAATCTCTCAGCTATTCAGATCCAGGGAGGACATTAAGGACTGGATGTATACTGTCTATGTAGGTATAGAAAAAGTCTCTTCCAAAGGTAATTCCAATGGAATAGCATGAATCACTTATTGTACAAAGAGATCTTCATTAAAGATTATTGAAGTTTTTCTCCATTTCAGCGGCCTTCTCAATAATCTGATCTTGGTGTGACTGAAGCATTAAGAGCATACTAAGTTCTTATGGGAAATAATACATCAAATATGGAAAAAAATCATAGCCAACATCATACTTAATGGTGAAACACTTCATTCTTTCCCCTTAAGATCAGAAACAAGAGCGTTCACCGTAGCCACTGTAACTTTTATAGTTTTATAGTTCAGTATAACTTTTATTCAATCTTGCACAGGAGGTTCTTTTCAGTCAGGGCAAACAGGCAAAAATAAATAAATAAATAGCGCATCCAGATTTTAAAGAAATATGTAAAATATTTATATTTACAAATGATATGGTCTTGAACTAGGAAAATTCTAAGGAATCCACAAATAAAATGATTTGAACTAACAAATGAATTCAGGTTATAGGATACATGATCTATATTATAAGATCAATCATTTTTCTATATATTAGTAATGAACAATGTGAACATAAAATTAAGAAAACAATTTCACATAGAATAACAACACAAAAAATACTTAGGAATAAATTTTATAAAAATGTGTAAGACTTCAATAACTAAACTATGGGGCCAACCTTAGATGTCCTTCAGTTGATGAACGGATAAAGAAAATATGATAAACCAAATGCTGAATATTTTCTCTGAGATAAGGATACTAATTCATAATGGGGTTGGTGGGGAGAGCATGGGAAGAATAGACAAATTCTAGATAGTGCAAAGGGGAGGGAGTTGAAGCGAGTAGGGAATGGGGTAGGAAATACAGTGGAATGAGATGGAAATTATTACCCTAAATACATGGATGAAGACACTAATGGTGTGACTCTAATTTGTATACAAACAGAGATATAAAAAATTGTGCTTAGAATTGTCTACTAAAATCTGCAAAGCATTTTTGAAAAGACCTAAATAAATGGAAAAAAACCCCCATGTTCATGGATTGAAAAAGAATATGATTAAGATAGCAATAATCCCAAACGGATCTACAAATTTAATCAATCCCAATCAAAATACTTTTTTTCCCTTCTACTTTTTTACAGAAATTAATAAATTGATCATAAAATTCATATAGAAATGCAAGGGGCCTTTAGTATCAAAGCAAACATGAAAAGGACAAAGTTCAATCACTTTCTAATTTTAAAACCCACTACAAAGTTATAATTAGCAAGTAATGTGGTACTGACATGAGGACAGGCATATGTATCAATGGAATAGAATTCAGAGTTCAATAAAACCCCCTTTAATTTATATTTAGCTGATTTTGACAAGGGTGTTAAGACAAATCAGAAGGGAAATAATAGTCTTTTCAACAAACAGTTCTGGGACAACAGAATATCTAGATTCAAAAAATTAACTCAAGTAACAGAAACACTTGAGGCAGATATTTAAGATGACTCATGTTAAAATATCTAGTATTCTCCAACTTTGGGGTACTATCTAAATTAGACATGGGTTATGGTTGTATAACTTCATGAATATGCTAAAACCACTGGATTATACACTTTAAAGGACAAAGTTTATGGTATGTGAATTGTATCTCTATTAGCTTTAAAAACTCTCTATTATATCTCCATATCAATAAAGATAAGTAAGTTATATCTTAAAAAAAGTTTAAAAAATGAAAACATACCAAAATAAGCTAATGATTAAATTAAAGTTAACATTAAACTAATGGGTGGAAAGAAATGTAAAGTTTTCTAGGCTTATTCCATAGACTGCCATACTATATTATGAATATATAATTTAGTTTTAATAGTTTTCCTCTTTTATTGAAAAGACTATACTTAGAAGAGTGAGTTGAAGATTAAAGAGACTTATACCACAGCAAAAACAATAGCACTATATAATGTGAGAGAATTGATCAGGCAGAACTTCCAAATCAATCAATATTTAAATGGAGAGGAGGTAGAACTACTAAATTTATTAATAAAAGTTACTGGTGAAGTAACTGTAGGATATTTAACTATTTAGATTGTAATATCTTGTGTTCTGAAATTTGGGGACAATATTAGATTTATTTGTAAGTTGTTTCTAGATCATTTGAGCAAGTCAAGATAGAAACACACACACACAAAACAACTTAAAAACAAACTAATTAGGATTTTTTGTAGTTTTACTGAAATGACACCTTATTTTTCAGATTTTTTTACCTAGATTTTAAAGTAGACTTGTAAGAGTGTTTTCAGCCTGAATTATTTTGATATTATTTTGACTCAATTTTTCTCTGACTTATCTTCTCTCATTTTACCTCCCCTCAATTCTTGATTCCCAGCACTCCAACTTTTAGGTATTCCCATTGATCACATTAAGCAGACACTTTACAAATGTTCAATTTACTTTGTTCTTTATGGACAAAATAAATTATTACTTCTTTAAGGTTATAGTTAATTGATATCTCTAAAGGTAAAAGATAATTTTAGTAATTCTAAATCATGCTCTAGGCAATTTAAAAAGATCTACTGAAAGTAGACTGAGGTTGAGTGTCCTCACATAGCTCCTCCAAAAACTAGTCCTCTATCAGCTGCTCAAGGGCAGCTTAGGCTGCCTGGAGGCCAGGGAGCCCAGCATGGAACAATGGCAGGAAAATAGAGTTCCCTTCATTCCTTAATTCACATGCAAGTGAGATGCCAATCAAGTGCTGACAAGCATGGAGAAACCAAAATCAAAAGTGGGTAGAGACACTCTTTCAAAAGAAGCTGTTTTCACACATTTCTAAGTGATGTTTTTAATGGTGGTTGTGAACATACCACTAATAACATGGGAAAGGAAATATAAATAATAAGAAAGATAATGATTTTTTAATCAGCTCAGAGTATTCAATAAACTAGTGAAACATTTAATAAAATATTTAATATGTTTTACAAAAAATATGAGCACATTTATTTAAGGAATGAAATCTGAATGCAAATTGATTTATTGAGGGCTACAAATAGGTATGGTAAGGTGAGCAGAGATTGGTGACTGGGCACTGACAAGGAAAGTCAGTTCATTTTCAAAAAAGGAAAAATTTAAGGTTACTTGATTTTGCCAAACTGATCATCACTTGGAAAGACAAGAACAAAACACTCTGAAATGACTAATAATAGAAGCAATGAATCACTTTATTAAAGTGGATGGAGAAGAAATAATGAAAAAGGTCAAATATTGCCTTGTTTTAAAATGACAGTTAATTTTTAAAAACAGCCTTAAGTTTTAACAGCTAATAAGACAAAAGTAAGATCCATTATTTGTAGATGTCTTTCAAATGAATCTGGTAGGTACATTCTAATTATGATTATTAATTCCACAAGTTATAAAATAAATTTTCTAAGACAAAAATGATCATTTAATAATTGTAACTTTAAATATTGGCAACACTTTAAATATGTAGAACTGATAACTGCAAAGTGATTGCTTTCAAACATTCACTATCAGTTCATAAACTAAATACTTACATTTTTAGTGACTGAACTCTGTGAGAGATATAAGAACAGTTTTATCAATACTAATTTTTACTAGAATCATAAAAAATTTAGCAAATTCGAAATGTGAATTGTTACTATATGATGCAAGCAAAAGCAGAGAAAGGTAGTTTTTAGTATAATTTTTCTCACAAACTGTAAATTGTGTTCTTGAAGCTAGATCTGTTTAGAGTCCAAGATTTGTTCCCCAAAATGAGCATTGGTTATGAAAATAATATCTTTTATAGGAGAAAGTCAACATTTTAACATAGGAAATAATCAATGTTCTCAGTTTTAATAAACAAAAACTAGTATAATATGAAAGCTCAATAATTTAAAAGTAATTTATCTTCAGATATCTACTAGCAGCACATTTAATTTTAACCAACAATTATACACAGTTTTCATTTAGTGGATGTCAAGATGCATTTCATCCTGAGTCCTGACTGGTACCTGTTATTCAAACAATAAGTACTAAAAGTAATTGCATTTATTGGTGAAACTGTACTTGTCACACAGTTTACATTAAAATAACTTTTTCTGACATTCATGACCTAAAGAAGAATGTGAGCAAGGCATGATGGTGCATGTCTGTAATCATAGCTACTCTAAAGTCTGAGGTGGGAGGATCAAAAGTTAGTGGCCAGTTTGGGCAACTTGGTGAGACCCTGTCTCAAAATAAAAAATTTTAAAAGGGCTGGGATGCAGCTTAATGTCAGAATGCCTTGCCTACCATGTGTGAAGCTCTGGATCTGATCTTCAGCACAGTAAAAATACAAACAAACAAACAAAACAACACCCCAGTGAACTTGTTTATGTAGTTGTCTTCCAGATGCATCTGGTACATTCTAATTATGGTTAATAATTACAGCAGGTATAAAATAAGTAGTAGAAAAATGATACATTCACACATAATGCTGCAAACTAAGAGCAAGAGAGAGAAAGAGAGAGAACCACACAAGGCCCTGAGTTTGATGGCTAGCACTGAAAAAACAAAGAAAAAAATTTAAACTTACTGGAATCCAAAGTTTCTGATGTATTATATTTATATATATAAAATGCACTATTGAGATAAAAAACTAATTAATAATTTATGATTATATATTAATCTTCACAGTTCACTTTCTTGTAAAGCTATGTTAAAATTTTGAATCCATGTAAAATTTCATATATTCTATTGAAAAATCCAGAGAGAATAAATATTTGTTAACATTTTAAACACCATGACTTTTTCCTAAGAATATTAGAATATGAAAGAAATTATTTAGTTTTAGCAAAAGCAAAAGGTTTAAAAGCATTTCAGTATTTGGTTTCTTTAACAATGCTTTTAAAAAAGCCTTTTAAAAAATAAACATAATGAACTTAAATATATTCATCGAGTTTGTAAAATATTAAGGTTAAACTCATCAGTATACGATGTTATTTGCTTAGAGGAATCCATTTTATTAGGTCAGGAAGCACTCTTTCTTCAGTTGCCACCATCTGTATACCTCTATTACATACTACAATCACTTATTTCTCAAAAAGTAGCATATATATGAAGTTGAGATAATTGCCATTCATATTTTAAAAACTAAACAAGGTATATTACATTAAATAGACTTCTCAGCCCTAGTGTTGCCTGACAGATATGTGATGTGCCAGTGGTTATATTATATTCCTCCTCCCAAGCATGTGCCTCCTGCAGAGATAGCAGACTACAGAAGCTGACCCTTACTGAGACCATCTTGTCTCTCTGACAAAGCTCCTTTTTAACTTCTTACTTACTGGTTACTTCCTGTGATGGAGAAAAACTTTAGCTCAGCTTGTGATAATTTCACAGGCCCTGAGGACCCTGACCCTAATAGCCTCAAGGTCAGAAGTCAAGTCTTGTTCTGAAACATCTGTGTGCTTTATATTAAAGTGGAACAAAAGTGAAGAAATATCCACCAGTGTGTGACAAGAAGGACAGGCAAAACAGGACTGACATACTGGTGATCTGTCAACCCTGGCATCTTAAGTTCATTTTTAAAATGGTCCAAAATACACTTAAATTCCAAATTTGGTATGATAAAGGTTTTTATAAATTAAAGGCAGAAAAAGAAAAAGGAATTTATTTCTCACAGAAATCTGAAATTTGATGAATGTTTCAGGTCCTCACATATTTTAAGTCACTCTACAAGTCCAAAAAATTTATGTTTAAAGTAATTTAATGGCTTATAGAGAAAAAATAAGCTATCTGCATCTATGTCTGTATAATTATGTATCTGTAGGTATTGGAAGGAATTCTTTGAAAAGTAACATTTATATTTTTAAAAGTATATCACATTAATGTGCTAAAGAGCTAACTTAAGCTATCTGTTATATATGAATAAATAATTTTAGCAGAGAAAATTACTTGAAAATAATCCCTAAAAACTGAAGTAAATTAAAGAAATAAGTGATTTAATTTACTTATTGATCTTAAAATAGCTTAAGAATTTGTAGATTTACATAGGCTAAAGCATTCTCAAGTGTCAGAAGTCATCATCAGTTTTATATCTACATCATCTAAAGAAGCAATAATGCATAAAGCAGTAGAAAAGTCCATGAGAATATATTTAGTTTCCATGACATACAGAAATACTCACCAAAGTCTAGAAACACAAAAATTAGACAATTGATATTGTGCCTACTTTTAATGTTTGCTTTAATCCATTTGGATTTAAAATTATCAGATGTACTTTTATCACACTAATCATTTTATTATAGTAATGATATCTTCTTGACATAAGGGAGTATGGACATGGAGGCACAAATTCTTCATTAGTACTTCTTTAGTATTGATTATATCACAATTGCCACACTGGCATAAGATTATGCTGCTTGTGATACTGCATATAATAAAGACAAAATTCAGAAATTTTAGTAGCTTTTTCTCTCATGTACATATAATTTTACACATGAACTCGAAAAGTCCAATTATTTTGAAATACAAATTTTTTTGAAATGCAAGGCCAAGCAATGCATTCTAGTTAGAATCATATTAATGGATTTTTTTCTGGTAGTTTTAGTATTAATTATATAAATCCTGACCAAGTATCAAGTACTAAATAATAGAGATAAAATGTCAGTGAAAAATCAAAATATTCCCAGTTTTATATACTTTACAGAAAATATAAGCTTCAGTGGAACACATAAAAAACAGGAGATATAAATATGAAATGTGTAGAAACTGGGACTACAATATAGAAATTTAAAATATATATGTAAATAAGGAATAGGCAAAGAGATTCTGGTTAAACTGAAAATCTCTGTCATCTTAAACTTTTATACTCTTCATAAATATCACAAATTTGTTTACTCAAGATATCTACTCTCATCCTTTATATAATAAGTTAAAGTAATGATACTAAAAAAGGGAATACAGGGAATAAAACTTTAAGGATAATGGGAATTAAAAATTAAAAATACAATTAAATGTGCACTTACCAGTTCAACAAAAGCAAGTCCTCCATAGCTGTGAGCAACAAAAAATACATTCTCAGCTGCAGACTGGGCTATGAAATGGTCCCAAACATAGACGGCATGTTCTTCAGGAGAACCATTCTCCTACAAAGAAAACAAATTACTATCACAGTAATCAATAATTTAATTATATGCTTGCATACATGTAAGACATAAAATGGTTATAGTGCATTCAACACAATAACAAAAGAACTACACTGAAATTTTAAATTAATAAATTTATTTAAATTAATAAATGCTAATTAATAAATTAGTATTAAAACTATTAGTATTTTATTGCTAAGCTTAACTTTGAAACAAATTATTTAAAATAAACTGAATTTTTAGGGGGAACAATCCAGGTATACCTGAGATATTAAAACACATCTAAGTACATTAGAATTATTAGCTGACAGTTATAGTGATTTTATGATTCAAAGAACATAACACTAAATATTTAGCTATGTTCCTATACTTACATCTGGCAATGTTTGCAGTATACCTATATCTAAATTATTTGATTGATAAGATTATAAATAACTAAGCTGAAAATAAGGATAAAAATGAACAATGGATATTTTCTATTGAATTTATTAAAAACATATTTTTTTCTAAAAGCATTTTCTTTTTTTTTGTTTGTAAAAGTGGATATTTATTTCATTTTTTTTAAACATCAGAAATTTATTAGTTGCTCAAAACATTACATTGATCTTGACATATCATATATCATACATTTGATTCAAATGGGGTATGAATTCTTATTATCCCCACGTGTACAGATTGCAGGATCACATTGGTTATGCATCCACATTTATATATATTTTATTTATAGAACTGTAAGAAACATCAATATATAAACATAGTTTTCACATTTCTTTCTAATTAGCTAAATCCTAATAAATCTGTATGTATTGCTCAAAATTTGAAAAATTCTTGAGTAACTTCACTTCGCTGTATTTATTTCTACTGTTGATACATATTATGGCTAAAGCTAAAACCTAGATAATGTAAAAACTAAAACAATAAAAATAAAAAACTAAATAATACTGATAAAAAATAAACTGCTAAGAACTAAACATCAAGAAAATGTTTTGTACAACTATTTCTTAGATGCTTTAACAGTAACAGACTAATTTTCTAAGAATGTATGATGTCATGGATTCCAAAATCAACACAAATTTTTCAACTTAGAAATTTTACAATAACTTATTAAGCTATTGTTTCATAATATCAATCTCTACCCTACATTTCTTTCCACATTCACAAAGACAACTGCTTACTAATCATTTCCTTTTGGAAGGCCCATAGAAATTTCAAACTCAACCAATCCAACATTATACTAAAACTTATTCTCCAAACCTGTGATATTATCTGTTCCTTGTATCCAAGTAAAACTTGAGCATAATTTTTTACTTCTCTCTCCCTCAAAATCCTCATTTAATCAAAATCCTGTTGACTCTGTCTCCAACTGTCTCTTAAATCTGTCCACTTTTCTCATAAAACTTCACAAGTGAATGACTACACAATCTCTATCCCAGTTTTTCTGTTTCTAGGATTGCTTTAACTCTGTAGAAAGAATTCCATTCTTTTTCCCCAAATTCCTTCCCCAAAATGCAAATACAATCATGTTGCCAAGTCAGTCATTTCCTGTTTAATTCTGAAGTTTTCTCATTGCCTTCATGATGAAATTTATATTCCTTGGTATGATATTCATGATCTGGTATCCATCTATCTCTAGAACAGAATCTCTCACCATTGTCCTGCAAAATGCAGTAACTAAAAGAAATCATTTGCCTTCTGAGAGAAAACAGGGATCACTCTGAGTACCAGTTGCAAGGAGGAACTTGCAGTAACCCTCGTTGTGCCATACTTTTCTTGTTTCTGGACTATTTCCTTTGATTGGGAAGTGACCCTTGAGCTCTACCCTCAATTTACCTACTACCTTCACCTATTTGTACAAATCCTACTTGTCTTTGGTCCCCAACTGAGGTATCTAGAAAGTATTCAATGTCACCCCAAGGTTAGACAACATTCTCTAACAACATCTTGCGTGTGCTTCCCATTAGTGCAGTAAAGGATCTATGCTGTGATTGCTTGTTAAGATTATCAAATTCTTGAAGCTAACAGCTTTGTCTTCTTGCTCATTAAATATCAGTGTAATAATTAACAATAAAAACCCAATATTTCTCTTCAAGCTGATTACCTATAACTTTACAGTCATATATGAAAATACAAATATACTTTAAAGATAAATATTAGTATCATAAATATGAAATTACCCATACCTAAGATGTGTGTATAATATGTATGAAAAAATAATAATTAGAAAGAAACAGTAGTAGTGATTTTTTAGCCTTTGTTAATTACCTTTCATAAATTTAAAAAGTAGGAAAATGGCTATCATTAAAATCAGTATCATAAAAATCAGCTACGGAAAAATGAGTTGTGACTGGAAAATAGACTGTTGGTGGCTTCCATGGTTCCATTTCTTGACTGTGGTGGCAGTTACAGAAATGTATTCTTTACAGCTATTCTTTTAAATGACCATACATATTGAACACATTTCTGTATATTCATATGAAACGATCACAAAATTTATTATACAAACACTGGAGAATGCAGAAAGAGCTTATCAGTAATTGTACTGGGGCTATGTAATGAAACCTGACCTTACAGATACATTTTCTAAGCTTAGATTTTTGTTGTGACTGCTGCAACTTCTGCTCATTCTATTTTTTCCCTACTTCCTAATAGGAGGTAATCCCAAGAAAATTCCTGAACAAACTTCTTGCATACAAATCTCCATTTCGAAATTCATTAAACTGGGAAACCCAACTTAAAACACCTCCTTATCAGTCTTCCTGGGAAATGTCAAGTTAACTGAAGATTAGAATCTTGTGCAGAAGTGACAAGGGTTTAACTTGACCCCCAAAATCTTATAACTGACCTGTGTTAGTATCATGTCACATTTAAAACTACTGCAAAATATGTTTGTTCAAGATTACCTACCAGTTGTTCTATCAGTCATGGGAGATTAAATTGAATCTTATACCATCTCATTGTTTTTTTATCTCATTTATTTTTAATCTTTCAGGTTATTTCTTCTTCCTTTTATAAAATATAAGTAACCTGAAGACATTATTTTTTGGATTCCAACCAAAAATACAAAGCATGCTATCATCACTCAATAACAACTAACAATGTTAGTATTATTGACAACAATAATGTGGACAAAAGATTATGGAGTATGTTTACAAAAAAAAAAGGAGTATTTAAACACGAAAATGAATCTAGTTTCTACTAATCTGAAAATGGCAAAAGACTGATGCTCAAAGATATTCATCACTTTCTCATTTATAGCAGCAAAAATTGGAATGAAGCTTAAATATTTGATAATGGAGAAGTAGTTAAATAAATTATAGTTTATCAGTCTAAGGATATAGTATTTACCTATTTGATGAATTTAACATATAATGCATGTAACTCATTTGATTTTATATTAGTATCATTTTCACTATATAAGATAGCTTTAAAAAAGACATTTCAAAAGAAGTAAACAAAACTATTAAAAGCAGTTATACTATTTATGGACTATAGGATTATAAATATTTCTCTTTAAAACTTCTTTACACTTTTCTGAACCATCTATATATCTACAAAGTAGTGCTTTTCATAATAAAAATATAAACAACAAAAAGTCAAAAATACAATTCTAATTATTGATGACTCCTTGGAGAGAATTAGCATCTGAGCATGGTCTTCAGAATTTTTTAGATATGAAGGTATAAAGTCCACTACACATTCACAAGAGGCAAATTAGAAGGTTTTTTTTTTCAAATAGGTGTAAGAGTAAGAAGCTATAGCTGAAAGCTTGACAGTAACTTAAGAAACAGAAAAACTATAAAAAAATTCAAAGAGCACATACAGTCTAAGACTATGAGTATTACTTATCACTGAGCAAGGTAAGGGCAGTACTGTATTTAAAGCACAATAACTGACAGAGACAACAGTGATCCTGGATCATCAAAAGAAAGTTGACTCCATTCTTGAAGAATTAGTGACATAGTTTTATTCAAAATATTACTTTAAAAAACAGGTAATAAAGGAGATAAATCTTAGCTATAAACAGTTTGGCTCTCTTATTCTTCTATCTCCCAAGGTTTTTTACTATCGATAGTATTTGAGAGAGATCCCAATATTTTAGGATTTAAAAAAATTCTGCAGTTAAGCACAGGAATTAATTAGAGTCAATTAAATGTATAATTCTGGAGTGTTACATTACAAATATTACAAACTAAAATCTCAATTTTATAAATGAAGTGATGATATACCAAGGCAAATTTGTGTCATTCCAACCCACAGTCCACACTGTGTGCACAATCATTATATATTTATAAACTATAATCCAGAGTATATATATTATCAATAGTGTATTCTGAGATTAAACAGATTTCAATAGGAAAGGCTTCCTAATATGCTTCAATTACAGAAATGCAGATACACTCAATTGTACAGGTTTCCCCATAAATTTCACATTATACTGCATTTTGTATTGAGTAACTTGATTCAAGTTGGATGATTTGAGAATATGCAAACGTATAAAGTACATGGAAAAAACAAGAAGTAAATCCATTAATTAGAGTCTGTTGGTGGCAGACTTTATAGGATATTTACACTGTGGAATTCTGCTATATTAAGAGTACAGGTTGAATTTCCTGGTGTACTCTTGCCACCATTAATCCTTAAATGCCAAACAGAAGTGATGAGTAACCAAAGCCTTATCGACCATGCCAGATTCTACTACCTAGGCATTGCAAGGTCTGCATTTATGATGGACTACCTGTGCTGATAACACACGGAATTATCTAAACAACATTTGCATATTTGTGTAATTATTTTCTAAGGTTAATTAGCTCCTGTAATGCATTTCGCCCTTTGAGACTGCTTACTGTGACAGGTTCACATATTTTCTGAACTACTGCCAAATTTGACAGATTTTTCTTCAGCTAACCTGTTGCTACAAAGATATAAAATGAATACTCTTATGATATATACTTTAAACTTAAAATTCACTTCAGTAAACTGAAAACACAAAGATTTTTAAAATACCCAATTTTAAAATGAAAAATTTAAGATTACTTTTATTTCATGTAAATCTTCCTGTAACTATACTGGCAAGCATAAAATTTCTATACGAACAAGTGTAACATTTGTGACTTTGAACTAATACATAGCTGTCATTAATTTCAGTTATGTCACACGTAAATGTCAAATATAAACATGTATACAAATAAAAGCTGGGCATGGTAGTGCATGCCTGTAGTCCCAGCTACTTAAGTCTGAGGCCAGAGGATTACTTAAACCCAGAAGTGTGAGGCCATCCTGGGCAACACAGTGAAAGTCTGTGATTAAAAAACAAAAACAAAAGCCCAACAAAATATAACAATCATTGAACACAAATATTTATATGTGTATAAATTCAAGCTATAACCATCTCTCACCCAGAACACTATCCACTTGAACTGGCCATGTGCTTTCTTTCATAACTGCTTTCTCTCAATGACTTTAAGACAAGAATGCTTTAAATATCCCAATTTATAAAGACTGATTTCCTCAAGGTCCTATAGCTTGCTGGATTGCAAGCTGGTCTATTTCACATGTCTGAACTTTATACTACATCATCTATCCTTTAAAATCATTTGTGTTAAAAGTGTTGTTAACAAATGGTTGCAATATTGAATTGACTAAAACATTGCCTTTTAATCTGTTTAAATATAAAATGTAAACCAACAATTTAAAAGAGTTAGTTTAAAAAGGAGATGGCTAAACAAATAATTATACCCATCTTTTATAGATGTGGTGCCAAATACTTTGTGATTGGGTCATACTGTCACACAAAAATGGTGTGACCTACCATGGAAGGTAGAGTTGGTTGTATTCTTAGATTTCAAAACTGTGCTCCATTGCACTTCTGAACATTTCCAAAAAGTAAACTGATGATTATATTCACATTAATAAAATTTAAGCTTCCCCATTAGGAAAATCTAAATGCATCATAATATGTTAACAGTTAATACTTCTATAACACACATTATGGCAGGCATTTATCTAAATACATTCCAAATATTAACTTATTTAATCCTATAAGTTAGGCAAAACTATTAACTCTGATAAACATATGAATAAGGATTGAGAAATTTACTCAAGAAAATTATTAGTATATGGCAGAGCCAGAATTCACACCCAGGTACTCACAAACTTTATAACTGTAATCTTATAATTACTTTATAGAGCCCATAATATTAAAACATACTTAACATCTCTCTAAGTAGGTCTAACCAGTGTTGCTTCACTTAATAGTGATGAACTAAAGAGCAAAGAGTCCATAACAAAGAGTCCAAAGAAAAAGATACAAGAATATTGTGTATGCAGATATCATATATTGTCCACCAGGTTCATATGAAAACAGACCTTCACTGTGAAATGAAGGAGTTTATTTTCTGAAAGTTCAATGTGTCCTTCTCTCACTCAAATAGTTTCTGCCACTTAAAAGAGAGAAAATGAACCTAATTATTATTAATTAGAAAACTATCATTAATTTTCTGACATTTATAAAACTACAACAAAGAATAAGGCTAAGTGAAAGAATCCATACACAAAAAACTACATATAGTATAATTCAGTTGATAAGAATTCTAGAAAAGCTGAAACTGTAGTGTTAGAATACAAATCAGGGTCATTAGAGTTAGGACACGGGATGAAGGAACTGGCTGCATAGTGAAAATTTTTGAGGTGCTGTAAACGTTTTTTTAATAGATAGTTACATGTGCATATATTTATCGAATACATGTAACTGTAATTAAAATTAGCACAACTTATATAAATTATATATCAATAAAGCTAGCATAAATAAAAACTAAAAAACAGTGGAGAAACACCAGTCTGGAAGCTGGCTGACTGTTATCTGGAATACAGTCATATACACTTGTTTTTAGTACAAACAAAACTAAACAACAAAAAAAAAATAAACAAAAAAACTAAAAAAAAACCCATAAGTATATATGACTGTATTCCAGGATAATTATGTTCTTCTGAATGCATTTAAAAATGATTTATTTACTTTTTTATTTGTTGTTTTTAGATATACATAACAGTAGAGTGTATGTTGACATGGTATACATACATGGACTATAACCCATTGCAGTTATAATCCCATTCTTGTTGTTCATAATGTGGAGTTACATTGATCATGTGTTCATGTATGAGCAAAGGAAAGTTAGATCTGATTCATTCTACTCTCTTTCCTATTCCCATCTCCCCTCCCTTACCTTCATTCCCCTTTGTATAATCCAATTCTTCCCCTCCCTACCCTTCCTTGTTGTGGGTTAGCATCACATATCAGAGAGAAAACTCGGTCTTTGGTTTTGGGGGACCAGATAATTTCACTTAGCATGATATTCTCAGTCCATCGGTTTACCATCAAATGCCATAATTTCATTTTTTATTATGGCAGAGTAATATTCCATTGTGTATATACCATATTTTCTTTATCAATTCATCTGCTGAAGGGCACACAGATTGATTCCCTAGCTTGGCTATTGTGAATTGAGCTACTATCAACATTGATGTGGTTGCATCACTGCAGTATGCTGATTTTTTAAGTATTTGGGGTATAAGCCAAGGAGTAGGATAAGTGGGTCAAATGATGGTTCCATTCCAACACTTGTTTATGTGTTATCTATGGTTGCTTTCACCATAGAATCACAGTGGAGTCAAGAAGTTGAGGCAGTCAGAATGGTCTAGAAACCTAAATTACTTGATATATAGCATTTTAAGAAAAAGTTTGCTGACCCTTGCTCTCAGTACTTAGAATGTAGTTCCAGCTTAAACATCTTGTGTCTGACTGCCTCATAAATACTACCAAAAGGTATTTTTTTAGAAAACAAAAACATAAATTCACAAGAAATAGGATAAGAAGGAGGAGAAAATGGCAGCATTTTAGAAGACAGATACACCACATAGACAAATGGTAACCAATTTAGCAGATCCGAAAAACTCTAATCTCCAACTGACAGGGGGATAGCTGAGATCAAACTTCATTTTCAGAATCCTCCAAAGCAAAGGGTACCTCTGAGGTTGAAGAACAGTGGGATGCACATGCTAAAATAAGTCTGTTTAAGAAGCAGACTTGTATTCATTTTTATTAATTTACTTAATAAGAAAAATTATTTTACCCTCTTCCATTTCATGTAGTTTAACAAATGTCTTTCTACATCCTAACATGAAAAATTTTGAAATGGGGAAATTAAACACTTGGCATCAGTTTCAGAAAAAGAGAGCGAGAGCAAGAGCGAGAGAGAGAGAGAGAGAGAGAAAGAAAGTGTTCATATCATTTATGTATGTGCGCATGCACGCTTGGAATTGAGCTCAGGGCCTCACACATGCTAAGCACATACTCTTCACTGAATCATATTCCCAGAACCACCAAATGCATATTGAATGTAAAAATCTACTGACTGATCCCACGCCATGCACTCCTGTCTTCATCCCTTTAAAATTTCCAGATTGGAGGCAGTCAGATTCTTAGTCTTCAGGCAGAAGATTGAAAGACTTCTTTAGAACACCAAACCAGACTAAACAGAAATTCTAAAGATAGATAGATGGGAGTGACCACGGGGAAAAGATTCCCAATACGTAGACTCCTTAAATAACTTTCAAGTTATCTCAGTGAAATGAAATAGTTTTAATAAAAATGATTTTTATTAAAGTATTTTACAATGCTTCTATTCTGAAAAAAACCCCACATTTTATCTACTGCAAACCTAGATTTCTCACTATCTAAACAATTAAACTGAAAAACTTAACACATTTTAGTAGAATAACAAATTGGTATATTTCATTAGCAGTGCTGATTTTAGGGCACACCAAATATTGCCTTTATTGTCCAATAGAAAATGCAAACACAGAGAACTATTCTAGCATGTTATTTAAAAATCTTCCCATATAGAGCAGATATACTGTAATTTACTTAATAAGAAAAATGAGAAAAAAATTATATATACCTGTTGAAAATATTACATGATTTTAATACAAAATTCAAAATAAGACTTTGTGTCTAATTATTAATTATTTATACTAATAATAGCAGCTAACATTTATTAGGTAGTTACTACTTACCTGCCTTTGATCAAGCATTTATATATATATTAATTCATTGAAATTTCACAAAAATACTATGAGTCAGGTGCTATTATTGTTCTTATTGCATAAATGAGGCACAGAGGATGAGTAGCTGGCTCAAGGTCAAATAGTCATTAGAACAATTCAATAATAAAACACTGAGTTCTATAAAACTCAACAGTCTGAGTTGAAAATTCCCAATTTTAAGTCCTGGGATAACTTACACTCCCTCTTATTTTTCTATCTTCCACACAGTCTTACAAGTTGACTTATATAAGGACTTGCAGTTTTAACTTGCACTTACATGCTTTGTTTAGAAATGTAATTTAAAAGTTTTAAAAGAGTTTCCTGAAAGAATTATAGGACACTTTCAATTTTAAAAAGAGATGGTATACTATGCCCAACAAATAAATTCTAGAACTTCTACCTTGTAGAATATGTACTTATTAGACATTAAACCTGCAAATAAGAATTTTGAAGACTGGAAATATGTTATATAATAAAATGTGACTAAGCATCAGACTATTAATATATGAAATATTTTAAACTGAAAATATTAATGATAAAAAAACTGAAGTCATTTTAGCAAACCATGCAATCTCAATTTTATGAAAACAAAACAAAAGGTTTCAAAGAATTCTCATATGCTATAAAGATTGTCAGAAGTAGACTGTCACATAGTGACCTTGCTGGCATCTAACTCACCTAACAGTATTTGGAAGTGCATTGTTTCAAATCAATAACTAATTAACAAAGTACAAAAGAAGTTGCACTGTTTCCTCAGCTCCTTGTTAAAAATGGCTTTTGGCAGCACATGGGCAGAAAGGTCGCTTTTATGACATCTCTAGGAGCCTTTCAACACCCTGCCTCTGTCAGATTAAATTACTTTTAGCAATTAATTGTCCTAAGTTAAAACAGAAGCACATTTGTTACAGCAGGCTGTCATAATGACATGGTGAGTAGTTGTTTTGATATGAATTTCTTCCACTGACCTTCTATCATATCTTAATTTTTGTGGTTGACCTAACTGGAAGATTGGGAGCACATCTTAGCTCAAAAAACGCAGGCCAAACCTTGAGGTTCTTGGGATAAGATAACAACAAATAATTGAAAAAAATTTTTCCACAAATACTTTGAACAGAGAAGTTTATGAACAAAGGAATATGTAACTTGGAAATTAAATTCAAAACAAATCATTCTTAATTATTAGAAAAATTAAAAATACAAGAACAAAATGTTCTAGTGAGTTCATCCAACATGAAATTACAGGATCATGTTATCATATCATAGCCAAATTAAACATTTAGAAATTGTATGCTATAGGAAAATATTAATAATTTTAAAATTGTAAATCCCAGGTGTAATATGTATACACATGTGTATGATACATAATATCTTCTATTTGATACATACAAATCTCCATAACTTTATAAAATCAGTTACAAATAATAATTCCTTAATCAAATCATTCTTTAAAAATCTGAATTTGGATAAAACTGAATACAAACAACAACAACTCATCTTCTACATGAGAAATATAATACTTCATAGACATTTATAACTTCATAGACATTTTAAAAAAAACTAGGCCAATTCAAGGACAAGAAACGAAAAGCTCAAAATTTTCAAGAAATTCTAAACCCATGAAAACAGTGATAACAATAGATATTGTTTTCAAGTTCTTACTTTGTATTTGAAATATTGCTAAATGCTTACTATGTTCCAATTCATTTAATCCTCATGATGGTGGCAGTAGCTACTTTTTTTTTTTTTTTTAACAGATAAGGTAACTGATCCTTGAAGCATTTAAGTCATTTGCACAACATAACACAGCTATTGGAGTCTTCTTAACTTTGACCCTATAGGCTTAAATTAATCTTTTTTTTTTTTTTGGTATGTAGAGCATTTATTTTAGAACATCCAATTTCTAACTGATTCTTTTTTATTTATTTATTTATTTATTTTTTCATCTTCCATACATTTGATTCAAATGAGTTATGCATTTCCATCTTTACCCCAAATACAGATTGCAGAATCACATCAGTTACACATTCACAATGTTTACATAATACCATATTAGTGACTGTTGTATTCTGCTGACTTTCCTATCCCCCACTATCCCCCCTCTTAAATTAATCTTACAGTTATTTTAATATATGTGTACATACATATATTTATGATTGTGTATGTATATATCTAAGAACAAATAGCTCTTCCTAGTTGTAAAAGTAGAACTTAGGCCTGAACATGGGTATGCCTGTAAAGCTGACTTTCAGTTCTTCCAATTCACATTATGCACTGAGGGAAAAGCCAGAGCTATTAACCAAAGATTTGTATCTGGAGAGTAGAAAGACCTGTAAGTATGACTTTCAGTGCAATTAGGGAGAGTTACAAGGACTTTGTGAATACTATGGTTAGTGTGTAAGTATGTATGTTTGTGTGTTGGGGTGGGGAGTAACTGATCCTCTCAAATATCTGATAGGACCCATATCATAATCAGATGGTGTTAGTAATGGAAGACCTGTGGACACTTGGGGTCCTGAGAAGCTTGTTCCTCCTACTTAAAGAATGTCACTCAGCCCACTGCTCTATGGACTTGACTATAAACAGTGACATATTTATATACTTTATTTACATTAAAGGAACTTGGTGATATTTTTGTGGGGCTCAACCATCAAACTTGTGGCCACCATACTCTATAAAGGAAACTTCAGGCACTTTTTGGAACAGCGTCTAATGATGATTATTTGCAAATCTGTCATACAGCAGAATGAGCAAGATTAAAGCCATATACATTTAATATATGAAGTTAGTATGAACATTTATTTTTCAGAAGTAGACACTAAACTTAGTGATTAACTGGACAAAATGTTTCCTCTTGATGTTTGTTGTGAAGACAATTTAACACTGCTAAGAAATTTTTTATTTAAATGATTTAAATCTTTGGGCTGGGGATGTGGCTCAAGCAGTAGTATGCTCTCCTGGTATGCAAGGGGTGCTGGGTTCGATCCTCAGCACCACATAAAAATAAAAAATAAAGATGTTGTATCCACCGAAAACTAAAAAATAAATATTAAAAATTCTCTCTCTCTCTCTTAAAAAATGATTTAATCTTCAATATTTCCAAGCAAATTTTCTAAATTTAATCAGTACATGATATATTAATTGTATTTGTAATTAAATACCAGTGATTCTTACTCCTTCTAAAAATTTCTTTTTCTTTTAAGAGTATATTCTCTAGCATTAAAAGATTAACACTGAACGCAAAATGGAATTTTGCCAGGTGACCCCAATTAAGTATATTTATATTTCAGAGACTATTGCACAGGGTGCAGTAGCGCAAGCCTGTAATCTCAGTGTCTCGGGAGGCTGAGGTACAATGATTGTAAGTTCAAAGCCAGCCTCAGCAACTTTAGTGAGGCCTTAAGCAACTTACTGAGACTCTATCTCTAAAATAGAATATAAAAGTGACTCAGTGGTTAAGCATCCTAGGTTCAAGCCCTAGTATCCCAAAATAAAACAAAACAACAACAAAAAAACAGTGGTAACTCTTAGTAAAGTAGCACATTTTAAATATGGAAGAAAAAAATGAATATTAAAATAAAAATTATTTATTCATGGAATCACAGAATTTAGAAATAAACCTGTTTATTTTCCTATCCATTTCACAGAGTAACAATATTGAGCTCAGGCATATCCATACCCATGAATAATGGGTAATGATTTGCCCATTATTCTCATTGTTCATTATATTAATTTTATTAGTTGAAATTTCATTTCTCATCAAGATATGAATATCAACACACCTTACATTAGATGTGTTTCATAAATCTTTAAAATTATTTTGCATGCTTTGCTTCTTTTATTCTCTTTGAGGTACTCACAGTTATGATTTATTACAGCAAAATATTCAAACAAAATCAGCAAAGGGTATAAAGGCACACAGGTTAAAAATGAGAGGAAACCAGGCAAAAGCTTCTACGAATGTTCTCACAGAAGATACATACAGGATATACTTAAATTCTCCAGCAACAAATTGTCACAACACATATGAAATGCTGGCACTTTTTACTGGAGGCTTGTCCCACAGGCAGGTTCTACCTAGCACTTACCAAGATTCCAGACTTTAAGGAGAAAAGCAGGTGATCAGCATAGACCACATTGTTTACATAAACAGTTTAGGTCCAGTGAGCCACTTTTAACAGTGAGGGTGGTATGAACCTTCCTGAAATCAAAGTTCCTGGCTGCCAGCCAAATGCCAAGGTTGAAGACATGCTTTTCTAAGGAGAGCCATCTTAAGCCTTCTCAATAAACTTCCTGATTCTTACCACAATCCAGAAGAGTAGAAAAGTCCTGAGGACTTCTTACATTCCTTTCTTCTTTAACCTTTATCTAATCAATTAGCATATCCTACCCATTGGTCATTCTAACACTATATTTTGAACTTGACTTATTAACTACTTCTAGAATCCATCATCTCTTTCAATTGTCTAGGAAGAAAAATTAAGCATTTAGATAGAAAAAAGACTAGCAGTAGGAACTGAAATATGAAAAAGACAAATAGTTGTTTTTTAGTTATTTACCTGCTAGCAAATGGAAAAGACTTATTCTAGAAAAAGAAATGCTATACTGTGAAAAATTGTTATCTCTGTAATCTAACATTATGCTAATAGGGACAAGGGGAAGGGAGAGGAAAAGAGAGAATAAGAGATTGTTATTAGGGGCTGGGGTTGTGGCTCAGTGGTAGAGCGCTTGCCTAGCATGTGCGAGGTACTGGGTTTGATTCTCAGCACTACATATAAACAAATAAATAAATAAAGGTCCTTCAATAACTAAAAAAAGAGGTTGTAGGGTTTTTTTTTCCTGCCAGAACTCTGCTTTTCATAAAAATAAAAATAACTAAAATCTTCAGAACTTCTATTATATCTTTGCTCTGTTTCTACAAAATAATCAATGAGAAATTTAACAATCAAATATACAATTTCCCCATAGTTTGCTTTATGCTTTATTTTCTTCCTATCCCCTTTTTTTTGAGATGGGTGTCACTATGCTGCCCAGGCTGGTCTTGAATTCCTGGGCTCAAGTGACCTAAGCCTCAGCTTCCTGAGTAGCTGGGACTGTATCCCACACCACTGTGCCCAGTTGACTTTATCCTTTATGTTCTTAATATCAAATATATGGATAAGAATTAATCCGTTTGGCCAAGTGTTTGGATGACTAAAAATACAGGTGTTTCACACAAACAACAAACATCTGGATTTTCACACTTGTTTTTGAGCATGCATATTATGCAACAAGATAAATATTACATTTCTGAAAGTTAAAAAATATTGACCTCAAAATCCAATAAAGTACCTTGCTTGCATCCGTAAGTTTCCATCCAGAAGAAAAGTACAACTGTTCACCCTGTAAGGTGCTTTAAAAGCATCATGTGAGAGGTTAGCAGCAAAAGGACTTCTCAAAATGTACACTGAGAGTCCAAAATGCATAATAAAATTATTTGTTGGTATCAGATAATATTTTGTGGAAGCTGCATATTACCCTCTACCATCAAAGTTAATCTGTGATCATGAAACAAACACATTATTAGCAACATCCTAACACACAATAAAGGGCTGGAGAATAGAAGTACAGTGGATTAGCCAAGGGGAAAGAAGGGAAGAGAAGAGGGATGGAAATAGGAAAAACAGTAGAATAAATTGGACATAACTTTCCTATGTTCACATATGAATACATGACCAGTGTAATTCCACATCATGTAGAACCACAAAAATAAGAAGGTATACTCCATGTATGTATGTCAAGATACATTCTAGTGTTGTAACAAACAACAACAAAAAAAGAGATTGTCATTGGTTGTGGCAGTATAAGACAGTTAAAATTCTAACCTTAATCTGGTGTGTGGGAAAGGGAGAGGATTGAGGACTAAAATGAAGACTACTCTGATGCTGAGGCACTTTCAGATACTAAATGTTGTATAAAACTTCAATAATTGCATTATAATGGCAAATGTAGACATTTGAAAAGAATAGATGTTACCTGGGAATAAAGGAAGAATTTAAGAATTCAATCTATGTTAAAAGTGGCACTATAAACCAGTAAGAAGAGAATATATATTTTTTTAAAAATAATGCTGGGAAAACTGATTAACCATTTAGAAAAAAAATTAAATAAGGCCTATTTATACAATTAATACGAATATAAATTTTTAGTGGTTTAAACATTTAACTATCATTGAAAAAAATATCCATTTAATAAATA
This sequence comes from Callospermophilus lateralis, assembly GCF_048772815.1. Lineage (NCBI taxonomy): Eukaryota > Metazoa > Chordata > Mammalia > Rodentia > Sciuridae > Callospermophilus > Callospermophilus lateralis. The sequence continues at coordinate 91,555,118 of NC_135309.1, read as the reverse complement.
AGATTAGAAAAATCATCAATATGAAATAAAATAAAATAGATTCATAATAACTCAAAAAAAATCAACCCCAGGCAGAAAATGCACTTAAATGTGAAAGGAATATCTGTGAAGCACATGAAGGAAAATAGGAGAATAAACCTATGTGACCTCAGAGCAATTAAGAACTTCTTTTAAAAGACATTAAAGAGTAAACCACAAAGAAAAAAAAACTGATATACTTTAGTATACTAAAAAATGTTCTCAAAAGATAGAAAAAGAGTGAAAAGATAAGTCAGGCAGTAATGGAGTGATTTTCGATGTATGAACAACATCTACAAACAATAAGAAAAAATTTTTACAAAATAACAATATTGACATACTCATGAGTAGACAATTCATAGATGAAGAGATAAAGACAATTAAAAATGTAACAATGTTGATTAATTAATTAAAAATGTAACTCATTAGTATTAAGGGAAATGCCAGTTGAGATCACAAAGAGATACCATACCACATTCTTCCAGACTGGCAAAAATTAAAAAGTGAGATAACCCAAAGAGCAGAAGCAACAGAAATAGCTATAGATGGCTATAGCTATCTAACAATAACAATTGCTCAGCAAAACAATTTTGTATTATGCAGTGAAGCCCCACACCCAACCCATGGCACTGAACCTAGGATCTCTTGCACACTAGGCAAGCACTCTACCATTGAGCTATAGCTGCAGCCCCTTTATGTAATATTCATGTTAATATGAACACAATAAACAGCTGAACTCCAGTTCTGGCTCAGGGTATATATAGGCAACTAAGAAAAAATCATTATATTTGTTTTGAAAACAAATATTCTTTCAAATATTTCTTTTTGTAAGTGAATACTTTATTTCTAGTGTTAAACTTTCTAGTTAAATTATTTCCCTAAACACACATACCCTATTTCTTGTGTGCCTTTGGTTATAAAATTTCTTCTGTTCTAATCACCTTTTTTCTTCCTGTTCTATTTATAGTAGTTCCCACTTATCTGTAGAAAATATTTTCCAGGATCCCCAATGGATGGCTAAAACTGCAGGTAGTACTACTAAGCCCTATATATCCTATGTGGTTTTCCTTTACATATACACAGATTTAATGCCTTTTCCATCGTAACTAAGCACTTATAACTAAGCACCAAGTACCTGTGGCCATAACTTTTGCAGTTTGAGATGTGACAACTATTGTAAATTTCTTTTCCTTCCTCACAATTTTATAAATTGAAGATTCATTCTAAATTGTAGAGCTTAGTAACCTCAGCATATGATTTTTTTTTCTTATTAAGTCCAGGATTTTCAACTTTTTACTTAAAAGAAGCACTTTGTGGCTTCTCTATGGCATTTACAAATTGCCAGAATCACTACTCTTGTATTTTGGCACCATTATTAAGTAAAGCTAGGGTTAATTGAACAGAAGCACTACAACATTGCCAATAGTCAATCTAATCATTGAGATGGCTACTAAATGATTAACAGGAAAGTGGTGTATTCAGTGTGGATATGCTTTATGATAGTATGATTCATGTCCTTTGCAGATTATTAAAGTATGGCAAGAAATTTCATAACACTACATAGGCATACAATTTAAAACTTCTAAAATTTTATTTTAATTTTCTGCTTAATATTTTCAGATGACAGTTGCTCAAGTGTAACTGAAACCACAGAAAGTGAAACCACAGATAAGGACAGACTACTGTATTTCCTTTCCTCAATTTCTACTGTCCTAGCTCTGCTACTTATTTAAGGTTCATTTCAACTTTCATCCTCCAGTAAACTTTTCCTGGATCTTTTACTCTCACCCCACCCCCAATTGGATCATGTCCTACTTGTGCTGTCAGCCCAAGTATTATCTAGAATCTAGTATTCTACCATCACTGTTCCTACTTCGTTGTTACAGCATTTCTGTGGGAAGGGTCATGTGCTACTGATCTACATATTCAAGTGTCTAATCACAGTACTGCTGAATAAATATTTCATGGTTGAAAAAGCATCAAAAAAAAAAAAAACTGAAAAAACTACTTGGTTAGCAAGCTAGCAACTGAACCATAAACCTAACCAATAGTTTGGGTTGAGTTTAATATAGTCTGTATTTGGCCATCGAGTATAAATTACATTAATGTGTTGAGAAGCTATTGTTTAGTGCTAATGCTATATTTAGCCACATACTTGATTTCAGCTTCTTCTAGCTTATTCTCAATCAAAATTTGGACACATTTAAGTCTATTTAATCTACTAATACACATAAGGCAACACAAAACAAAATAATGGAAAGTAGCTAAATGACTAGATTTAGAAAATAACTGTAAAATTTTCGAATTTAGAAAAACATATACTCTTTTGACCATGTATATTCTATTCAGAGATAATGGAGAATCTTGGAACTAAAGTAAATTAGAACATTTAAATAAAGCCACATCAGAACTAATGACATCTTTGTCAATGTACTTAATCTTAAAATTGAATGTTATAATTGATCACCTCCCTAATTTTAAATTTGTACATAATGAAATATATTCAATGGTATTGGTGCCAAAGCATATTTACAAATGGAAATCTATTCAAATTTCATGATGCTTCAAGTGTTTGAGCTACTACCTAGGCATTTTCCCTGTCACCCTCCTCCCTAGTCAAATCCAGAGACTCGCACATGCTAGGCAAGTTCTTTACTAGTGAACTACACACCCCTACATTCCTTGCTAATTAGTATATAAACACCAGGATTTGGTGGTAATGGTTCAGTCTAATGACTGAATAGTAACAGCATTTTCACATCACAATAGTGCGAACACTAAATTCCTTGAAGTCTTTAGCTGCTTGACCTGGAAAATCTGTGCAAGCTACCACAATTTGAATTTATTCCCTTAAGTACAAAAATGAACCAGAAACTCTAGAGCATAGTCAAATTATACTTCTACCACAGAAAAACTTGTTAAACAGACTTTTATTCAAACCCAGAGAAATCAAAGATAAATTAAATATAACTTTTCTTTAAAATAAGTAGATGTCTATTATACATATATTCAGAATATATATAACCTCAGTTATTTCCTAATTTGCAGAGTGTTAAAATTATGCTAAATGCAATATACAAGGTGGCTAAAAAGAGACTGTGATTATTTGGAGTGTGTGTGTGTGTGTGTGTGTGTGTGTGTGTATGTTTTTGTGAACACGTTTGTTTTACACTGGGTAGGAACCATAGAAAGGAATGGTCAGGAAAAGTTCAAACAAAGAAAGGGACACTTAGGCTCGGTATTAGATATAAGACAAGCACTTTCTGAAAAAATGCTTTAGAATTTGAACAGAATGCTGTAAAGTGTGCAAAACTATTAGATACTTCTTTATAATGCTCCACTTTTAAATGTTCCATTGATGATTATATAAAGAATATTTCATTCCAAATATCCACTTGAAATATCTCAAAATATCTATTATAAGGTCCTTTATATATACCAATCTTTCAAAACATTAAAATCTCAGATCAGAAAGCAACCATTTGCTGAATAATTTTTGCTATTGCTGTTCACAGTATTAATTTAATTTAGTATCACTTAAGATTACTCATTAAAAGAAATGGAACACACTCCTTCATATTTAAATACATTTTAAAAATCTTTTAAAATTTTAAAATATTTTCAGTTTTGTTTTCTTTTAGTCTTAAAAGAAGTATTTCTTCAATCTAGTTATTTACAAATTTTCCTATAAAATGTCAGTTTGCCATACCTGTAAAAATAAAAAAAATTATCACTTTTTTAATTTAACTAATGTTTGGGGTACCCACCATGTGCCAGATATTGTAGATACAAAGATGAATAACATAGGGTGAATATTCAGTTAAGTACAAGACAAACATATAACTCCTAATGTAGTGAAAAGAGTAGGTTGATCGAAGATAAAATGAGATACATATACAAAGTACTTAGCACAGTGTCTGGCACACAGTAAACTTTCAAGCAAAGGTATCAGACACAATTAATTTTTAAGACAATCTCTATCAACATATGAAAATCCAAATGAAAAAAGTATATTTCAGCCTATAAATTCAATCACCAAATACTTACTTGGTGCATACTTTCTAACAGGCATTGTGCTAAGCACCTGTGGCACATTGGAGAGCATACTTTAAGGAGTTCAAGAATTTCCATGCATATATCTGGAGATAGAACACAAAGACTGAAAAGCAGGAACATGTGAGGCATGTTCTAAGAACAGTAAGGACATCAGTATGAATTAAATGAAGGGTAGAGATGCAGGAAACAAGACGGAGAGGAAGAAATGGCAGTTTCTCTTTGCACATAATCTAAGTAAAGCAAAAGTTCAAAGCAAAGTCATTTAGCACATTTATTCATCCAAAAACTTTATTAAGTATTATGTAGGCTTACAGCAACTTGATAGGTGCTACAGGTGAAAAAAGATGATTAATGCAGAAACTTTATCATAAAGAAGCTAACAATATTCCCACATGGAATAATTTATAGGAAAGCTTTTCTAGTAAAATCTAAAATTGGAGTCATGAAGGAGTAGGAGTGTAAAGGAAGGTATGTGAATGCAGATAAGAAGAATTACTTAAGTATTAGAATGAAACCTCTTCAAAACGTCTCCTACTCAAACTATACTATGTAAGATACTCCAACTGTTAACAATCATTTGCAACAGAGCAAGACCTTCATAGATTCCCATAAAGATTAATTTGTTCATTATTTTGATCCTTTTTGAAGAAAGCTGCTTAGTTAGATCTTTTGTTAAAATAACTATTTAAACCTACACAATAAAGAACCAACAATAATAACATTAGCAATTTAGAAAATGTGAAAAACCTAAATAAGAGACTGGCTTTTAATAGAAATCGCTAATCATCAACTTCATATTATATTTCCTAAAGGAAAAAGTGTAAATAATGTTTTATGATATGTATAAAATTTTATTAAATGATATACAATCATTATTGAATCATATTATTTCTTCTAAGTAACAAGTGTTGCAAAATGAAAATATCATAGATCATTTGATAGATGAGGTAAAAGCAAAAGCAGGAAAAAAATAGTTAAGGGACATCAGATTGTTCTAGAAGTTTTAATTTTTTTTTTACACATTTGATTAGCTTCATGTGAGTTAAAAGGAGGGGTAAAACAAATTGAAGCATCATGAATAAATACTACCACATTATTGGAAATTGAAATATTGCAGTTTTCAGAGTGTGTCAAAAACATCCACCAAATTAATTCCTTTTTGGTGCCAAATTTTAAGGCAGTTTATAATACTTAACAAAAAATTATGCTATACAACATTACATAAAATATATAAACAGTTTTCACAAAATTTGAGGTTCTCACTATAATAAGTTGCATTTAGTAAAGAAAATATATAAAGCAATTCTCAAATTATACAATTCAATGTGGTCTATGATTGAATCTCTAAGTATATGCCTTTTATTACTAATAATACATTAAGAGTTGTCATGGCTGGGGTTGTGGCTCAGTGGTAGAGTGCTCACCTAGCACATGTGAGGCACTGGGTTCAAACATCAGAACCACATAAAAATGAAATAAAGATATTGTGTCCACCTACAACTTAAAAAAAAAAAAGAGTTGTGGAAGGCCAGGCGCAGTGGTGTATGCCTGTAATCCCAACAGCTTGGAGGTTGAGGCAAGAAGATTGTGAGTTCAAAGCCAGCCTCAGCAAAAGCAAGGTGCTAATAAGCAGCTCAGTGAGACCCTGTCTCTAAATAAAATATGAAAAAGAGGGCTGGGGATGTGGCTCAGTGGTTGAATGCCCCTTAGTTCAATCCATAGTAAAAAAAAAAAAAAAGCTATTGAAGGACCTTTTAATGCCTCAATGAAAAATAAACTTTCTCTTTCTCATATCCTACAACATAACATTTAAACTACATGAAAATACTTACCAGAATTTGTCCAATATCATAGTGGTTTGTGAATATTTCAGCCTTTCCATTCCATTGTGATCTCCTGAAGAGGATTCTTACACTTCCATCACTATCTACCAAGGACTAGCATGATATTTTGCAAAGAGTACTCAAAAACTGAATTAAAATGTGTAAAGCTCCATTCCAACATGTGCCACTAAATAGGATATATTTTGTCAGTTTAAAGATACATTTTATATCTTGATATGTTATCCTGATTAATGTCCTGTGTTTCAAGTAGAAATTATGCTACTCTTCTCTCATATTTTACCTTTACTACCTAGCACTTGGGACATGATACAAAATAAATGAGGTTGTACTAACAGAATGCAACCTATAACTAATACTGTATGTTTATAGTGCTAATAGTTATTTCTAGTATCTTGAAACTGCCAAAAGAAAATTTAAAAGTACAAGGCATTATGAAATAGGACACTTAGGGGCTAGCATTTCTATTTAATACAATCACTTAATCATCTCTTCCTAGATTTACCACCCAAAGATCTACAACTCTTTTTAATAATATGACATCTAGTATTGGAGAGAATGCAAACATTCTCTTGATTTGCTTTGCAAAAATACAAAACTGACTACAATGATGCATAAAGAATAGGGATTACTGCTTGATAAACAATAGTCAAGTGGTATTTATACAACTTGTGGAGTCAAATATGGGGTAGAATGTTGGAAAGTGGATTCACCTTTGCATCATCTCTACTAGGGCTAGCCCCTAAGGATACACTGTACCAACACTGTGCAAATCTAGGAGGTGGTAAATAAGAATTATGTCATCCTAGTGTTAAGCAACTAGGCAGTTCTGTCTTATACCATATTCCATACAAGTAAGATACCATCAATTCTAAGATATACTACTACTGTTACATACTATTAAGAGCTAACAAATGTTGCCAAGTAATATATGATATGCCATTAATTTTAGAGATGCATACGAAATTCGGAGATGTTAAAATGTGATACTAAGTTAGAGCAATGAAAAAAGATGATATACTACAAGCCATTTTCAATTAACTTATATATACATATATATATGTATATATATTTATTTATGAACAAATAATAGTCCTTTCTCTGATGGCATTATTGATATTTGGGCTTTCTGATAAAGAGAGGAAAGAGAAGGAGAATGAAAGCTGTAGTTGTAAAAACCTAAATCCTTACATTCCACTGGCCTGGTTAGTGTGGACTGACAATTTGGGTAGGTAAAAAATATTTTCTTGAAGAAAAATAATTGATGGTATTTATTGCCAATGATAAAAACTGAGCTTTCTAGAAAGTGAGAATTTTGGTGAAACTTGAATTTTCTCTGATAAGCTTGATAGGTTTTCAATTCTTAGAACTTTTTTGATGAGAACTATTGTAATAATAATGGACAAAAATTTTTATTCTACATGATAAAATATGGCAACATTTGAATCATCTGCATAACTCACTGATGCTACAAAATCATTCATGGGCAAAAGATTCATTCAAAGACAAGACAGACCAATAGATTTTCATGAGAGTCTAAAATGTGTTTTGAGTTTCATGCAGCAGTGAATCTTTAAGAAGCAAAATTATTGAGTATTAGATAATACCAGATAAGTATATATTCCATTATCTGAAAAACTTATTAAAACATTAAAAGAGTAAATGTATATACGGAAAGGTCTGTCTCTTTTACTTTATAGGTTCATGTAAGGATGAAATATTCATGTAACAATTAATTATTTACAAATTTACTGTTTATTGGGCCTTGGAAGCATGAACATGAAAATATAAAGATTAATTTCTGATGACCTAAAATAGAATTATGATCCTTTTAAAATTAAAAGATTTGGCTTACTTTGTATTCATGCTACTACTATTTTGTATTTCATTCCCTTTTTAAAAATTTTTTTTTTAGTTGTAGATTGACGCAATATCTTTATTTTTATATGGTGCTGGGAATCGAAACCTGGGCCTCACACATGCGAGGCAAGTGCTCTACCACTGAGCTACAACCCCAGCCCATATTTCATTCCCTTATAAATGAAAATCTTAAGATGAAGATACTAACAAATACTTTAATACAAGTTAATGGTTATAATTTAATATTAATTTATTAAGTTGTTAGAAAAGCTAAGTAATAATAATAACGACCTGTTATTAGAGACTCACACTTGTCAGATGGAAACTCTCCCCATCTGCCCTTGTAAGGAGGCTAAATAATATTTCTAATTTATTTTCTCATCTCTCATTCATTTTTTTCCATAGAAGGAGAGACTTATCTGACTAGTACATTTGGAGAGGAAACTGAACATGCTTAGTCTTGCCCTTCTGAGCATCTTTCAACTAAGCTTACAGGATGGGTGGATTCCAGCTAGCTTTCTATCATGTGAAAGGCAAAAGAAATGTTTAGAGAATAAGAGGAAAATTCATTTCAGAGTAAAAATATTAGGAAGTCCATTAACCATATATCTAAGTTAAATTTTCCAGATAAACCACACCAATTAGTAAAACTGATGTTTTGATTTTCTTTTGCTTGATTCCTACTTAATATTGCTAATTGAGTTCCAAACTGAGATGTGTAAGACTGAGGGACTATCTTTTGGTATGATGCTGTAATATGATATGAAAATATATTTGGCCTTTGTCCCTGATTCCTAGAAGAGTTTTTTTTTAATACCTTCATTTTACTTATTTTTATGTGGTGCTGAGGATCGAACCCAGGGCCTTACACACACCAGGCAAATGCTCTACCGCTGAGCCACAACTCCAACCCAGAAAAGAGTTTTTAAAACACTTGAAATTTTGTGTGACAGGAGTGTGGTTTGTCAGATATTTGTTTATATGTTTTAATTTTTTTTTGTACCTGGGATTGAACCCCAAGGTAATTAACCATTGAGCCACAACCCCAGCCCTTTCCTTTCTTTTTTTTCTTTTTTCTTTTTTGGAGACTGGGTCTTGCTAAGTTGCTTAGGGCCTTGCTAAGGCTGCCTTTGAACTTGTAACCCTCCTACCTCAGCCTCCTGAGTTGCTGGGATTATAGGTATGGGCCACCATGCCTGGCTTATTTTAGTGTTTTTTAAAAATAAAAACATTATAGTTATACATAATATTAGGTCTAATTTTGACATGATAATACATGCATGGAATATAATTTGGCCCACTCCAGTCACCAGTACTTTCCCTTTGCCTTTTCTTTTACCCTGTTCCTCTTCCTCTATTCTATTAATCTTGTTTCTATTTACTTATACTTTTTAAAAAAATTATAGATAAACCTAAGATAACATTTAGTGTGGTATATTCATATATGTGCACAGCATGATTTGATCAATTTCATTCCACCATTTCTTCCCATTTCTCCTACCACGCCCTCAATCTCGTTCCAACACTCCTCTGATATCCTTTCCATTTTCATGAGATTCCCTTCCCTGGCTTTTCCTTCTTATTTTGGTCTAGCTTCTGCGTATGAGAGAAAACATTCAATCTTTGATTTTTCTGAGTCTGGCTTATTTCATTTACCATGATGTTCTCCATTATTTCCATCTAAAGAGATGTGTAGAGGATAAGAGGAAGGGCTGGTTTCATAATGGCTTGTGAATCGTGCTGCTGTAAATATGTTGTGCCTATATCACTAGAGGATGCTGATTTTGGATCATTTGGATAAATCCCAAGGGGTATAATAGCTGTACCTGAATCTTTGTGCTCCTTTCCAAAATGGTTGTACTAATTTGCAGTCACATATTAGTGTACTTTCCCCCTGCAATATCCTTGACAGCATTTATTATTGCTTATACTCTTGATGATTTTTGAGAAGTATCTGTTTGGTTCTTTTGCCCATTTATTATTGGGTTGTTTATTTTTTTGGGGGTGGGTATTAAGTTTTTTAAATTCTTTGCATATTCTGGGTATTAATCCTCTGTCAGAGGAATAGCTGGCAAAGATTGTCTCCCATTCTGTAGGCTCTCTCTTCATGCTCTTAATTGTTCTGTTTTCTTTGCTGTGCTGAAGCTTTTTAATTTGATGCTGTCCCACTTATTGATTCTTGGTTTTATTTCTTGTACCATAGGGCTCTTGTTAAGGAAGTTGGCACTTGCACTAACATGTTGAAGTATTGAGCTTATGTTTTCTTCTACCAGTTGCAAAGTTTTGGATCTAATTCCTAAGTCTTTAATAATTTTCAGTGGACTTTTGTGCAAGATAAGGAATAGAGGTCTAGTTTCATTCTTACACATGTGGATATCCAGTTTTATCAACACCATTTTTTGCAAAGACTATCTTTTCTTCAACATAGGTTTTTGGCACCTTTATTAAGTATCAGATTACTGTGAGTTTGTCTCTATGTCTTCTATTCCATTGATCTTTGTGTCTGTTTTGATGCCAATGTCAAGCTGTTTTTGTTACTATAACTCTATAGTATAATTTGAGATCTGGTATTGTGATGCCTCTAGCATCACTCTTCTTGTTCAATGTTTCCTTGGCTATTCTGGGTTTTTTATTCTTCCAAATGAATTTCAGGACTGGTTTTTTCAAGTTCGGTGAAGAATGTTCTTTGTATTTTAATGGGGACTACACTGAACCTATACAACCTTTTTTGGTAGTATGGTCATTTTTATGATATTAATTCTTCCTGTCTAAGAACATGAAAGGTTGTTCCATCACCTAAGGTCTTCTTCAATTTTTTTTCTTCAGGGTTCTATAGTTTTCAATGTAGAGGTCTTTCACCATCTTGGTTAGATTTATTCTCAAGTATTTTTTGATTTACTTATTATTTTAGGTTATTGTGAATGGGATAATTGTCCTGGTTTCTTTCCTAGCATGTTCATTATTGGAATGTAGAAAAGTGGTTGATTTATGTATGCTGATCTTGTATCCTGCCACTTTGCTGAATTTTCTTTTCAGTTCTAGAAGTCTTCTGGTAGAGTTTTTGGGGTCTTCTAGATATAGGATATTGTCATCAACAAATAGAGAAAATTTGACTCCTTCTTTTCCTCTTTGTATCACTCTAATTTCCTTTTTTTTCCTGATTGCTCTGACTAGAGTTTCAAGGATTTTGTTGACTAGGACGGGTGAGAGTCAACATACTTGTCCAGTTTCTGATTTAGGAGAAATGTTTTCAGTTTTTCTCTATTCGGTATAATAGCATCTTTGGGTTTTTCATATATAGCCTTTACAATGTTAAAGTAAGTTCTATACCTAGTTTCTCCAGTGTTTTTAACATGAATTGGTGCTGAATTTGTCAAATGCTTTTCTGCATCTCTTGAAATGATTATATGGTTCTGGTCCTTAAATCTATTTACCTTCATTGATTTGCATACATTGAACCAACCTTGCATGTCTGGAATAAAACCCACTTGATTATGGTGTACTATCTTCTAATTGTGTTTTTTAATGTGGTTTGCCAATGTTTTATTAAGGATCTTTACATCTATGTTCATCAGTGGTACTGGTCTAAATTTTTCTTTACTTGTTGTGTCATTGCCTTGTTTTGGTATCAGGGTGATGATAATGGCTTCATAGAATGAATTTGGCAGTATTCCCTCCCTTTCTATTTCATAGAAAGATTTGAGGAGGATTGGCATTAGTTCTTCTTTTAAGGTCTGGTAGAACTCAGCTGAGAATTCATCTGGTTCTGGGCTTTTCTTTATTGGATAGCTTTTAATTGCTACATCAGTCTCACTGCTTAATATTGATCTGTTTAAGGTTTCAATTTATATGCCAATAAACTGGAAAATCTAAAAAAAATCTAAAAAGATACTTGATTATGGTGTACTATCTTCTGAATGTGTTTTGAATGTTTGTCTTGTTAGATATAACAATCCCCTTTTATCACTGACTGTAGGATAAAAGAGTACTTAGCATGAGGCCGCTATATAGTCAGAGGATGTGGCTGGGCACCAGAAAGAACAAGTGATTATAGGGGAGAAATTTCAGTCTTGTCCACTGACCTCCATGAAGTGGAGATCTTCTAAGCTAGTAAACACAGTGATGTACTGCTGGTTGAGCAGCTCACCCAGAGAGGGCACAGAAGCTCTGAATATTCCTAACCACACTCCTTATCCCACACAGCCCTTCTATTTGGTCACTCCTGAGTTGCATCCATAATAAAGTGGTTAACTTAAATATTTTCCTGAGGTCTATGAGTCATTCTAGCAAGTTACTGAACCTTAGGAGAGGGCTGTGGGAATTGCTAATTTATATCTAGTCAGAAGTAAAGGTAGCCACTTAGGATTTGTATGTAACACGTATTTTCAGTGACGCCAGTCTTGAAGGACTGAGCCCTTTAACTTGTGGGGTCTAGCGTTAACTCCAAATAAGCAATGTCAGAGTTTGCATAAATTATTGGATGCTCAGGTGATGTCAGAAATTAGAGAACTGGCTGAGAGTAAATAAAATACCCCAGAAAGGTACAGAAGGTACACAACCAGCAAACTTTAAGAATTGGATGCTTTCTCAATTGATTCTCAACTTGAGAGAAGATATTATTTATTTTCCTAAAGCCTCAAGATTATGTGCCTGATACTGCGTGTGTTTTATCATATATTATCATCATTACATTTTTTTTTTGGCAAAAAGTTCAGGAGTAAGGAATTTAATTTAAGGCAGACCATATTAAATGGAAGAGTTAGAATTCAAACTCAAATCTAACAGACTATACTTTTAATAGCATCTCTACACTCTATCTCTTCCATGGTATGATTCAGAATGTTATTCATACTTTAAAAACAGGAAATAAAAATAGGTACTAACACAATCTGCCTTCAATGTCTGCAACAGGTTTTAAGTTGATTTAGAAAAATATAAATGCCTTAGAATGTAGAAAAATTTACAATAATAAATTTTAAATTAATTATTAAGCTACTAAGTCTTTCTCCAGTTATATATTAAAATAAATTTGGGGTTAAATAGAGAGAAAGAAACGTAAGAGGTAGTTTGACTGGGGTATTCAGTTTCTATGAAAAGTAAAATCCAGTACAAACAGCAGCAGCCCCTGGTGGTCCAAGGGAGAAAAATAGTGTATTTGTGGTTAAGGGGGTGGAAATATGTTTTTTAAAGAATATATGTACATATTTAGCCATTTGACTCAGTTCTCAACCCAACACATTAAAAAACAGATGCTTTAAAAAATGATCTGTTGGCAAGATGCTTGTTAAAATTTTATCAGTTGAAATATTAAAATTCATTATGAATTAATTAACACATTATATAAAAATAAAATGTTTTTGTTTCATCATTTTACAAAGTACTATAACCAGTGGAGGTTAACACTGAGAATTTTTTGTATCTTGATATGTTGCTCAAAAAGAAACTAAATTTATAGGATTACCACTAAATTGATGACATTTTCTGTCTTCACTCTTAAATTCAGTTGGCAGATGTTTTTGAGAACAAAAAATTCCATCTTATTACAAAACATATTAAGCAGGTTTTCCTGCCAGGCATGTCTGACATGATGTTTATTGCCTAGACCAAATCAATCCCCTTAATAAGCATTAATATATGCCAGAAAGTACATTATTTCATAGTTAAGGAAAGTTGCTACATGAAAGAGTAAGTTCTTTGATCTCTCATGCTCTGCTTCTAATGCATCAGAAATGTGCTACATAATCCACTAGTCATTTCTATTTATAATCATTTAGTAAGTAAAATAAAATTAAACTTTACTAATCTTAAAGTTTAAGACTTGTATTTTACATCTGCCTATGTATACTAGATAATTTGTATAAATCAGAAAGGAGGCCAGCTATACTAGATAAAAAAGAAAAAGAAAAATGCTTTTCAAATACAATTCAAATAGTTCAATACATAGTTTATTGGTGATCAAAAAGTTTTAGATTTTGAGATATTTAAGATTTTGGCAGTAAAGATGCTCAATTGGTAAAGTCTGAACAAACATTCCAAAATCTGAAAAACTCCAAAATTTTCAACATTTCTGGTTCCGAGCATTTCAGATAAGGAATACTCCACCTGTACTAGGAAATTAAAAAATGTTTACAGAGATTAAAAAATCATTGTTCATAATACAAATAAGTTGAATTTGGTTGCTAAAAAACAACATTAAAATGACTCCAGGGGCATCAACATGTAAGAGAAGAAGTCCAGAAAAGACAGGATGACATTTATCAGCCCTCACTAATACAGTGACTATACCCAAATCAGAATATTAGAAACATTTCTTTAAAAAAGAAAGCTTTGGTTTATCAGAGCTGGCTGCATCTGAACAATTGCAAAAATTAAAATCAATGCTTAAAAATGAATTAGAAAACTAGGCAACATCAATATATTGCATATTAAAGAATAAGATGTTTGATGGATATCAACAAGCAATCAATTCACAAATATTTGAGAATCTTCAATGTGCAATGCCAGGATTAGCCAAGATTCCTGTTCGGTAAATGTCTTCTCCATATTTGGACTTTTTTTTCCCTATATCCATGTAACTCCTCCCATGCCCATGCCCAGCATCTGTTTTTGCTTCTATTTTCACATGCTAGGTCTAACCTTCTTCTTTACTTCCTACTAGCACCATTCACCATCAAGTATAACCCTAAGAAAGAGATATTCAAATAGCTCCAACCCAAAGTCACGTAGATCAGCATCAAGTCACTTTTGTCCATAGTCTACCTAATGTTTTATAGATTTCTATTAACTGTTTTTTCCTTGAGTTTGCATCATCTTATGATATTTATATAATCCCTTCTTTCCTATGTTGCTAGTCTAGTTGTCTAGATTTCTTCCTTCCAAGAAATTAAATTCTAGTAAATGCATTTAGTATCATTTCCTCACTTCCTGACAATATGCCCTGAATTATTGCAAAAGTGGTTCATGTGTGCTGTCATTAAGGACTGACATCAATTCTAAAATATATAAAGTAAATATACTCAAAGATCTAGAGGATTACAGGGACATCTAGTAGAAAGGATAAATTGGGAGGTCTATCTTCAAATGGCTTCTTTTATTTATTTTTTTTCAGTGTTTTTTTTCCTTTTTCTGAGACTATTGTGAATGAAATTGTTTTCCTAATTTCTTTTCTCAGTGTTTTCCTTATTGGTATATAGAAAAACTATTGATTTCTATATGTTGATTTTATATTTTGCCACCTTCCTGAATTTGTTTATCAGATCTAGAAGTCTTGTAGTGGATCCTTGAAATCCTTCTAAGTTCAGGATGTTATCATCTATAAAAATTAATAATTTGGTTTCTTCCTATTTGCATTCCTTTTATTTTTTTCTCTTGTCTAATTGCTCTGTTAAAACCTCAAGTATTGTATTGAAGAAATGGTGAAAGCAAGACATCCTTGTCTTGCTCCTGATTTCAGAAGAAATGCTCTAAGTTTTCCCCATTCAGTATAGTTTTGTCTTTAGAGGGCTTGTCATTTATGATGCTGAGGCAAGTTCTTTTTATCTCTAGTTTCTTCAGAGTTTTTATCATGAATGGGTGTTGAATTTTAACAAAAGCCTTTTCTGCATATATAGGGATGATCACTTGATTTGTGTCCTTTACAAATTTATGTGATGTATTACATTTATTGCAATAAAGAAGAATAAAGTGATGTCATTTGCAGGAAAATGGAGGGAACTGGAGAACATCATATTAAATTAAACAAGACAGACACAGAATGACAAGTGTTATATGTTGAAGCTAGAGGCGGGAAAAGGTAAAAAGCTATTTCATGACAATAAAAGGGGAGATCTTTAAAGTAGAAGATGGTAGGTAGGATCATAAGATATGAGATCATGGGAGGAGAGAGAAGAACAAGAGGAAGTACTAGGCAGCAAAACTGATAAAATTAGGTTATACGTATGTATGATATGCCACATTAAAACCCACTATTTGGCATAATATATACCAATAAAAAACTTTAAGTAAAAAAATTTCAAAAAACTCAAAATGAAGCTAGCTACTAGGTAATGGAATTATGGATATCTCCAACTGTGTATGTCTTGGCATGTTAGATATTTGTAAACTTCAAAAAGCATCTTTATAGGCGTTAAAAAATAAAACTTACACAAGAAAAGGCAAATTGGTAATATTAAAAAAATTACAAAACAAAAATATAAGATAACTCAAGATAGCTCATGATAAACCCTTCATAAGATAACTAATGATAATTCCATGAGTTTAAGAAAGGATTAGTTTATTGGCTATAGTGAGAGGAAAAAGTGGTATTTCAGCAGGGCACTACAAAATGAAGAAATTGAAAAAAGTTACAGATATCATAAAGCACAAAGCACGAGCAGAGGACAGCGAATGCATAAAAGAGAAAAAGCATTGGGTAAGAATGAAACATTCCATTTTCATCCATGATTTAAGTAGCGATGGTAAAGCTAAAAAGGAAAACAAGATTTCTACTTTTATATATACAGATGAAAATGTATAGACTAGTCAAGGTATCAAATATCAGCATATTGATTACATTAATTCATGAAACTGACTATGGTAATTTTTGGCACGTAATATTGGTCTAATGATTGGGTTGGAGAACAATAATGTAGCGATTTTTGTTTGCTTGCTTCTGTTTGTTTGAATATTTTCTCATAGAAAATCAGGCAGCATTCTTAAATAATAGAGAATGTATAACAAAAAAAAAGGAGTAGTGGTTTGATTTTTAAAACCTGTCTCTACCTCCTTATTTCAATTTACTGTGAAAGCTCCATTCTTTAAGTGTTTGTGAAGATTCTATTCCAGGTTCAGAGGATAAAGTACGGAGCAAAACAGACTAGTACCTGCCCACATGGAACTATGTGACCTTGGGAAAATTACTAACAGTTTTTGACGTATAGTCTCCTCACCTATAAATCTGACTCAATATTAGGGAGAGAATATATGTTACATCTATTAAATGATAGCTGGTCAAAAGTCTATTCAAAGCCAGTCTCAACAAAAATGAGGCACTAAGCAACTCAGTGAGACCTTGTCTCTAAATAAAATACAAAATAAGGCTGGGGGGTGTGGCTCAGTGGTTGAGTGCCCCTGAGTTCAATCCCTGGTATCTCCCCCAAAAAGTATATATAATAATCAGATGTTACTATATTATATCATACTTTTCTCATATATGGTTTAATTTTCATATTTCAGATATATACTTTGTTTTCAACTGATAGAACAATGTAGTAAAGAAGAAAGGGTACAAATATCTTCAGTACTTAGAATCCTAGTTTTAATACTTAGTTCTACCGTTTACTAGCTATGTAATCCTGGACAGACATCCCTGTATCAATTTCCTTAGTTATAAAATAAGGATAAAGTAGATCTGATCTACTTACCTATTAAGATATTGTAAAGAACAGATGACAATTTCAAAATGTAAATGATTAAGAAGTATATAAATAAAACTTAATTTCTCTCTCTCATATACTATACTCTCAGTCTTAAAAAATGTGAACATTGGATACATAAAAATATGTAGAGGAAAGAAGTCTATTTTTGGAATGGATCAAAATCTCCTTAGAATTAATGCACTTCATACAAGATGAACCATTCTTCTCTTTTCCTCTATAGAACCAAGCCTTACTATCTAGAAGTATGTTTGAAGAGTTTCATCATTCCTATGCTATTCTGAACAATCCCAGGAGATTTTAACAGCCAGGATGTTTACATTAAGAAGTACATTTCATTAGCTAAGACTATCATATACAAAGTTGTGTTATCTACATGAGTTTATTTTTATCTTTTAGTGCTTCCAGTGTGAATCTGAACTGATGAGCAAAATACGCTCATAAGAAAGAAAGAAGCATAAAGACATAAAGAAAAGAAATAAAAATGATGGAAGTGTAGAATAGAAAAAAAAGAATTAAAGAAAAAAGGCAAAAGGAAAGAGACGGTTGTTTGTTTGTTTCTTTGTTTTGGGTACTGGGAATTGAACCTAGTGGTGCTTAACCACTGAGCCATATCCACAGCCCTTTTTATTTTTTTATTTTTGAGACAGGGTCTTAGTAAGTTGCTGAGGCCTCACTAAGTTGCTAAGTCTGGCTTTGAACTTGCAATCTTCTTGCGTTAGCCTCCAGAGTCTCTGGGATAACAGGGTTGTACCACAGTGCCTGGTTAAGAGAGCAGGTCTTACTGAAGCAACATAAAAAGACTTTTCCTTTGGTGTTATGAAAAAAAAAACAGATGCAGGGATAAATGAACCAGATGTGAAAAAACAGGATAAAGAAAATTCACATACAAGAGAACAAAAGAAAATAACCAAAGTCACAGTGACATGGTAAAAAGAAAATAGAATGGAAAAAATCTACAGGCAGATATCTGAGATACATTCCTAATCAATCTGTACATATAATAGGCAAGAAATTATTTAAGAAAAAGTAAAAGCCTTAACATACTAAATCGTTTTTTCTTTGCATTTTTACATAGATAAGCTAATACTCTATTTGGTTTGTATGCTTCAAAAACCTTATGAAATTCATCTCTAGAATGTGGGTATCAGAGGCAATTTTTCAAAAAATTTAACTAACTTTACCATAAAATGGACTGAATTACAGAGTAGAAACCTTAGGATAACTGATGGAGGAAAAGGTAACATAATGACCCTGATGGAGTCATAAGCAAGGAAAAGGGTCAATACAGTTACTTTAGAACAAACAGGCTACTTAATGATTCCTAGTACTTGTTTTTGTTTTTCAAATCATTAAATAGTGATGTGACTTTTAAAAGTTTAAATACTGTAGTCTGCTTAACCCTTGTTTATCACATAAAGCATTTTAGGTATTCTTGGTAAGGACACATTTTGGGGAATCATGAAAATTTATA
This sequence comes from Callospermophilus lateralis, assembly GCF_048772815.1. NCBI lineage: Eukaryota > Metazoa > Chordata > Mammalia > Rodentia > Sciuridae > Callospermophilus > Callospermophilus lateralis. The sequence continues at coordinate 91,536,456 of NC_135309.1, read as the reverse complement.
TACTACTTTCCCAAATCATTCAGTAAACTGATGACCTATAATCAGATGCCTGAATGCTTGAAACACAATTCCAAAAAGAACAGTGATTGTGCAATGAATTAGAGGTAGGATAAAGAAAATGAAAATTTAGAAGGCAACGTATTTCCTCTTAAAAATAGTATGAAATATTTTACTTATGATCTTTTAAAATAAATGAAAAAGTAACTTAAATTAAGTATTCTGAAATATTGCTACTGTCCTATAATATAATTTGCAAAATGAAAATTTGGCTATCTTTAAATATTTTGAATTCCTTACTTTTGAAGAAAACACCAATTCACTATTTTACTTCACCTACTATCATTTTGATATGCTTTAGTGTTAAACTTCTAGCATCCATAATAAGGGCCTTGAAAGTTACACAAATTTGTCTTATCCATATAAAGCACAGTATGTACATCACGAAGAATATGCCAAAGTGCAAATACAATCGTTTGTGTCCCCTATATTAGATATCCTTGGGCAGCACTGCTATCACAATCTCATGCTGCTACCATTACAAAGTGCAAGGGCTCACTGGGAAGACAAGAGCAAAGGACAAGAGTTCCCTAAACTATTCTAGCTTAAATATTTATTAATATATTAATTACTCTTTTCTCCCTATCTGCCTTCAGAAGTTAGGCTGAGACACTATGGATAGATAGTTGCTCACAGGAAAACAAAGCATTATCTAGTAAAACTTACCACCAATGATGAAGATTGTTTTGTGCAATGCATTATTAATTCAGCCAATAATATGTTTTAGAATGATTAGCCTACATGGAAAACATAATGGCATAATACCTTAAAGAAACAGCATGTTTGGGAGCTGAATTAGAAAGTTTTCTTGCTTCTATATATAAGAACGTTATCACACAAAAGAAATAGCAGAAGAAGCTTATCACACAAAATAAACATCATTTGCAACTTCTGTAAAATGTCACACTAAGAATGTGTTCTGTAATATTAAATAAAAAACAGAAAATATTTCATGTAAGTAGATAACCACGGAGAAGACAAATAACAAAATAACTCACATGAAATAAGATAAAAATAAAATAAAGGAAATAATGAAGGAAAGTAATTCTCTCACTTACTCTTATATACAATTGCATCATTTCTTTTTCTCTTTGGGGGTTACGATACTTCTCATAGAAATCACGTCGTTTCTTTGTTTCTTTAGAGACTTTGTCTTTTCTTTCCCGTTTTTCTGCTGGTTCATCTGAACTATCAGAAGATGACTGTACATGCATCTTCGGCTTTTCTACTTCAATATAGTTTTCATTGGGATTCAGTACTATTACTCCATATCCTTCCTATTTTGAAATGAAAAGTAGCATAATTTAATCTTAGAATCTATTTCAATTCATAAAAAGCTGCTAAAATCTTAGACTAAGTAATTTAATATAGTTGTACATCAACTAAAATATTCCTTCAGGAAAGATTATGGTTTAATTTTTCCAAATTTGAAATTATCATTTGAAATTGTCTTCATTATGTGTGTAAATAAACATATTATCTCTAAGAACAAAAAGACATAATTGTAACATAAAAATAATATATCTTAAATTAAAAGGTAATTTGGATCTCCCAGAACCTCAAAAATGATTGAAATTAATTATTAAACCACAAATATACTTTCAAACCATATTAATATTTACAATAAATGTTTTGAGACAATAACCTTTTGGAAATTAAAGTTTACAATTCATGTTACATTTTCTAGGAGTTTTTTCCTTTGAAATTGCCCTTTAATGAGCACTTTAAATTTGTCCAGACAGTAAAATAAAATCAAACAGTTAACTAAAAAGGAATAAATCTGATGTAACATTCTACTATTTACACATCTAAATTATCAGAAACATAAAATATCTACTTGAGCACCTCAGATTTTATGTACTACTTTTCTCTCAGGAGGACCCACACATCACAAAACAAAATAAACCAATGTCTTACTATAATATATGGAAGCACCTCTTTAACCTGTAAATTTATTTGTTTGTTTGTTTTTCAAACAAACAGATTTTATTAAGAACCAGTACCAGGAAACTACAAGTTAAGTTTCAGAGTTTAAAAATACATTCTATTGAGCTACTCAGGATTTTTTTCAAGCTTGTAAAACATATGTTTGCCTGTCTAATTTATTTCTAGCAAGGAAACATTTTTGCAGTTATAACTAAGAAAACTTTTGATATTTATCTTATATCTGATGGAATAACCTAACCATGAGAAAACAGAGAAGGATAAACAATAACAACTGACAAGCATGTGCAATGCAAATTTTTGAAGCTAGAATATATTTGTCCTTTCCATCCAATTCTGTATTGTGGGTGTTCCAATTATGTCCTTGTAAAATCCCCTAAATTTATACTTAAAAGATGTTATATGTTCTGATAAAAAAACATGTTATAGAAAATTAAGCTTATAAAACCTTCCTGCTTACAAAAACAGCATATTTTTCCAAAACTACAATTATATAATCTTATGTTAAGATTTAACTTTTTGCAGCACCAATCATAAGAAAATGATCCTTACAAAACTTAGAGCAGTATGAATAAGCCAATATTAGCACAGACTCAATTTTCTTATCTTAAAATATGGTATACTTCTGTACTTCATTGGCCTTTTATATAGTTGATTTCACAAACTACTTACAAACTTCATTGGGACTGTTTCAATTTTCACCCCAATCATATGATATTAGTGCCACAAAAACCATGACTAGTTTGGAAGTTTCAAATCACTAAGGTGACAAGACTGTAAATTAAGATATAGCCATCTTATATATTAAAAACTATATAATGATACATACCAAAATGATTTACAAATACATTCTTCTGCAGATGTTAAAAAAACTTTTGAGATAATGCCTCTTTCAGGAAGGGTTTATAAAATGCTTTACAAATTTATTAAATGAAACAATTTTCATGAAAGCACAACAGTTTTTTTATTTTTATTTTCTTAGCTGGCAAGTCAAAAGTTTTACCAACAAAAGATATTTTATGCGTTCCTGCTTTATTCTAATCTGTATAGCTAATTCAAAAGTCTTGTAATTCATTGTAATCACTGTCAGGTAGACAGATTGTCATTTGGTGATTTTCAACAGTTGGACACACTTGACTAGTTATTAAAATCACATTTGAAGGAAGTTCCTACCACTCTCTTCCTTGTGCCTCTTACCACTTTTCACGCCCCTCTCAAATTTCAGCTATAACTTCTCCTCCCACCAAAAGCAAGTTAAAGAACACTGTTGCACTCTGCTAAACAGGGTGAAATAGAGGCATTCAGTACACTGTCTCTGGTGTAGGGAACATAGTCAAAAAAGGTCACCACAGGCCAAAAAGAAAATTGCCTCCTTACTAGATTCTGTACCGTGAGTAAGTGGTCTCCTGTCATGTTTCTTCCCTGCCTTCTCTGAGTGGATTGAACTTTAAACACACACACACACACACACACACACACACACACACACACACACAGTCTCTCATATTAAGACATGTCAAAGTTAGCAAGCTCCAAATAGAATCTTATATAGAGATGAAAATAATGCTATACTATAGTCTAATGATAATATGAAAAATTACAAACTCAAAGAAATAAAGTGGGACTTTAATTAATAAGCATCATCTTTGCAGTATGAATGACTTTCAGACAAAAGACAACTCTTTGAACAAGGTTTTAATACTAGAATTATAAGACAATTATCCCAATTTATAATTTAAATATTAGAAATAATATTTTCATAATATATGCTTATTTAAGGAGTTTTTTACTTCAAATTTAGAGACCATAGACTGAAAAACTATTGTACCTATTTGATTTTTAAATAGTCTCTGAAATTTGATGTGTCCTATTTAAGTAAATATAAAAAATAAACACACATAAATCATCAAAGAAGTAGTATTTGTCTAAGTTATTGATTATGTAACTGAAAATTACATGACTCATTTGTTCAATTTTATAAAGACATAATGTCAATTTTTCACTGAGGCATCAACAGAAGAAAAATGATTCTATTTTTAAACCACCACTATATAAATCAATTAAAGAATTTTTTCATTTAAATTTCAACAGTGAATGCTTCTCTTTATACATCTAAATTATTTAGAGAATATTTTATCCTTTAGAGACTTCGAACTGCCAGCTTGATTAAAGTAACAACTGAAAAACAGGAATACTTTTTGCAGAAATAAGAGTTGGTTCTTAATATTTTTATTGAGAATTTAATTGCCATTCTGTAAAAAGCTACCATTTTCATCTAAGATTTTACTGATAAATTAATTGATGTGATATTCACAGAGATTATTCACAACCACTTTACAATGAATGGGAGAAAGCAAGTGCAGCAAAATAAACTATCCTACCTCAATTCTCTAATCACAGATACACAGTAAAACTTCCTTCTTTTCTCAAGTCATATACCGTGTCTAAAAAACCCTTTATATAAGCTACAATGGTTTTTGCAATGTCAACTAATATATGGAAACTACACAGGCAAAAGAAATTAGATAAAGCAGAAACAAAATATCAGTAGTTAAATTTAACTGTTTTAAATAGAACGCAATATCTTTAAAAATCGGAATACATATCATTGTTAAAATTCTGTTTTCAATAATTCTATCAGTACACAACGAAATAAGTAAAAAGGCGGCTAATGTGACCTTTATCCATAGTTTTTAAAAATTATTATAAAATCAGGCATCCAGTATATTAGAAAATACTTAGGCATTTCTACTCCATTAAAAAAGGCTCCATAACTTGGGCTTAGAATCTTAAACATTTTATACTGAAGTTTCCCTTTTATATTTAATTATTTTGTAAACATGCTAAATTTCTCATGAAATTTATATTTTGTCTTGGTAAAGATAACAGAAAAGGTTTTTCTGAGTATCTGAAATGATAAAGCTGATTATCTAACATCTTACAGTTAAATAAATAAAACTCTGGCATCTTTTATAATGATCTACTCAAATTCTAATATCTAACATTTCAAGTGACAAAGCATACATCAAATTGTTAATTTAGGTTTCATCATACAGTTTAGCAGAAGATCAGGAAGGTGATCAAGAGGAAAGACATTAGTAAAAGTAAGGTTTATCATCTCATTCCATTTTCTATACTTTGTAACTATAACTAGTTTCATTTTCAAACCTGTGTTTATAGGGTCTTAACTATGGTATCTTAATCAGAAACCCTCAAAAGTTCATTGCTAGATGTGGCATTTTATTCAGTACTTGTGATTTAAATAAAATACACAGGCCTCTAGGCCTTCTTTAATATACTATAAATGTACTTACTAATAAATTATACTTCATTTACAGTTCAGTCAAATGTTGGGTCAGATTAGAGAAGTCTTGCAGACAGGTAAGGCCAAACACAAAGAACCAAAAGAAGAAATACTGCTAGACACATCAAATAGGTATAGAAATACTTAACAAGAATACTTTGTAAAAAATATAAAATGTTAAAATACTTGACCAAAAGCAGAATGTACTTTTGACCATAAATGATACCTTGGGAAAACTAAAGATTATCCAAATTAATTTCCCAATTATAAGAAGAATGGAAAATAAGGAAAAATCTAAATCTTTTTAAATCTCTTGTGATTGGCTAAATAAAAATCTGATGAAAGTACTGAACTCTGCATATTAACCTGCCAATACAGCAAGCTACATGTGATCAGAGAGGTCAGAGGACACAGTAGAATTCTTTGACCTACAAAACTATCCATTTTGGCCATCAAACAAAGGTCTCTAAGAGATCATTTTATACAGAGTTATCAATCATATTTTTTCAAGTTCAGCATCCTTTCTGCTTAATTTGAAAGAAAATAGGTGCTTATCCTTCAGGGAAATGAAACTCAAAGTGTTTTATCTATAAACTACCTCTACTCATGGTTAAAATGGATAAACCACTGTCCATTCATCTTTTCTGAAAGATGTATGTATGTATAATACACCTTGTTCACAAGAAGGTATGTATATGTCACTGTTGCAACATCCTAGGTGCAACAGTGAGATGAGGTCATGACAACCAATCAGAAGTCACTAGTGAAGCGTTAAAGTAAACATAGCTGTTGGAGCTGTAGCTCTGCTTGAAAAATGCCCCCTCCATTATTTCAGCAATTTTCTCAAGACGTGACCTGGGACTGAAATGCCTGAAATGTCATCTGACTCTGTTTTGTGCTTCTCAAAATGCATTTAAGAAACAGCACCCTACTAATATTTTACAAAATGTTCATCAGGACCATACTTCAACTGGCAGCTTCCTGAATTCTAATGCTGTGTTCTATAAAAATACCATAATATGAATCAACATATATTGTCCCAGTTAAGTTTCCAACTTTAAATAGCTCATCAAGTTAGTCACTAAAAGAAAACATGCCACAAAAAGTTTTCAGAGGACCACCTGTTGTCTATTATTTTTACATAGCACTTACTCATAAATCATAACACAGGGTAATTAATCAAGCTGTCAAAGAGAAGGTCAAAGGTTATATGGTAGAGTCAGAAGGTCATGCATGGGCTGATAGAGGTCAGGGTCACACTGCATTCCTCATTATCAAGTTGGGATGAGAGACGGCCCAAGCAAACAAAAGTGAAAGCAGATGGAGAAGTGAGTGGATAAAAAGAGAAAGAGAGAGAGAGAGAGAGAAAGAGAGAGAGAGAGAGAAAGAAAATTTCACAAACAAAAAGAAAAGTGAAAGAAGACTGTCAGCTGCCTTCAAATAGAGAGTAGAAAAGAAATACACTGAAATGTGCTCAAAGGAGCTCAAGAACATAAAGAAACTACAGTTTTATTAATTAAATAAATTGAATATAACTCTTCTTGGCCATTTTATTTATGCATATTATGCAAAATCGGAAACTACATGTTTGCCATCTCTATACCTTTTATAGCTAGTGTGCTCAATATTAATTAAGGTAAGGCAAAGAGATCCAAAGATGAAGTATGATTTACAAAAACAAAAAACAAAACCACTTATAATAAGAGTTTTCCTCCTTTCATATTGTTTCAGGATTACAACACAGATTTCTTGAATATGATACAAAAATATCCACAAACATAAATGCATCATAAAAGTCCTTTTGAATAACAAAACAGTTATAAAATATTCTATTATTACGCTGGCCTGAATTAGATGCAGAATACTGTGCAAAATTAGCTGTCACCCTTTGCTCAAAATCTTTGTTAATCTCATTTTGAATGTTTGCAGCTTTATCAACACATGCATCAATGTCAGCTCCTTGGTTACTGAACCGCTGTAGTTGGAAGAAGATATAATTAAAATGTTTTGGCACAGAAAAGGTGAAATTGTATCTTCCCTTGTTCCCTTAGGAGTCTGTAAAACATGAAGGATATATTGACAAACATACACCCTTGTCTCCAGTTCTGACATCGCAGGTCATCCAAGTGCTATTTATTTTAAAACATTCACTTTGTACTTACCCATAATATCACCTGCTGTATTTCTAACTTCTTCTAAGATTTGGAACACTATGTTTCTTAAACTTTACAAATTTATCTCAGAATTATCAATGACTTATTTGTAGAAGCATTCTATAAATTCACAATAGAACTATAAAATAAATACAATTAGCATTCATTATCATGGATGGGAATATGATTGAAAATTATAGCTTCATGAGATTTTTCATATTTTTTGCTTTTCATTTTTATAGGATGATTCAAAAAGACACCCATATATTTATCCATTAAAGTAAAAAGTAACAAGTTGTAACTAGTGCCCAGTCAATGGCAGATCAAAATCCCTAAATGGATCTACAGAACGGTACAAACACATCTTTTTATTACATGATCCTATGCACAATCAGATGTCTAGAGTTATCTTATGAACTTTACTGTTTTGTATGTTAGTTATGTCTTTATGTTTTAGAGTGCTGAATAAAATCCAATGTTCTCCTTTCTATTAAAATTTGTCATGAAATTATATAAATATCATAGCTATCAAACTCTTCCAGAAGGTGCAAGGTGTTTCAAACCTTTTCACTCTGATCCAATTATATATCATATAAACATGTGATATATAAGTTACTGGTAAAACCTGTTACCAATTATTGAACATAAATAACTCTATCTTAAAACATGTCACCTTTCTATTTCTTGTTTCTTTCAATTAAAATATCATATTTCAAAATATTTTTGTTGTTTTTTCAATAATATATCAATGCTTTGATTGTGGTCATAGAGTCCACTTGTAAGAATGAGAACATAATAAAGGATTCCAACTATTCAATGAGTTAATAATTCATTAATCACTGATTTCAGATAATAAATATTTAATAAGCAGCTACTATCTTCCAAACTTTCTGTTAGGTATAATTAAAAGTATAGGGGGACATAATACTAAAGAGTTACTTCTCATTTAAAAAATTTCCATTTAGTAGAACATTCCAAATCAAAATCAAGAATAAATCCTTAAAATGTCTATATGAAGCTATTTTATTTTTTAAGAGAGGAATATGAGAAGAAAAAAAAGGAGAAAGGCATAATGATATAATTTCTAAAACTCATATTGCCTAATTTTCAAGGCTGAATAACCCAAAATGGTAAGCTATGATTTTAATTGTGTTACTAGTATTTAAACTTATTGCATAGCAAAGAAAATGTACTGTTTGGGGATATGTGTTTGTGTGTATGCATGTCACATTGTACACATTCAGATATTTTAACAAATAACAGCATTTAATGATGTAAGAGAAAAGTTTCTATACATATCTACTTCCTAACAAACAGGTGCAACTGAGTACAGCTATGAATTTCCCTTCCCACAGTGACCTATGTCAGAAGACCTTCTCATACTTCTTCTGCTAAATAATTTAATTACTTATGAGTTATGGTTTCTTTGTAACCTTTTAAATGAGTAGCTCATTAAAATGCAAAAATATGCAAAACATGATGTCACTGGGTCAAACAGCTGTGTTGGTAAAATTATGGCTGTGAATGTCCCCAAGAACATGAAAATATTAATAATTTATATTGCTCATTAGATGGCAAAAACTCTTTAAACAGATTTAGAGACAGATTAATTTTATAATCACAAAATGCTATACTACCTCATAGTAACAAATCTTTTCACCATCTGTGACCCTTTGGTATATAAAAAACATATAAAAATTCATAATGACTTAAAATTTTGCATCATAATAT